>NC_092340.1:335480000-335807500 GCF_046630445.1 Rutidosis leptorrhynchoides | reverse complement strand
AGTGTATTCCACACTCTTTTACTCCCTCAAATTTTATAATATAAAAATTAAACCCCAAATATTAATGTATACATAAGTACTCCGTTTTTGTTATAAATGAAACAGAAATCTAAATGTCAATATATCACATATTTCAACCTCATATACTTTTATGTTGTTTACACTAAAAATCTAAGAGTCAATTTTTATCACTATGTCTCACATGTAAGTTTACACTAAAAATAATTTCTCAATTTTCGCTTTTCAATTATGATACTTTTTATGTTGTTCGATATAATTTTATATTTCTATTTAAAAGTAAATGAAGCCTCCCTTAACGGAAATTCCTGGCTCCGCCTCTGAGTAAGGTAAATATTATTATCATCATAAGTAAAATTATATTTCTGCAATCTAACTTTTACTAACTTCACTAACATTTATATTTATGTTATTTAAGTTATATATATGGTCGGTTATACCACCTGAATTATAATTCCATAATCTAACTTTTACTAACTTCACTAACATTTATATTTATGTTATTTAAGTTATATATATGGTCGGTTATACCACCTGAATTATAATTCCATAATCTAACTTTTACTAACTTCACTAACATTTATATTTATGTTATTTAAGTTATATATATGGTCGGTTATACCACCTGAATTATATTTTCTGTAATCTAACTCTTATTAACTTCACTAACATTTATATTTATGTTAATAAGACCTCATGATTGTACGCAACACGTCATTTGACAACACGGTACTTTATGTACGCAACACGTCATTTGACAACACGGTACCATGAGTCAAGATTAATTCCGATCAATACGAATACGATGGGGTCTTTATATGTTATCTAACATTTATGATTACTTATGCAATTAATCATTATTTATTTCATGCATACTAATGTTTATTCTTAAATTTATAATCTTAAAAGTTAAAATAAAATAAAAAGGTAGTTTGTATTTTTATTAAAAGTAAATCTTAAAAGTTTAAATAAGAAAAAGTAGTTTGTACTTTTATTAAAAGTAAATCTTAAAAGTTAAAATACAAAAAGTAGTTTGTATTTTTATTAAAAGTAAATCTTAAAAGTTAAAATAAGAAAAAGTATTTTGTACTTTTATTAAAAGTAAATCTTAAAGGTTAAAATACAAAAAGTAGTTTGTATTTTTATTAAAAGTAAATCTTAAAAGTTAAAATAAAAAAAAGTAGTTTGTATTTTTATTAAAAGTAAATCTTAAAAGTTAAAAAAAAGAGATACAAAACACACATACACAAAATGCTATTTTTCTTTCTCATTTTCAAGTAACCAAAATACTTGAAATCTATAATTGGGTTCGGTTTTGGTGGAAATAAGGAAGAAGAAAAGATCCGTTAAGTAGAAGGTATAGATCGAAGCAAGGTTGGAACTTTGGGTGTCTACCGTTTAGAGGAACTCTTCTTTGAGTTTTCAAATTCGATTTTCAAAAGGCTACAAAGGTTGTATTCTAATCTTCTCTCGTTCGATTTCGTTAATTTGTTTTGTTTACTAAAGTTTTGTACAATGATCCGTGGAAGAGTATGATTTTATAAAGTTTTAAAAAATGCTTCCGCTCGCTTTGAATTAGTATCATACTCCAATAGGTATTTGGTTCACTATCTAAACAAATTTGATTTACATAATCCATTTTCTTAAAAGAATTCACACTATTTATTTTATGATGAGAGATTATATGTGTTAATTAAGATGAAAGAGAAGTATAAAGAAAAGAAACACTGCATATATACTTATAAACAAACCAAATAAAAAGGGTACACAAACAAAGCATAGTAATGTAAAACTATTTTCTAATGCCTAATTGTCTAATAATAAAAGGGACACTAACTTGTCTAATAAAAGGGACTCTGATTTGGCGGTACAGAGCCAAACCTTCTAACCTTGAAGATAATGTTCAAATCTTAGAAATGAGACGAAGATTGTTTCAAAGAATGAGACAAAGATTGCTCGGTGTAATTGTCTTTCAAAAATAGAAAAAATAAGTAAGGAAATGAAAATGGACATAAATTATTTATGTGTATACAAAGAGCCATAAGCATTATATTAGACTGTTTCTAACCGTGACGGTGACATCAAAGGCAAGTGATGTACTTTTTGGTGATGTGGCAAGGTCAAGAGACGAAGTTAAATAAATGGGGAGTTAAAAAAAATAGTCAAATTGTTTCAACGAACAAGGGTTCAATTGGATGTCTCTTAAAAAAAAATAATCCAAATTTCCAGTTATTTGATTTAAAAAAAAAATCCACGGGTACGGGTGATGGATCCAATGGATCCGCATCCACGACCCGCGGGTGCTATCCCTAATTGTGACAAGTACGAATCAACTAAAAGTCTAAAAGATAAATGCTCTTATAGGGATCAAATGTTCACAATAATTGCCTAAGCTAGATATGAAACAAATAGTTCATCAAAAAAAAAATATGCATCTAAAGCTTCTACTGAAAATTAATGTGCAAGGTACAACATATAACTATATGGTCAAATTCATTTGAGCCTTCGGAGTCACAAGTATATGATGTATATATATTATTCAATTAACAAAATAGTAAATCGAAATTAATTCATATGAATAGTAAAACGAAATTAATTAATTTACTATTCACATAAAAAACGCATATTATAAAAGCGCATATGATGAAAACCGCATATGATGAAAAGCACATCGCATATGATGAAAAGCGCATATGATTAAAAGCGCATATGGTAAAAAACACAGCGCATATGATTAAAAGCGCATATGGTGAAAAACACAGCGCATATGATTAAAAGCGTATATGGTGAAAAGGATATATGATGAAAAAAACACATATGGTGATTTAAAAAAAAAAAAAAAAAACACATATGGTGATTAATGAAAAGTATATTGTGAAAAAGAATCACAAATATTTCTTGAAAGAATTCAAGGTAAGATATATGAACCAATTCATCCATCATGTGAACCATTTTGATATTTCATGGTTCTAATAGACGCATCTAGCGGATGGTCTCATATTTGTATGTTATCAAGCCGTAATATGGCATTTGCAAAGTTTCTTGCACAAATTATTAAATTGAGAACACATTATTCTGATTACACCATTAAAAGGATGAGACTTGATAATGCTGGTGAGTTAACATCTCAAGCATTTAATGATCATTATATATCTACAGGGATTGTTGTTGAACATCCAGTTGCTCATGTGCATACACAAAATTGGTTTAGCTAAATCAATAGATAAACGCTTGCAGCTAATAACTAGACAATTGATAATGAGTACAAAACTATCAATATTTATATGTGGACATGTAAATTTACATGCTGCGACATTAATTCGCATTATACCATGTGAAAGTCATAAATATTTTCACTTACTACTTGATTTTGGCCAAGAGCCAAATATTTTCCACCGTAGAACATTGGTTGTACAGTGTATGTTCCAATTGTATCACCACAACACAATAAAATGTTTTTTTCAAAGAAAGATGGTAATATATTTTGGATATAAAACATCTTCAATCATAAGATATACTGAACCCATGATGGGTGATGTTTTTACAGCACGTTTTGCTGATTGTCATTTTAATAAAACATTGTTCCCTAGATTAGGGGGTGAAGTAAAAAAAAATAATAAAATGATGCTTCATGATGTGAACATCAATTAAGGTATATTGAACTCGCACAAAAGAATGTGAAACGAAAGTTCAAAAAAATAATGCATATGCAAGAACTTGCAAATTAATTACTTTATGCATTTACAGATAAAAAAAAGGTGACTAAATCATATATACCAGCGATAAATGCTTCAGCTCGAACTGAAATTCCAAAAGCTGGCAATAATGTCACTGTTGAGTCTTTGCCACGCATCAAACGTGGAAGATCAATTGGTTCCGAAGATAAAAATCCTCGAAAAAGAAAATCAGCTGATAATGAGGTAAAAGAAAGTGTTCAAGAAGAACCACAAATCAATATTCCTTCTGCAGAGGATATTGATAAATGTAAATACTAAAATTGCGATAAATTATGCAATATTATGGAACCGAAATGAAATTAAAATCTCTATGAGATATTTTCATATAATGTTACAATGACATCATGAATAAAGATGATAATCTGGAACTAAAATCTGTCATTGAATATACAAAATGGACATGATTGAGCTCAATGGAAAGGAACAATACGAGCTGAATTAGAATCGCTCGATAAAAGAAAAGTTTTCGGATCAATCTTTATCACTTTTAAAGATGTGAAACGTATGGGATACAAATGAATTTTTATCCGAAAAGAAATGTGCAAATGAAGTTACAAGGAAAACTAGACTTGTAACTCAATATTTCCCACAAAGACCATAAATGAATTAGGAGGAAAACTTATCCTCCTGTAATGGATACAATTACTTATTAGATACTTAATCAACCTGGTAGTTATTTAAATGCATCTCATGAATGTTGTTACTACTTATCTGTATGGATCACTTAATAATGATATATATGAATATACCTAAAGAGTTAAGGTATCATAAGCATCTAATGTAAAACCCAAGGGAATATATTCCATTAAATCACAAAGATTTTTAAATGGGTTTATACAAACGGGACGTATATGGTATAACCGATAAGATGACTACTTGATAAAAAAAGGGTATAAATATAAACTTATTTTGCACGTATGTTTTATAAAAACAATGTTCGAATATGAGATCGTAGTTGTTTATGTCAATGTTCTTAACATCATATGAACAAATAAAGAGATCTATGAAATCATTCAACTTCTAAAGAATTATTTTGAAATGAAAGATCTTGAAAAAACCAAGTATTATCTTGGATTGCAAATTGAGCATATGCCTAATGATTTACTTGTACATCAAACAACTTATACCGAAAAGATTTTAAAACATTTTTTTTAAAGACAAACTCATTGTTGTTAGATCACTCAATATTGACACTGATCTATTTCATCCCTGCGAAGATCATGAAAATATTAACAGATCGGAAGTTCCATATTTTAGTGCAATTGAGGTTCTTATGTATCTTATAGATTGTACAAGACCTGACATTTCTCTTGCAGTTAATTTGTTGGCAAGATTCAGCTCAAATGACAATGGAGCGGGATCAAACACATATTTTGATACCCTTGAGAAACTGCTGATTTAAAATTATTTTATTCTAACGTTTCAAAACAAGATTTGGTTGATTATGTATATACAGGTCATTCATCAAATCCTCATAAAGATAAATCTCAAACTCGATATGTATTCCTAAATGGAGGTACCACAAAATCATGGCGTTCTTAAAACAAACACTTGTTGCAACATCATCAAATCATGACGAAGTGATTGCATTATATGAAACTACTCGAAAATGTGTTTGGTTGAGATCAATGACACAAATCATTATTGATTCTTGTGGACTAGAACGCTATAAAAGACTAACAACTATCTTCACCAACAACTATATATGAAGATAATGCAGCTTGCATAATACAAATGAAAGAAGAGTATCAAAAGTGACTGAACAAAATATAAATACTGACGAGGCGCCAAAGCCATAGACGGTCTTAATGGTCATAAGTTTGATGGGAAAGAATGGTATATTGGTAAGGCTCAGAAAAGACTACAAGGGAATAGGAATTGAAACAAGTGTTTGAGCAAACCATGAAGGAGACTGTAGACAAATCACAGGGGCTAAACTTGTACATAAAAGATTTAGATGATACAGTTTCAAATGAAAACCTCAGATTCTTCTCATATACTCAAGATCTCGTAAAAGACAACCAGATTAAAATGAGATACGTTCAATCAACAACTCTGCTGATCTTTATACCAAAGCACTGCCAACTGCTATTTTCAGAACACACGTTCATAATATTGGCATGAGGCATGTTCAGAAGATGTAACAACTCAGGCGTTGCCTACTTGAGGGGGAGTCAACTCTATGCTGCACTCTTTTTCCCTTAGCTAAAGTTTTATCCCAATGGGTTTTCTTTAGCAAGGTTTTTAACGAGGCAGTACTAGTTATTCTCTAATAAAATTGTCATCCAAGGGGGAGTGTTATAAAATATCTAGATTGTGTTATAAAATATCTAGATTGGATGTTAATTTTATTATTATTATATTTCTTGCATAGTAATATTTTATACTATAAATAGACATGTATGGTAACCATTTAAGGTGTACCATTTCTCTTGAAATATCAATATCAATATTTCTTCTCTCTTTCTTCTCTCTTTCTTCTCTCCTTGTTCTTATAACCATTAAAGGTAGTTATAAGCCTACTGAATTATAACAATTACATATTATACTTATATATTTTATCATTACAAAGAAGGTCATTTTAGTAATTTTATTTGCTAAAGTATCAATTAACCTGATCCTCTCAAATACTCAAAAGTTGATTATTTCATTATCACGTTATCAAACTCTACAATCAACTCGAAACACCATTATAAAAATTACGTCTTGAGATTATTATCTGATTATAATGATTTAAAACGCATAATCAATTTTCTAAACGCAAATCCAAACACACCCTAATATAGATATCAAGTTGGGGTTTCTTCATAGTGAGGAAACCTCACTCCCCATATTACACAAGTATTTACAAGTTATCTCTAACGCAGCGCACCTCATAAGGCGGTCTTAACGATTCCCAAATTTAATAGAAAGATATGTTTCATGACGCTGGTTACAAAACACATTCAATTAATCAATACAATAATTGCAAACACTTAATTAATATTTCACTAATAAAATCACGTAAGGGCAACA
The DNA here is from genome assembly GCF_046630445.1 of Rutidosis leptorrhynchoides. NCBI lineage: Eukaryota > Viridiplantae > Streptophyta > Magnoliopsida > Asterales > Asteraceae > Rutidosis > Rutidosis leptorrhynchoides. The sequence continues at coordinate 335,800,730 of NC_092340.1, read as the reverse complement.
AGTCATTTACCGCTAGGTCCAATTCGAGGTCGTCATAATTTTTATTGTTTAATATGGTATCAGAGCGGGGAGTTTTCAACTTGAGTGGTATGGGGTGAGATTCAACTTGGGGTACTGTCAATACATGTTCGATTTTCACTCCAAGCATGGAGTTTTCAATCTTTGATCGTACTACCAACATCAATGCGATTTGGGAAGGTCTGTGAGGAGGGGGTTCCCAACCTTTGATGGTACCGCCAACATCGTAGCGAATTGGGTTTCCTTCTACCGCTTGTGTGAGTGACAAATGAGAGCATTCAATGTCGATATCGCCGTTCAAAAACAAAGAAATAAAGCAACCATGATATACCCTAATTTATCAAAATGAACTTTAAGTCCACATGGTGACATGGACTATAACGTATCATCTAATACAAGCTTCTTACAAGTTTTTTCCTTATTTATTTTGTCTCTCAAAATTAAAAGAATTAAATATTAATGTTTAGGAATCAGGTTTCGAAACTTAAAGGACTTACTCGTCCATGAATGGCCTCAAATATCAACAGTTTGGCCCATGAATAAAAAACCATAACAAAACATTTTGACAAACCCACAAGGCCCAATGTGAAGAGTTGTTTTTTCTGTCGATCTTTTTCTCTTTTCGAACGTTAAATTTTGTTCAAAACAAAGCTATCTTTTTTTAAACGAAAATATCGGCATCACTCAGATGGGACTTAACCACCTTCGCGATCATTTGCCACCTACACACGTAATAGAAAGAAACCCAAATCATAACAACTCTGCCAGTACGGTTGAAGGTTGAAAAAACTCTCTCCGATAAGCTAATTGCTAGCATTACCAATCAGATCCCAACCCTTGAATCAAACATACGCCTACACATTGAGGACAAACAGGCCACCCCCTCGTATACTACTCAGACAATGCATCAGTAGTTAAAAAAAAAACCAATTGCTATCTAACAAGCAGCTAGAATAAACAAAACAATTACAATGACTTGCTTAGCCTTGAGTTCCAATCTACATTTTTTTTTATTATCTCATCTCAGTTTTTGCCTTGGCTCTCAATAACAGCTCCACCTAGAAATGACAATGGATCGGATGTTAATGGATATATCCATGGATGAAACTTTTCATCCATATCTAGTGGCGGAACAAGAAAATTTTCTCACCAGGAGCGAAAGCTTATTTAAAAGCGTTCACATTCAGTGTAAATTTTTCTTCAATTCTTCCATTAAAATAAAATCTTTTGGGTCATGGGCTGTTGGGTTGAGGACAAAATATGAAGGTGTTTGGGTCAAATACATACTATTGGGTCATGGATTTTTGGGTTGAGATCAAAATATGACTGCTTTTGAACTAAATACAACTTTTTTTCTTCAAAGTAAATAATCAACAATAAAAAGGATGGAGGCGTTTGGGTCATGAATATTGAGTTAGGGGCAAAATAAAAAAAAAAACCAAAATTTTGATTATAAAAATTTCAAGTCACTAGGCGCAGGTGCCTCCTGACCCCACTCTAGTTTCATCCATGTCCATATCTGATCCATATGCATTTAGGTTTATCCATATATGTATTCATATCCATTTAGATTATCCATATCCATCATGAATCGAGTTGATATTCACTGAATCGAATGGTTATTGGCATCCATAGCTCAACCTTTCCATATTAAACCCTGACATAACGTATCTCTAAAATTATATATTATAAATTAGAGTATTTTCAAGTGTCTAGAAAATATTGAATTTTTTTTATAGATCTCAGATGGTTTTTCGGTGTAAGTTCATTCTTAACTTATATTAAAGACAATATTAAGTAACGAGTCGTATGATTTACCCAATATTGCTAATCCAATCCAAAAATGTTTTTTAATTTACAGTCTTTTTAGTTTATCAAAATTACGTGAGGAGTCCTTATCAATAAATGGCATTAAGAATCTTTAAATTTCGTACACGGATCCTGTTGGAACATAAATTTTTCACAATCTTACTTTCATTCATACCAAGTATTGAAACTACATCATGTATGTGACGACCCAGAAATTTCCAATCAAATTTAAACCTAAATCTATATATAACTTCGACACGATAAGCAAAGTCTGTAATAGTGAGTCTCGAAAATGTTGGAACTATGTTCATATAATCAATTACCCTCTGACTGTGCCCGACGATTCACGAACATTTGTTTGTAAATAAATATGTATATATATATATATATATATATATATATATATATATATATATATATATATATATATATATATATATATAATTTGAAATTATAAAATATGATTTAAACATTAGAATTAAATATGTAAGATAAGATATACAATAATTAGGTGTAATTTAAAATGAATTTTTATAATTACTATAATATTGTAATATTTATAAAATGTAAATATTTAATAAGAGTTAGTATATAATATATTATAGGATTATTAAAATAAAGCTATATATAAATGTATACGGATTCTATAAATAATTATTATGATATATATATTGAATTATATATAAAAAGTATAAATATTAGATGTTATTGTATATAGATATAAGTATCAAATGATATATAATTGATAATATGTAATATTAAAATATTGAATTTAATTACAAATTACAATATAGTTATCATGTTATTATTACATTCATTATTATCATTATGTATTAATATTTGCAGTAATATCAGTATTATTAACAATATTGTTTTTAACATAAAATTTGATACAAATAATTTGTTGTATCTTAATTATCACTTGTATTATTATTAGATATTATGATTACCTCTATCATTAAAAATCATTATTGTTATTACCATTAAAAATAATATAATTATCATTTTTATATAAAATTTTTATTATTATCATTACTAACATTATTTTGATATTAGTATTAATATGATTATTATTATTAATTGTATTAATTATATTATTATTATTATTATTATTATTATTATTATTATTATTATTATTATTATTATTATTATTATTAGTATCCCTATTAAAAATTAATAATATTAATAGATTATATTAATAAATTTATATTATTAATTTATAATACAGAATAACAAAAATATAAATAATGATATATATATATATATATATATATATATATATATATATATATATAAATCTAAATACAGAAAATTTCGAAATTCTGTTTCAAATCAACTTTAATCTGTAGTTAATTGGTTATCTGTTTCAAACTAGTACGAATTACAATATAACCAAACAAGTAAATCCAAATTCTGTTAACATCAGACATTGCCCTTTTATTTTTTTACATTTTGTTGCGTACGAATGATTTATCCTGTCAATTCTCCATTGTATTAAACCTCAATTAATTTTAGTGTTAAGGGATTCCAGTCGATCACACATCAACAACAACATTACAAATATTTTTACAGCTTTTAATTTTGTTGATTTTAATAAAAAGAATGAAGAACACAGGATGTACCCTGTTCTTGTTTTCGTTTTTACATTTGATCAAATTCGAATCCTATCCCAAAAAGTAATAATGCAGTCTCATTAGGATTCATTTACTCAATCTTTATGCCAAAATTGAAGTTCCAATTCCTTTTAACAAATTCTAATTTTTGAGTCAAAGGTTAAAATTCAAAAGTCAAAGAAATTGGTTCATCGTAAAATTCGAGTTGGTTGTAACAATTCTGTTGAAATTAACGATTCAAATAGGTTCTAGGAATGATATATATTATTTTTCATGTTGTAATTTTAAAGTAAAAATGTGTGAAAACTCTAATCAAAGTTTGAGTTCATCATCGTCGTATACCTCCTGTTACCGCAAAAAAAAAAATTTCTTTCTGTTTTGATTAATTACAGTTATCACCTATAAAAGTTTATGCTTCATTCTAAAATCCTAAAACTAGATAATTAACTCGTTGGTGGGTTGGTTTTGGTGTCTGGTCGATTGAGAATTAGAATGAGGAAGATGAAAGAGGGAAACAGACGTACATGGGTTAACTAGATATAGGCCCTGTAATAATCAGAAAAATACACATAGACGAATGGCAGAGGGTGTTGTTGTCGGGTGTGCGAGAGGTCAAGGGTTCGAGCCCGGTTCGTGGCAAAATTTTTTTTTTTAGAAAAAGCTTCAAGATTATATACATTTATTATTACTTATCATTTATTATTCTTATTATGTTTATTGTTATTATTATTATTGCTATTATTATTATTATTATTATTATTATTATTATTATTATTATTATTATTATTATTATTATTATTATTATTATTATTATTATTATTATTGTTGTTGTTGTTGTTGCTGTTGTTGTTGTTATTATTATGATTATTGTTATTATTATTAGAATTACTAGTATTATCCTTAAACATTATTATTTTGACTATGATTATGATTATGAATTAGATATTGAAGTATTAGGGATATATCTTTATGACTATATGAAAATAAATTTAACAAAAGTATGATTAAATCTATTGTATGAAATAAAAATAAGTATAGTAAAAGATAGTTTTATGAAAACGAATATTATATTAAAAATGACTAAAAATTATAATTAAGTTATAAGTGACAAAGATAAAAATATAAATATATGTATATAACTTAAGTATCATTATTATTATTATTATTATTATTATTATTATTATTATGATTATCATTATTAATATCATTATTAGTAAAAGTATTTTTTTTATAGATACTATAGTTATTATTAAAACCATTATTATTATTATCATTAGTAAAATCATCATTATTATTATTATCATTACAAGTATGATTATTTATATTATAATGAGTGTTATTAATATGTAATTACTAAAATAATTATTATAAGTATCATTAACCGAAAAAATTTATATATTACAGTATTATTATAAATATCATTATTAATATCATTAATATAATTATTAACAATAATACCTTATTTAGTAATATTAAGTATTATGATTATTATCATTTTTATCGTAATATTACTAAAATTACCATTTTTAACAAACAAATGATATATACATATATAAAAAATATATTTAATACATATAACATAACGAAGAGTAATATTTTAAATAATAAAATAAATATATGAAAACATATATATTATTAATATAAAAAGTATATAACTAATAATTATATATATTGTTCCATTACAACTATGTATATTAATAAATATACCAATGATATAGGTTCGTGAATCCGAGGCCAACCCTACACTTGATAAATGACGTCATATGTATTTTTACTACAAAATACAGTATGGTGAGTCTCATTTGCTCCCTTTTTAAATGCTTTTGCAATATATATTTTTGGGACTGAGAATACACGCGCTGCTTTTATAAATGTTTTACGTAATAGACACAAGTACTTGAAAATTACATTCTATGGTTGGATTATCGAATCGAATATCACCCTTTTAGCTTGGTAAGCTAAGAATTAGGGAACAGACACCCTAATTGACGCGAATCCTAAAGGTAGATCTACGGGCACTAACTCCCCCCATACTGGAAAATGGTATGCTTTAGTACTTCGAGTTTATATTATACAGATGGATTTCTGTTTTGGGGATATTCTATATGCATGATGTTAATGTCGGTTACCAGGTGTTCAATCCATATGAATGATTATTTTTGTCTCTATGCATGGGACGTATATTTATGAGAAATGGAAATGAAAATCTTGTGGTCTATTAAAATGATGAAAATGATTGTTTATGATAAACTAATGAACTCACCAACATTTTGGTTGACACTTGAAAGCATGTTTATTCTCAGGTTTGAAAGAAATCTTCCGCTGTGCATTTGCTCATATTAGAGATATTACTTGGAGTCATTCATGACATATTTCAAATGACGTTGCATTCGAGTCGTTGAGTTCATCAAGATTATTATTAAGTCAATTATAGTTGGATATATTATGAAATGGTATGCATGCCATCAACTTTCGATGTAATGAAAGATTGTCTTTTCAAAAACGAATGCAATGTTTGTAAAATGTATCATATAGAGGTCAAGTACCTCGCGATGTAACCAAATGTAGTGTATTCGTCCAGATGGATTAGGATGGGTCATTAGCGGTGGTATCAGAGCGGTGGTCTTAGCGAACCAGGTCTTGCATTAGTGTGTCTAACTAATAGTTGTTTAGATGCATTAGTGAGTCTGGACTTCGACCGTGTCTGCATGTCAAAAGTTTTGCTTATCAATTAGTATCGAAAATTATTTGCTTATCATCCTTAAAGTCTAGACACGTCTCACTGCCTCTATGGCATAGACAGTGTATAGATAAATTCATATCTTAGCATATCTGTTATTGTTACATTTGCCTGACAGCTTCCGTAAATTCCTCCATAACTTATGGGATTTTAGTATTATATATGCACATGTAAATTATGTATTGCAGGATACTAATCTACATCCTATAATCTAATTCATATCGAAAAATCCTCCATCTGATTGTACGAGATGGATCTCTCAAACAGTTCGAATTCCTCGGATTCCGACAGCTATTCCGACATGGATGTTCACCTAAGCTCCGAAAAGCAGCGTCACCAGAATGAATCAACCAATTAGCCATCCCCAATTTATCTGATGGGTTCATAGCCTACTTAATCACTGGAGACAAGAAGAAGGTGATCCCTTCCATCCCCCACATTGCCCTCTTGGCGAAGAACCTGAAGCACTCACCGGCGAACCAATTCGAAACACCATTTTCACCCTCATTCCCCGGATATCTCGCCATGATTATATACTATCTCAAATTCTGAATCTTATTCATCCGCTTGTTCCAACCGCCAATCATCCCGGAGTAATAGAAGAAGTCAACGAGCTTCGTGCTCGAGTAGTGGCTTTGGAGAATTTGGTGCAAAACTTACCAGCTTCGACAACATCACCGGCATCAACAATACCACCAACATCAATACCAGTACCACCAACAACCCAAGTTTCAACATCACACACCTCAACATCTCATTACGTACCTCGATCATAATCATCGTTCTACGAATCGATCTACATCATTTATCTTCGTTTGACATGGCGATTATGTAATCTCTAATGTTTTAGAGATTATATATTCTTGTTCTAACGGTAAATCAAATGAGTCTAATATCATATTGACTCATTAAATCTATGATTACATCCGAAGAAAATATATATGTATATATATTTTCATAAAGATTGTAATTAAAAGTTCTACAAAATGTTAATGGTGAAAATATTTTAACGGGTAGGTAATACCCGATGAGTATTTAGATTTCAAATTAATAAGTTACACTGTACATTCTTCGAATCTGATTCAACAGTCATTTACGATCCTACTTACATCCATCGATATACGTATCCGTTCACCACAGAATAACCATTTTCATTCAATTTCATATTTAGATTTTGACCTATCAGAATCCGACAAGTGGCAAAATGAAGAAAACATTGGACAAAATAAAATTTGTTAGAAACAAATAAATTAACTATGAGAAATTTTGTTAAGAATCCACGCTAACAAAATCCTAGCTAACTGTTAATTCCTTATTGTTCATTTAATTATAACAATTTATTTTATCGCAATTTAATTCTCGCAATTTTATTTATTGTCATTTACATTCTGTTATTTATTTTACGCACTTTATTTATCGTCATTTAAATACTGTTATTTACGCATTTTAAATATCGGGACACGTATACAAGGTTTTGACATATCATATCGACGCATCTATATATATTATTTGGAATAACCATAGACACTCTATATGCAGTAATGATAGAGTTAGCTATACAGGGTTGAGGTTGATTCTCAAATAATATATATAATTTGAGTTGTGATCGAGTCTGAGACATGTACACGGGTCACGATACGTATTAATTAATTCGAATATTATAAACTATATATGAATTATTGAATTAGTAACTGTGGACAGCTAACTGTGTACTACCAACATTGGACAATTAAAATGAATTAAAATATTGATTATAACATATGAAACTAAACAATTCTTCAAGTTTGCCACTTGATTTCATCTTAAACCTCATTTGTATCTCGATGATTACAATCTGCGCTCAAACCTTTCACGATTCTTGAAAATACTTCAATCAAGAGGATGAACCAACCACACTTCAACTACGGAAGAAAAGATTGATGCATATAGTTATGCACCTGAAAACACTCGGAACCTGAGTAAACGTTTAACACGTATCTGTGCTAGCTTCTATGGCATTGTTATTATCCAAAATAACATTGCAATTCTGTTTCAAATTAGTCAATTTTGTCACAGCTCCAGCAAATCAATTTCAACCTTTCATTTGAATAAACCTTATTATAACATTGATATATAAGTTTACCTTTCATCATCGTTACCGGGGAACCGTTTATATCCCACCACATTAGTAGTAAACTTACCAGCAACTTCATTACTCACTGGCTTAAGTCTCTTCGAAAAACCATTATATTCATCGAAACCCTATCATATACTCATCTGTATCTTGTAACGAGAATTGCCATACCAATTACCAGGAATCAGCAATCAGTATTTTAAAATCTCGCAGCATGTCTACATCAACAGTTATATGTATACATATAATCTTTATCTTTTAGAATTATGACCTTTCATTCTGAAATTCTGAAAAGCACCCAGTCTACAAATCAATACTTCAAATTCTGAAAAAACTGAATACAGCAGCAAAAACTGTACACGACTTTAATAGTCAGAAGTTTGATGATAAAGAATAGTATGTTGACAAAGCTCAGAAGAGTTGAAACTGGAAAACGGATTGAGCAAACCATGAAGGAGACTATGGATAAATCACAAAGACTAAATCTGCCTTCAAAGAATCCAAATGATTCAGTATCTGCTGAAGTCATTAATCAATGCCTTACTCCCGAAATCTACACTTTTACGAACAAATCTTCATCATCATCCATCGATATTGGAAATCCTAAGATATCATCATATCTGTTATTATAAATATCCTCGATATTTCTGAAGATATTTTCATAACTAATCTTACCTGAAATCATTTATCTCTTTGCGCTATCAGTGTTACATCATATAAGAAACTATTAGTTTCTATATTCTGTAAACTTTCGAGTTTAAACAATGAATGTTTTTAAAGTAGTGTTAGGAACTGATGCATGAGTTAGTATAATATAATGACACTTGATCAACGTGATTATATTACAGTAAGCCATGCTGAGTTTCTAATGAAACGTGATGATTCACAGACCATGACGTCATCATGTGTCATATTACACGACTCTTACATTCTACCTAATGTCTAAACATATCAAGAATATATCTTCTTGATAGTTCCATCTTTTCTCATGAATTCTGGTAATTTAACCAATCATAATCGTGCTATTACAATCTCTCTCTTAGAACATTAGTCATGTTCATTCGAAAATTCATACCTACAAATTCTGGACCATTATTCGCTTGACTTAAAGTCGGAAAGAGAAAACAAAAGTATGGAACTCCAAAATATAAAGAAAATGGAGAGGGTGGATTTATAGTGAAATATCTGACAGAGCAATCAAAACAGATTATCGCATTTAACCAAAGAGGATTCTAATTTCCTTAAATACCGAAGAACCAAATCTTATTATGAAGATTTTCTCTAAATCCCTTGAATTCTGGAAATTAACCGTGACTACGTCACCGGTTAAGAGGAACATGCAATTATTTAATTCACTCTTTTGTGATAGCTTCATTCGTACTCTTCGAATAATCGAATTGTTTTATCCATATTACTCAATGATGATAAAACTATATTTATCAACTCATATTCGTCATGAAAATATTTTTGTTGTTAACCATGACCACCTCACTCAAATTTCGGGACGAAATTTCTTTAACGGGTAGGTACTGTGACGACCGAAAATTTCCTATCAAATTTAAACCTAAATCTATATATAACTTCGACACGATAAGCAAAGTCTATAATAGTGAGTCTCGAAAATGTTGGAACTATGTTCATATAATTAATTACCCTCTGACTGTGCCCGACGATTCACGAACATTTGTTTGTAAATAAATATGTATATATATATATATATATATATATATATATATATATATATATATATATATATATATATAAGTATATAAATAATTTGAAATTATAAAATATGATTTAAACATTAGAATTAAATATGTAAGATAAGATATACAATAATTAAGTGTAATTTAAAATGAATTTATATGATTACTATAATATTGTAATATTTATAAAATGTAAATATTTAATAAGAGTTAGTATATAATATATTATAGGATTATTAAAATAAAGCTATATATAAATGTATACGGATTCTATAAATAATTATTATGATATATATATTGAATTATTTATAAAAATTATAAATATTAGATGTTATTGTATATAGATATAAGGATCAAATGATATATATTTAATAATATGTAATATTAAAATATTGAATTTAATTACAAATTACAATATAGTTATCATGTTATAATCACATTCATTATTATCATTATGTATTAATATTTGCAGTAATATCAGTATTATTAACAATATTGTTTTTAACATAAAATTTGATACAAATAATTTGTTGTATCTTAATTATCACTGTATTATTATTAGATATTATGATTACCTCTATCATTAAAAATTATTATTTTTATTACCATTAAAAATAATATAATTATCATTTTTATATAAAATTATTATTATTATCATTACTAACATTATTTTGATATTAGTATTAATATGATTATTATTATTAATTGTATTATTATTATTATTATTAGTATCGCTATTAAAAATTAATAATATTAATAGATTATATTAATAAATTTATATTATTAATTTATAATACAGAATACCAAAAATATAAATAATGATATATATATATATATATATATATATATATATATATATATATATAAATCTAAATACAGAAAATTTCAAAATTCTGTTTCAAATCAACTTTAATCTGTAGTTGTTTGGTTATCTGTTTCAAACTAGTACGAATTACAATATAACCAAACAAGTAAATCCAAATTCTGTTAACAGCAGACATCGCCCTTTTATTTTTTAATATTTTGTTGCGTACGAATGATTTATCCTGTCAATTCTCCATTGTATTAAACCTCAATTAATTTTAGTGTTAAAGGATTCCAGTCGATCACACATCAACAACAACATTACAAATATTTTTACAGCTTTTAATTTTGTTGATTTTAATAAAAAGAATGAATAACACAGGATGTACCCTGTTCTTGTTTTCGTTTTTACATTTGATCAAATTCGAATCCTATCCCAAAAAGTAATAATGCAGTCTCATTAGGATTCATTTACTCAATCTTTATGCCAAAATTGAAGTTCCAATTCCTTTTAACAAATTCTAATTTTTGAGTCAAAGGTTAAAATTCAAAAGTCAAAGAAATTGGTTCATCGTAAAATTCGAGTTGGTTGTAACAATTCTGTTGAAATTAACAATTCAAATATATTCTAGGAATGATATATATTCTTTTTCATGTTGTAATTTTAAACTAAAAATGTCTGAAAACTCCAACCAAAGTTTGAGTTCATCATCGTCGTATACCTCCTGTTACAGAAAAAAAAAAAATTTCTTTCTGTTTTGATTAATCACAGTTATCACCTGTAAACGTTTATGCTTCGTTCTAAAATCCTAAAACTAGATAATTAACTCGTTGGTGGGTTGGTTTTGGTGTCTGGTCGATTGAGAATTAGAATGAGGAAGATGAAAGAGCGAAACAGACGTACATGGGTTAACTAGATATAGGTCCTGTAATAATTAGAAAAATACACATAGACGAATGGCAGAGGGTGTTGTCGGGTGTGCGAGAGGTCAAGGGTTCGAGCCCGGTTCGTGGCAAAAATTTTTTTTTTAGAAAAAGCTTCAAGATTATATACATTTATTATTACTTATCATTTATTATTCTTATTATGTTTATTGTTATTATTATTATTGCTATTATTATTATTATTATTATTATTATTATTATTATTATTGTTGTTGTTGTTGTTGTTGTTGTTGTTATTATTATGATTATTGTTATTATTATTAGAATTACTAGTATTATCCTTAAACATTATTATTTTGACTATGATTATGATTATGAATTAGATATTGAAGTATTAGGGATATATCTTTGTGACTATATGAAAATAAATTTAACAAAAGTATGATTAAATCTATTGTATGAAATAAAAATAAGTATAGGTAAAGATAGTTTTATGAAAACGAATATTATATTAAAAATGACTAAAAATTATAATTAAGTTATAAGTGACAAAGATAAAAATATAAATATATGTATATAACTTAAGTATCATTATTATTATTATTATTATATTATTATTATTATTATTATTATTATTATTATTATTATTATTATTATTATTATTATTATTATTATCATTATTAATATCATTATTAGTAAAAGTATTTTTTTTATAGATACTATAGTTATTATTAAAACCATTATTATTATTATCATTAGTAAAATCATTATTATTATTATTATCATTACAAGTATGATTATTTATATTATAATGAGTGTTATTAATATGTAATTACTAAAATCATTATTATAAGTATCATTAACCGAAAAAATTTATATATTACAGTATTATTATAAATATCAATATTAATATCATTAATATAATTATTAACAATAATACCTTATTTAGTAATATTAAGTATTATGATTATTATCATTATTATCGTAATATTACTAAAATTACCATTTTTAACAAACAAATGATATATACATATATAAAAAATATATTTAATACATATAACATAACGAAAAGTAATATTTTATATAACAAAATAAATATATGAAAACATATATATTATTAATATAAAAAGTATATAACTAATAATTATATATATTGTTCGATTACAACTATGTATATTAATAAATATACCAATGATATAGGTTCGTGAATCCGAGGCCAACCCTACACTTGATAAATGACGTCATATGTATTTTTACTACAAAATACAGTATGGTGAGTTTCATTTGCTCCCTTTTTAAATGCTTTTGCAATATATATATTTGGGACTGAGAATACATGCGCTGCTTTTATAAATGTTTTACGTAATAGACACAAGTACTCGAAAATTACATTCTATGGTTGGATTATCGAATCAAATATCACCCTTTTAGATTGGTAACCTAAGAATTATGGAACAGACACTCTAATTGACGCGAATCCTAAAGGTAGATCTACGGGCACTAACTCCCCTCATACTGAAAAATGGTATGCTTTAGTACTTCGAGTTTATATTATACAGATGGATTTCTGTTTTGGGGATATTCTATATGCATGATGTTAATGTCGGTTACCAGGTGTTCAATCCATATGTTACCAGGTGTTCAATCCATATGAATGATTATTTTTGTCTCTATGCATGGGACGTATATTTATGAGAAATGGAAATGAAAATCTTGTGGTCTATTAAAATGATGAAAATGATTGTTTATGATAAACTAATGAACTCACCAACCTTTTGGTTGACACTTGAAAGCATGTTTATTCTCAGGTTTGAAAGAAATCTTCCGCTGTGCATTTGCTCATATTAGAGATATTACTTGGAGTCATTCATGACATATTTCAAATGATGTTGCATTCGAGTCGTTGAGTTCATCAAGATTATTATTAAGTCAATTATAGTTGGATATATTATGAAATGGTATGCATGCCGTCAACTTTCGATGTAATGAAAGATTGTCTTTTCAAAAACGAATACAATGTTTGTAAAATGTATCATATAGAGGTCAAGTACCTCGCGATGTAACCAAATATAGTGTATTAGTCCAGATGGATTAGGACGGGTCATTAGAATGTACTCACCCACGTGTAGTGCCATTCAATTCAATAGGACTAACGCCATCCAACCCACTAACATTACCATTTACTCCTAATAATTCGGTCAACATGTATAAGATTACTAAATTCAACTAAATTAAACAATTAACTAGATCTAACATCTAACATATAAACTAAATATACTAATTAATTATTAATGCATGCTTGTTGTGCTACATACTTCATATTGGACTCTTGACTTCTTACCTGACTTAATAGGGGCATCCATCCAATACATTATTTTCGATCTTGTACCCATAGAGATAACACTCTATTTAAGTAAGCTCATCGCTATATTAAGGAAGTTAGGAACCCCCACAAGTACACAACCTTCTTTTTGCTCTTCCAATTGATAGACTGAAATGAAAATTTTTAAAGATGTAATGGAGGGTTTAAAAGTCATCGGTACCCCCTTAGCTCTCTTAGGCACTGAACAGGGGTTAGTTCTGTAAATGTTTAGAATCAGTGAACCCTAGAAGTCAAAATAAGGTTAGGTTCTGAAGCAGCTAGCCCAAAGTAAGAGTCCGAGTAAGCCTCATTATGGTGCAAGGTTATCTTTTAAGTAATTACTGAAGATAGCACTCTATTTAAGTAAGAATAAATTTACTTATTTCACACAATTCTTATGGTCATGCATTTTCCTCTTCAAGCGTTTTGTAGCTTATAATCATATTATGGACAATGAGGAGTGTTTCATTTGCACCTCCGCTTCAGTCTGCCTTCAAGTTTCCTTTCTTTGAAAACCAAGGATGAAGTCCTACTATCCCTAGCTCTTGAATTCTTATACTATCTTAACTACAAATACAAAAGGTAATAAAGATTTTCTTCTTGATACTAGATTCGTATGGTTCACTTACCAAGGAATAGAAAGGAAGGACGTGGGGCCAGAGCAAGTTGGGTTGCCTATTAGACTCCTAAAATATTGGGCTTTAAAATTACCCAACATGCACCGGTAATTTTAACACGAACCTCTCTCGATAACGTTCTTCTTTTGGTCAAAACGGGTTTGATCTTCTTTCTTTGATTGCATAAGGTTGCAATCGACCCTTTCTTCTTTCTAAGTAAAACACCGGTCTCGTTCACCTTTTTGGGTCTTCGTTCTCTCTCTCGGTCTTCGGTCTCTTTCTTGGTCTTCGGTCTACCATCTTCAGTCTAGACTCTCTTTGGTCTTTCGTCTAGACTTTCCTTCTCGGTCTAGGCGCCTTTCTCGGTCTAGGTTTCTTTAGGTGCTTTTCTCGGTTTTTTGCACCTATTTGGTCTTCTTTCTTCTTGATCACCAATAGTAATCACCTTTCCTTCTTTCTTTATTTCTTTCTATGAACCATGATCTTCCTACTCTAGATACCAATTCTTGAAACATACATTTTTCACAATCTTACTTTCATTCATACAAAATATTGAAACATACCCAATATTCTCAAACATACATATAAGTTGACTATTAAGGAAAATAAACAAAAGAATCTGATTGACTACATTTGGCTTCATGTTGTTTATTCATTCACTAATGAAAGTTATAAATACCACATGCAAACTACATACACGTTCATGTACTCACGCACGTGAAATGCCATTCAATCCACTACCATTTAACCCACTGACATCAACATTTACTCCTAACAATTCGGTCAACATATATGATCTAACATATTTTCGTCAACCGTGAACGAAAAGGGTTTCCGTTAATAAACCCGAGTGCAAAGATTATTTGGGGTGAGGTATTGGAGATTAGTTGCTCGCACTCTGGTCCGGATACTGTGAATAACCTTATTAGAGATGAGGATTCCGAAGGGGTGGCGTTCAACTAATCAGAATGTATTCGACTCGGGTATTGACTGAGTGACTGAGTTAATAATTGAGTGGTGAGAGGGTACTTTCTAGAGAGAGAAAGTATCAATTCCCATTTATTATGATGTGACTTGTCATGTGTGTTTCTTGGAAATAATATTAGCATATTTATAGGCAAACATTAGAGTTTGTGTTGTTTATGGGTCTAACTATGTTGAAGTGTCATTCTTCATTGGGCTTCGACCAATATTGGGAGTTGGGCCTAAGCCATTTAGTATTGTTTGTGCTCGACTTACATGGAAAACTGATGACACGTGTGCACATTACTATGTGTGGGACTGTGGGGACTAAGTGTACCACTGCCCTTGTACTGGACTAATGTGCGGACTGATCGGGTCATAAATGCTGATCATGTTCGATATTAAGAGATGGATTTTATGTGCATATCCGAGGTTTAAAAAGCTATTTTAGAAGGTTTTCATAACGGGTAACGATTTGGTTCGAAAATGCGAAAAATGGAGTTTAAACGAGAAGAAGGTGAAAAAGCAGGAGCCCAGCCGCAAATTGTGATTGGGGAGAGTAAATTGCGCCCGGGATCAGACCAAAATCATCATCAGGATCAGAACGGGCATAAGGAGGCGCCCGATTTTTGCGGTTGGGCGTAATTTGCGCCCGTTGAGTACAAATTGCGGCTGGACGTGTTTTTGGATAGAATTTGAGGCAGATTTGAGTGATTTCATGCTTGGGGAATACCCTACTTCATCCCTATATAAGGTAAAACCTAGGTTACGAATGAGGAACCTTTTCCATCAGTTTGAGAGCCAAAAAACACACCAAAACACATCACAAATCATCATGACTCAAGGATTCAAGTTATGATTCAAGTGGTGTTCATCATGCAACTTCAAAAAACAACCATGATCATCATCACCAACATGTTTGGCTAGTCATTTTATCTTTATCCTTTCCATGAACAATTAAACATGTATTATTTCATTCAAAATTATGTGGTTTATAATGTTTTAATACTTATGTCTTTTGGATTATGATATTGTAAACCAATCACTTATTGATCAATGCAAGTTCTATGCTTTTGTTATTGCAAGTTGAATTATTGTTGTGACGCCCCGCACAAAACCATCGTGTACGGATCATCAACAACAGGATCATCACAAGGTCAAACACTATATGCTGGTTGAAAACCGATTTGCATTCATTAAAAAGATAACGTTTTACAAAGATAACATGTCATAAGACTTATTACAAACCATTGTTCCAAAATAACATAAGTTTACGAATGCAAAACATAAGTTTCATAATTTGGGACATCTCTAGTAATGCAGCGGATAACTAATACAGCAGGTCCTTAACAGCAATTCAATAACAGCATGACATCAAGTGTAACAGCGGAAGCAATAAACCTCTAGGCACCTGAGAAATACACGCTTAAAAAGTCAACACGAATGTTGGTGAGCTATAGTTTAAGTTGTAATAGTAACGTAAGATAGGCCACGAGATTTCAGTGCTGCAACAGTGTATCGAAACAGTATGAAAAGTATATGCATAACCGTGGGCACCCGGTAACTAGACTTAACATTTATAACCCCCTGAAAGTACACTTGGCGAGTGCGTATGTTCACGAAGTATTAAACACCCGTTAAATGCTAGCGCGACTAGCCCGAGTGGGGATGTCAAACCCTATGGATCCATATCTAAGATTCGCGTTCACCGGTTCAAAAACCAATGACTAAACGTTACCGTGCTAAGGGGAATGTTTATGCCGTTGTATAACCCACACACATATAAAGTTTAAGTACTCGTGCCTAGTATGTAAAACTTAAAAAGCACATGTATTCTCAGTCCCAAAATAATTAAAGTAAAAAGGGATGCTATAACTCACTGTGATAATAGCGGTAAAGTCGGTTAATAAAGTACGCAAGTAGTAAGTAAGTCCGAAAGGTCGTCAACCTAAATCAAATGTTACTAGGTCAGTAGGTTGTCTTTATAAATTCTAATAGTGCATAAAATAAGTTTAAGTGTCATCATCATCATCATCATTCATCATCATAAAAGCTAAGTAAGTTTGACGAGAATAGAGATCGAAACAATAGGCTGACTTCGGTCAGCTACTACGACCTCTACGTAAATCGAAAAGACATATGGTTAGTGGCTATGGCTCCATATATGAGTCCCCTAACAGCTGAACAATTTTCAGAACCTAACTCGTCTTCGTTTGACCGTGGCGACGGTTTAAGTGCGAGTAGGTCAGAAATTTCAGCACAACGTTAATAGGGTGTAGTGACTATCGGAGGGCCATAAATCCTAAACCGTAACTCGGATTAAGACGAGGCCTAAACGGAAAATCATCTACTCAAACCGAACTAACTGAAAATCAACTTTCCAGTAGCCCAGGTGGTGTGATCAGATACGAAAATCAGTGGACAAGTGCTCCGGTGGGGTTCTTGGTGCTTGATGCTCATCACGGTTCTCTTCCTTGATGCTTGTAGCTTCAAGTGTACAACTCGTTGATGGTTTAGCATCACTTTTGACCAAGATTCACCATCAATACACAATATGTTAAGACCAAGTAAGAACACAACTCATTCATGAGTCATAGATGGATGATGAACCAAGGTTACATCATATCCTTAGTCTTAACACAATTTCAATTCACAATAACAACTAAAGTTACAAACTTTATATTAATTCAACAAGTAATAGCACAATCTAAGTCAAATGAGGTGATGGAACCCTAATCTAGAGAGCTTGGATCCATTTCACACAAGTTACAAGGTTGCAAAGCTAGAAAGCTTGAACCTTTAAGTGTTCTTGAAGATCTTAGAGCATAAAGCTTGGATCTTTAAGATATATGAAGATAACAAACACAAGTTTGAATCTTTTTCACAAAACAACATGATCAAAGCAAAAAGAACTTAGATCTAACAAAAAGATATGAAGATTCAAGCTAGAAAGCTTGCATCTTGATTGTTCTTGAAGATCTTGAAGCATAAAGCTTGGATCTTGAAGATGCATGAAGATTACAAACAAAAGTTTGAATCTTTATCATAAAATAGAAAGATTAAAGTATAAAAGAAGTAGATCTACAAAAGATATGAAGATTCAAGCTAAAAAGCTTGAATCTTCCATGTTCTTGAAAGATTCATGCTTGAATCAACGAGATATAAGTAAGATCAAAGCTAAAAGGAACTTTGATCTCCATAAAATGATGATGATGATCATGAATTTGAAAAGGAAAAGAAGAAGGAAAAGAAGACTTACAAGTAATGCTAGAAAGGAAAGAAAGAAAGAAAGAACAAGTGTGTGAAAAACCAAAATGATCAAGTGTGGAAATGAGGGACTAAAGGCTAGTATTTATAGGTATAATTTCACTTGGATTGATGACATGGCAAGGCCATTTGGCCGAAATTTTGAGGAGGGGGGGGGGGGAAGACACCATGTTGCTTTATGGATCATGATTGTCTAAAGTGTGTCCTTTTGCTAGAATCCCATGTGACAATTAGATAAACCTTATCCATTATGCTAGTATGACTCATAATTAATTATTTATTTATTTATTTATTATTATGGGTCACTAGTAATAATACTTGGGCTAATTAATTGGGTCACTAGCTAGAGTAGGGTGAGCTTGAGCCCAACAAGGTAGAAAGTCCAACAAGACTAACTATTGGGCTTTAGCAATTAAATAAATAAAATTAAGCATCCAACGGCCCAGGTAATTATTATTATAAAATAATAATTAATATTTCGCAGTCCAAAAGTTCCGGTTCCGACAAAAGTCAAACGTGCGCGCAGTCCGCGATTTATTCGTAACGGCAAGTAACACTAACGGTTATAAAGCATCCAATGGACAAGTTAAGCATTCCACATACACCAAGGCATGTTTTTAAGCATATATGAATATAAAACACGTGTGCCAAGGTTCCAGAGTAATAAAGTAACGCAGTATGCACAGATACGCAGTTTCGCTAAAATACAAGGCACAAAAGCAAGTCGAAAAAGTCAGGTCGTTACATTACCCACATGTTATTGGAAATTTTGTCCCGAAATTTAAGCTGAGGCAGGTGTTGGAGTCGAGAAAAGGTGAGGATACTTCTGCATCATTTGATCCTCTCGTTCCCAGGTGAACTCAGGTCCACGCTTGTCATTCCATCGAACTCGGACAATTGGAATCTTATTGCGTTTCAAGGTTTTGACCTCACGGTCCATAATTTCGACAGGTTCTTCCACGAAGTGGAGTTGGTCATCAATGGTAAGTTCTTCCAATGGTATGATAAGTTCCGGTGGAGCAAGACATTTCTTTAAATTTGATACATGAAAGGTAGGATGAACGGCACTCAACTGAGTCGGAAGATCCAAACGGTAAGCAACGGGTCCAACACGTTCCAAAATTTCAAAAGGACCAATATATCGCGGGTTTAACTTTCCGCGCTTTCCAAAACGGATTACACCCTTCCAAGGTGCGACCTTCAACATTACTCGGTCACTCACATTGAATTCGAAGTCTTTACGTTTAAGATCAGCATAAATCTTTTGGCGATCGCGGGCCGTCTTAAGTCTTGCCTGAATTTGAGAAATTTTCTCCTTCGTTTCATGGACTATCTCGGGTCCGGTGATTTGCACTTCGCCTAACTCAGCCCAACAAATGGGAGAACGGCACTTGCGGCCATACAACGCTTCAAAAGGCGCGGCTTTAATACTCGAATGATAACTGTTGTTGTAAGAGAATTCGGCTAGCGGCAGATGTCTTTTCCCAGACTTTCCGAAGTCAATAACACAGGCACGCAACATGTCCTCCAATGTCTGAATCGTTCGTTCACTCTGGCCGTCGGTCTGGGGGTGATACTGTAACAACCCAACCCAATATACAATCGAACGCGCATAAAATAAATTTTTTTTTTTACATGGGAGTGCGCCACGCGCACCACCTCAGGGTGCGCGGCGCGCACAGGCCTATTTTCAGTTCTGTCCGAATTTTCAATTTTTCGAATAAAGATCTCCCACTTCCCGACATATTTAGACGAAACGCTTTTCACAACATGTTCTAATATGAAAAACTCATACGATTCAAACATAAAATGAGTTTTACAAAATGGGGCCCACATCGGCCGTTTTACGATTTTCATACGAAAGTCCGAGTTTCGACCACACTAGTTTAAATTCCAAACGACACTATGAGCATGGTGTTTGGGGTTAAACTACCCATATCTTGGTCATACTCCAAAAGCTATCACATCCCAAAAGCGTCCCCTAAACAATAAGCGGGATCTCTAATCCAATCGAAGGCCCTTACCTTTGTCGACGTCGGAGCCTATAAAAAGATAAACAACGAGAGGGTAAGCAAAGCTTAGTGAATGCAATAATTATACGAATACATATATAATTATACCTACTTGCATACACTTACACACCAAACCGCAAACACGCTAGCATACACATTTAGCTTATCGTCACAATAGCAAGCTATAAATCTCCAATACCACAAGCTAGCATAACAACCGCATATGAATATAACTCGAATAATATAATATGCTTACAACACAAATAACCATGGTTAACCAATAGTACAAGGGAACGGCGCTCGCGAAAAAGCCATCGGTGCTCACAACATCCGTTAGGGCACTTAACACCTCGCACCACTAACCCCTAGGGTGGCACCTTAACACCTCGGCACATCACCCCGAGTGGCATCTTAACACCTCGATGCATCACTCATTAATTTACGGAGTGGTGTCTTAACACCTCGACACTACACTCCTAGGTGGCATCTTAACACCTCGATGCTACACCCGAGTGGCATCTTAACACCTCGATGCTACACCCGAGTGGCATCTTAACACCTCGATGCTACACCCGAGTGGCATCTTAACACCTCGATGCTACACTCTTCACGTGAAACATGGCGTCTTAGCACCTCGACACTACACATTTCATGCTACAACAAATAGATACATTATATACATACGCATATAATTATTCCACTCACCTCAAAGTCTTGTGAAAAGATACCTGAGCTTGCAAGACCTCAAAGTAACGTACCTATCATATTATACACCTCATTAAATGCAAACTCAAGTCGATCAACCAAACCCTTTCACCATTCTAAGCCATTTTGACCCAAGGTGCAATTTCAACCCATTTGCACCCTTAACCCTAATTTGGGTCAACACACCCATTTGGGTCATCCATACCCAATAACACCCATTTACATATTATTAAAGTGTTCTAGCACTAACTAACTAAATTTAAGACTCAAAAGTCCAATTAACACATTCAAACCCTAGGTTAGTCATCAATGAGCCTTCATAACCCATATTCACCCAAAATCCCCAAAATACTAACAAAATGGGTCTTTGGTTCATCACTAGCCCAACACCTAACCCTTAAAGCAATTGAAGTAAGAAATTGGGTTTTATAACTTACCAACACAATCACCACGTAGCTATCGACTAGATGAACGACTTTAAAACTTGCACCAAGACCCGATTCAACCTCTTTCACCCTTTAATGGAGCTTTCTCTCTCAAGGATTGCACTCTCTCTCTAGTGTTTAATTGGAGAAGATGAGGTTGTTGTGGGAGTAGTAAATGAGCTCCCCAAAACTGATCTAGGATATTAAATTCGGCTCCAAAGTGAAATTACACAATTGCCCTCAAAATATCTCATTAAAACAGCAAAAACCCGGCTACAGTAGGGAGTGCGCGGCGCGCTCCCTTTGGTGTGAGCGGCGCACACTAAGCTCAGATTGCTCTCTGACTTCTGTTTAACTGCACAATCATTCCCACACTTTATGTACTCTATATACTCTGCTGTACAATGAAGATTAAGGTCTTACAGATACGCGGTGCTCATGTCGAGACGGGTTCCCAAGGCTTCTTGCAAGGAACGCCAAAATCTGGAAGCAAAACGGGAATCGCGATCTGAGATAATTGATAGAGGCACACCATGACAAGATACAACTTCTTTGATGTACAGTTGAGCAAGTTTCTCCATTGTGTCTGTTTCTTTCATCGCTAGATGTCACACCCCCCAAAATGGACCAGGGGTAATTGTGACCAATCATATCATAACACAGTTGTATAAACGAGAACGACTCTATATGAGACTTTTTAAATAAAACATTTGTTAATAAAACAGCGGAAGCAGTAATACATGTTTACATTATTATTAAAACGTAAAATAAATGTTTATGAACTAAAATATAATATGCGATGTGGACTCCATGCAAGCATCCAACCTATCATCATAAAGTTGCAAACAGCTAGCTCAATCATCACCTGAGACAAAACATGCTTAAAGTGTCAACCAAAAAGGTTGAGTGAAATTCACAGGTTTATAAATAATATCCAAAGTTTTAGACCACAAGATTTAGTTTAAAGTTGATTGATATAGAAATATCAATCTAAAAGTGTTGCTGCATTTTGTAATATCGCTACTAAACAAGTTTACCCTATGACACCTTGTACTGTCAGTGTCGTGGAATCATTATTATGTAACCAAAGACCAACGGTCGAATGGTTAGAGATGTTACTCTCAATAGGCCTACTCACAATAATTAAGTTTGCATTTAAACGTAGCAATTAACGATATTACGGTAGAGATTTAGCAGGAATCAAAGCATGACAGCATAGTTAACAATTTAGTACTTGTGTCTAAGCGTAAAACAGTTATAAAGCAAGCATGTGTCTCACCCCAAAAGTTATAAAACAGTTATGAAACAGTAAAAAGTGGGGCTATGAAGTTCACCTTAGTAGCACAAAAGAGTATTCCACGAAAGAATTGAACTGAAGGACGTGACCGAGATCTCAACCTAGAGATAGAAGTATGATCAGACATTGCCTAACAGACAATAGTATATAGTACTATATTGATAGTAGTGGTTCACTAAAGAATTTCCATTTTCGGAAGGTTACTATTTATGGAAAGTTTTCACTTATAGTAATTTTCCAATTTTAGAAAGTTCGGGTTAATCTTTAGCAAGACGTTGTATAACTTTACTCAAACTTCGTTGCTATCAAATAAGTCAGGAATGACCAGATGTAACCGGGGGCCCAGGGTTCTTGACCAGAATCTAAGTCATGGCATTCGAGATCCACAAGCTTACCCAAAAATGGCAACCTAGACATCATTCACTTACGACCATGAGTAGCGATGAAGTTCACATGAATTATACATTATCTTTGATTAACCTTCACTTTAGGTGTATACACACAACGAATTATTAATGTACTTAATAATTATATATGTGATAATATAACCTAAGTTTTATTTAATATTTAGTTATTATACCTTATTATGTCTTATATATATTAAATATAATTACCTTTAAATAAATACCTAAATTACTTCAAAAATAATAGTGTTTTATTAATCGAACATTATTCAAAAATGTCTAAATAATAAATTAAATATCTAAAAATTACATACATAATTTTTATAGTCTTAGTTAATCATATAATTTAAGAAAATGTTTTTATTATATTTTTGTATTTATTTTTGTTTTTACCCTTAATGTATTCACAAAACAATTTTAATTCTACATAATTACTAAATAAACCTAAATAATTATTTTTATAATTTTTATAAGTTTCTATCAGTCTAATAACCTGTAGAAAAATATTTAAAAAAATATTTTTTATTATTTTATATTTATTCTTAGTTTACCTTTGAATTACATAATAATAGAGTTTAATTATATAATAAATACCAATTCAACCCAAGTAAATAATTTTATAATTTTTTTCAGATCTATATAAGTTTTAAAAACTCAGAAAAAAAGTTATATATATTTTATTTTTGGTTAAAAGTATTTATTACGATTTTACATTGTTTTTACGTTTAAACACTACATAATTCGTATTTAATTATAAATAATATTCCATAAATTATCAAACTTATTTTTATGCATCATAACACTTATAATACTAATTATAACATATAAACATAATTAATTTCGAATTTTACAAAGAATATACAATAAATATAAATATAAATGACAATATTGAAAAAAATTAATAAACATAGAAAGTACCTCAATTTTTCTTCAAGGTTTTGAGAGAATAACTTAAGTTTTTGTGTTTGGCAAGAAAAAATGAATGAGGAGCCATGTATTTATAGGTAAAAAATGGTTGGTGAAAAGAAAAAAAAATAATAAAATAAAGTTGCCAATTTTGACAAAATAATAAAAACATGTTAAAAATGTTTTTAATAAGTTTTTGTTTTTGAAAATATTTAGTCAAAATTCATGGGCTCATTATTTAATTTATAAAAAAAATCTTATTTTTTTTATAAGCTAAAAATATATATAATGATTAAAATAACTTATCATTTAATTAATAATTATGTTACATATAGTTTTAAATATAATACGCATTAATATTAATATTAACTAAAGTTATTTTATATAATTAGTGTAAACTTTAGTTAACAAAAAGTGTCGACTAAAAATAAATATTTGATCAATGTTGAATTTAATTATATATTACGTATGGATAACAACCCTATAGGCAAATTAGTTAATTCAAGTATGGAAATATGAGGGTTGTTATAGTACCTACCCGTTAAAAGAAATTTCGTCCCGAAATTTAGTTGTTGCCATCAATCGGCGTTGTTCGTACATAGACGAGGATATCTACGTTTTATTTGGTTTTCACGTTCCCAGGTATGCTCGGGGCCTTGCGTGAATTCCAACGGATAGAATATTGTTCTGTTTCAAGAATTAAAATCATACAAACCATAATTTCTACAAGTTCATCTACGAAGTGCATTTTATTATTAATGCGGAGATCATTCAAAATGATGATGTTATACAAGTCATTTCAGTAAATTGGATATATAAAATGTGTTATGAATAATATCGAGCTCATTTAAAACCTTGAGTGGTTATGCCACAATATTAGGGTAGACAAAGCAGAGAGTGGTTCATGAAAATTATAGTCATGAAGTTTG
Source organism: Rutidosis leptorrhynchoides (assembly GCF_046630445.1). Classification (NCBI taxonomy): domain Eukaryota; kingdom Viridiplantae; phylum Streptophyta; class Magnoliopsida; order Asterales; family Asteraceae; genus Rutidosis; species Rutidosis leptorrhynchoides. The sequence goes on along the minus strand of NC_092340.1, from coordinate 335,775,155 downwards.
ATAGAGATCATCATTGTTTACAACAAGAATATTGTAATGATGAATATAAGTTAAAGAATAAAGTTTTATCACTATTGAATAATATGGATAAAACGATTCGATTATAGGAAGAGTATAAACGAAGCTATCGTAAAAGAGTGAATGAGTAAATTAAATGTTCGCCTTAACTTTTAACGTAGTCACGATTGATTTCCGGAATTCAAGGGATTAAAGGAAATCTTCGTAATCTATAAGATTTGATTCTCCGGTATTTACAGAATTTTGGGATTTCTTTGATTAAATGCGGTGAATTGCCTCGATTGCTGTGTTTGGAAATTTTGCTATAAATTAGCTTCTTCAGTTTCATTATCTTCACCACTTCTATACTTTCTTTCTAGATTCATACTTCCAAAAGATTTGTTAATATGCTCAATCCCGTATTGATACTTGTTATTATATTGACCATATATGCAGTCATGCTTCTTTTTCTTTTACCACCAGAGGAATCTGTTTACTTCTACTATGCTCTTGGGGTTATAGTGTTTTTAATTCTCCCGTGTCTTTATGTTGCTATACGCATTGATATACACGATTTGTAATTTCTGTGTTGTTATCGGGCTTTGTATTTTCCCTTATATGTCGGAGCTCTTTACCTTTTTATTCTGCTCTCGACTCTAAGTTAAGCGAGTAATGGTCCAGAATTTGTAGGTATGAAGTTTCGAATGAACCTAATGTTCTAAGCGTAATATCACAATTTGATTTGGTAAATTACCAGAATTACTGAGGATAGAACTATCAAGAATATATGTTCTTGATATGTTCAGAGATTAAGTAGAATGTAAGAGTCGTGTAACATGGCAAATGATGATTATAAAGTCTATGAATCATCATCTTCCATTAAAAATTTAGCATGACTTACTGTAATATAATCACGTTGGCCTGACGTCATTTTATTATACTAACTCATGCTTCAATTTCCAACATTTCTTCAAAACATTTATAATTTAAACTTGAATTTTACTGAATATAGAAACTAAAATAGTTTCCTTTATAAAGATATCGCAAAGAGATACTTAATTGTGGACAAGAATCGTTATGAAAATATCTTCAGAAATATAGAGGATATTTATAACGACATTTTGGAATTTCTAAGTTCGAAGGTTGATGAAGAAAAATTTTTCGCAAGCTTTTAACATAACTTCGGAGCAAGATATTCTCTAAAGATTTCATCGGATCCAGAATTACGTGGATTCTTTGAATATAGGGTTTGGTCCTTGTATTTGTCCTTGGTCTCCTCCATGGTTAGCCCAATCCATTTTTCAGTTCCAAATTTTCTTTTGAGCTTTTCCAACGTACCATTCTTTATTATCAAACTTTTGGCCATTGAGACCATCTACAATTTTGCTGTTTCCTCTGCATTTAATGCAGCCATATTTGATTCATCGGTTATCAATCCAAGATGGTTTCAAGAAATTTCGTTTTTAGATGATTAAACGCTGATTGTAATCGTCAACGGATCTAATGGTTGATGAATAGGCGTTGTTGATTTCAAAAGTAATGAACGATAATTTCGGTGGTTTGATGTGATAATTCATCATAGGATACGAATGAATATAATTCATGAATGTAGTGATCTTTAGGAAGATTACACTTGCTAAAGCTTTACTTGGATTCCGATATGTCCAAATCAGAATAGGTAATTAAATTTGTATAAAAATGGTTGTTCTTTAGTGACGGATACATATGTGGATGTAAGTAGTATAGTTACTAATTATTGAATCAGAATTTGAAGAATGTACAATGTAAGATATTAATGTGAGATATAAATATTTCTCGGGTTTTACCTACCCGTTAAAATATTTTCACAATTAACAGTTTGTACAAAAGGATTTTTAATTACAATCTTTATGAAGATATACGTTCATATATGTATTCTTCACGTATAATATAGTTTTAATGAGTTAATATACTATTAAACTCATTTGATTTGCGGTTGAAGCGAGAATAAATAATCTTCAAAACTTGAGAGATTACATAATCATCGCAGAATCTTTCTTTAATGAAGTTATGAATCTATACTCCATCGTTCATTGTTATTGATATACCTCGGTATATGATGTTGATGCTCGTGGAATTCTTGTGAAATTCACAAGGCACGAATGATGTTTTCTAAAGAGTTTTGAGTACATCGAAAATGAAAGTGTAAAACCAAACATGTATTTGAATAATACACTTAGTTTATTATGAAATGGAGTTTATTGTGATGAAACAGTGATTAACGATTGTTAAGTCATTAACGAGGGATGTACATCATAGCATATTAGTGATATGAATTAACCAAGTAGTACATACTAGTTAAGATTCACACGTAATAGCTTAATACGAAAAGATTTATTATTGTTCCAAACCATATATATATATAAAGTATACATATATAATTTTCAGGAAGAATGAGTCAATACATCTTAACTCATTATTAGTAATATTCCTTGGTATCTATGGGGCGTATGATGTTGATATCCGAGGTACAGATTATGGTGTTTGTTGTTGGTGAAGCTGATGCTGTTGGTGGTGATGTTGTTGGTACTGGTGGTGATGCTGGTTATGCTGCTGGTGCTCGTAGGTTTCGCACCATATTCTCCAGAGCCACCACTCGAGCGCGAAGCTCATTAACTTCTTCTATTATTCCGGGGTGATTGGCGGTTCGGACAAGTGGATGAATAAGATCTTGAATTTTAGATATTATATATTCGTGACTGGATACCCTGGAAATGAGGGTAAAAATAGTGTTCCGAACGGGTTCGCCGGTAAGTGCTTCAGGTTCTTCACCAAGAGGTGAATTCGGTTGGTGGAAGGGATCACCTTCTTCTTGTCTCCATTGATTAAGTTTACTACGAACCCATCCCCAATTCATCCAAAATAGATGATGACTAATTGGTTGGTTCATTCCGGTTACGCTGCCATTGGAGCTCGAGGAGTTCGAGGAATCAAGTGAGAAATCCATATTATCTGATCGGAATAAGGGTTTTTGTTATGAGATGAGTGTTGAATATTGAATGATATATCTGTCTTCTTGATATACGTATATATAGCAAAAAGATTTTCGTAATTTACGGAGGAAATTTAGGAAAAGTGTTAGACAAAGTTTATTAAGATAGATATGATATGATATAATAAGATATGATGTGTCTATAATCCAATAATAGCAGTATGACGTGTCGAGATCATAAAATGATAAGTATGTAATCTGATAATCTTTCGATTAAAGACTTTCAATTCGTAATGGCCTATTCAGGTCTAGGAGCTTGAGCTGTAGGATCCTTTAAATCGGTAATCCAAACCCTTCCATTCTAGAGTTTCGTAGACGCCATCCGTCAAGAAAATTCAATAACGAGAAATAAAAGGTATAAAAGTAATGAATATGAGTAGTGATGACATTATAATGTCTTTGAGATTCTCGATAACTCAATGACATTTTTCAGTTCGCAAATTGATGCATAAAGGCATAAAGCATATAGGTACGTGATATAAAAGGGAGTTATATACGTTTGAGTATGAATAGTAACAAATATAGGAGTTTCAAAAATTCATGGATAATATTTCATGTAATACATATGTAATACACAAAACCATGATAAATGACATAGGAATGTCGAGAACGGTGTCGCATTTAAATGTGGTAGCGGAATTGAATAGTACTTAGGAGAATGAGCAGAGTTCTTAGATTGGCTCGGCATTCAAAGATAAGTAAAGTTTCTAAAGTATAGTGTAGCATTTAACAGTTAAAGGCAACAATTAAAGGTACTATAGTCAAAGGAAGTTGTAGTCCTACATTGCTAAGGTACCTAATTGTATAAGGCACACATAAAATGCAATCCTGGTTCTCTACAACAACCTGGCTCTGATACCAATCTGTCACACCCCCCAAAATGGACCAGGGGTAATTGTGACCAATCATATCATAACACAGTTGTATAAACGAGAACGACTCTATATGAGACTTTTTAAATAAAACCTTTGTTAATAAAACAGCGGAAGCAGTAATACATGTTTACATTATTATTAAAACGTAAAATAAATGTTTATGAACTAAAATATAATATGCGATGTGGACTCCATGCAAGCATCAAACCTATCATCACAAAGTTGCAAACAGCTAGCTCAATCATCACCTGAGACAAAACATGCTTAAAGTGTCAACCAAAAAGGTTGAGTGAAATTCACAGGTTTATAAATAATATCCAAAGTTTTAGACCACAAGATTTAGTTTAAAGTTGATTGATATAGAAATATCAATCTAAAAGTGTTACTGCATTTTGTAATATCGCTACTAAACAAGTTTACCCTATGACACCTTGTACTGTCAGTGTCGTGGAATCATTATTATGTAACCAAAGACCAACGGTCGAATGGTTAGAGACGTTACTCTCAATAGGCCTACTCATAATAATTAAGTTTGCATTTAAACGTAGCAATTAACGATATTACGGTAGGGATTTAGCAGGAATCAAAGCATGACAGCATAGTTAACAATTTAGTACTTGTGTCTAAGCGTAAAACAGTTATAAAGCAAGCATGTGTCTCACCCCAAAAGTTATAAAATATTTATGAAACAGTAAAAAGTGGGGCTATGAAGTTCACCTTAGTAGCACCTAAAAGAGTATTCCACGAAAGAATTAAACGGAAGGACGTGACCGAGATCTCAACCTAGAGATAGAACGTATGATCAGACATTGCCTAACAGACAATAGTATATAGTACTATATTGATAGTAGTGGTTCACTAAAGAATTTCCATTTTCGGAAGGTTACTATTTATGGAAAGTTTTCACTTATAGTAATTTTCCAATTTTAGAAAGTTCGGGTTAATCTTTAGCAAGACGTTGTATAACTTTACTCAAACTTCGTTGCTATCAAATAAGTCAGGAATGACCAGATGTAACCGGGGGCCCAGGGTTCTTGACCAGAATCTAAGTCATGGCATTCGAGATCCACAAGCTTACCCATAAATGGCAACCTAGACATCATTCACTTACGGCCATGAGTAGCGATGAAGTTCACATGAATTATACATTATCTTTGATTAACCTTCACTTTAGGTGTATACACACAACGAATTATTAATGTACTTAATAATTATATATGTGATAATATAACCTAAGTTTTATTTAATATTTAGTTATTATACCTTATTATGTCTTATATATATTAAATATAATTACCTTTAAATAAATACCTAAATTACTTCAAAAATAATAGTGTTTTATTAATCGAACATTATTCAAAAATGTCTAAATAATAAATTAAATATCTAAAAATTACATACATAATTTTTATAGTCTTAGTTAATCATATAGATTAGTAGAAAAATTTAAGAAAATGTTTTTATTATATTTTTGTATTTATTTTTGTTTTTACCCTTAATGTATTCACAAAACAATTTTAATTCTACATAATTACTAAATAAACCTAAATAATTATTTTTATAATTTTTATAAGTTTCTATCGGTCTAATAACCTGTAGAAAAATATTTAAAAAAATATTTTTTATTATTTTATATTTATTCTTAATTTACCTTCGAATTACATAATAATAGAGTTTAATTATATAATAAATACCAATTCGACCCAAGTAATTATTTTTATAATTTTTTTCTGATCTATATAAGTTTTAAAAACTCGGAAAAAAATTATATATATTTTATTTTTGGTTAAAAGTATTTATTATGATTTTACATTGTTTTTACGTTTAAACACTACATAATTCGTATTTAATTATAAATAATATTCCATAAATTATCAAAATTATTTCTATGCATCATAACACTTATAATACTAATTATAACATATAAACATAATTAATTTCGAATTTTACAAAGAATATACAATAAATATAAATATAAATGACAATATTGAAAAAAAATTAATAAACATAGAAAGTACCTCAATTTTTCTTCAAGGTTTTGAGAGAATAACTTAAGTTTTTGTGTTTGGTAAGAAAAAATGAATGAGGAGCCATGTATTTATAGGTAAAAAATGGTTGGTGAAAAGAAAAAAAAATAATAAAATAAAGGTGCCAATTTTGACAAAATAATAAAAACATGTTAAAAATGTTTTTAATAAGTTTTTGTTTTTGAAAATATTTAGTCAAAATTCATGGGCTCATTATTTAATTTATAAAAAAAATCTTATTTTTTTTATAAGCTAAAAATATATATAATGATTAAAATAACTTATCATTTAATTAATAATTATGTTACATATAGTTTTAAATATAATACGCATTAATATTAATATTAATATTAACTAAAGTTATTTTATATAATTAGTGTAAACTTTAGTTAACAAAAAGTGTCGACTAAAAATAAATATTTGATCAACGTCGAATTTAATTATATATTACGTATGGATAACAACCCTATAGGCAAATTAGTCAATTCAAGTATGGAAATATGAGGGTTGTTATATTAGAAAATGAGCAGATTTGGTAAGACGGTCAACGATAACCCAGATTGTATCGTATCCGCCCACCGTCTTTGGTAGCTTCATGATGAAATCCATTGTAATTGCTTCCCATTTCCATTGTGGGATTTCTGGTTGCTGAAGTAATCCAGATGGACTCTGATGTTCAGCCTTAACCTTCGAACAAGTTAAACACCTTCCAACATAAGTTGCAACATCCTTCTTAAGATTTGGCCACCAATACTGTTCCTTAAGATCGTGGTACATTTTTTCGGCTCCTGGATGAATCGAATATCTCGAATTATGGGCTTCATCAAGTATAAGGTTCCGTAGATCTCCATAACGAGGTACCCAAATTCTTCCGTAGATCTCCATCGCCGTTTTAGGTAACTTTGTAATGAAATCCATGGTAATGTGCTCCCATTTCCATTTCAGGATTTCTAACGGTTGCAACTTACCATACGGCTTTTGGTGTTCGACTTTTACTTGTAAACACGTGACACATTGCTCAACATACTTCACAACATCACGTTTCATGCCCGGCCACCAATAATCTTTCTTCAAGTCATGATACATTTTTGTCGCGCCCGGATGAATGGAATATTTTGACTTATGTGCTTCGTCAAGTAGCACCCGTCGGTAATCACCCATCTTAGGCACCCACACCCTTCCTTGAAAAGACAACAAACCACGCGGGCCCATAGTAATGAACTCCGATTGGCCCACGATTCGTTCCACATGCTTATTGTGAACGTAAGCCTCTATTTGAATCTCGCCAAGCTTCTCAAGAAAATCGTTGGAAATAATCAAATGTAACGACCCCACTTTTATCGCCGGATGTTGACTCTTTCGACTCAACGCATCCGCGAACACATTCGCCTTACCCGGATGATAAAGTATTTCACAATCGTAGTCTTTCACCACATCCATCCACCTACGTTGGCGATAATTGAAATCTCGTTGATTAAAGAGATGTTTCAAACTCTTATGATCCGAATAAATCGTACACTTGACACCATACAAGTAATGGCGCCAAATTTTCAACGCATGCACTACCGCCGCCAACTCAAGATCATGAGTCGAATATCTTGTTTCGTGTTCCTTTAATTGTCGAGAGGCATAAGCGATGACTTTACCTCTTTGCATTAGAACACACCCGAGCCCATTTAGCGAAGCATCACAATAAACCGTCATATCTTCGACACCTTCCGGTAATACTAACACCGGAGCTTGACACAACTTCTCTTTTAACAATTGAAAAGCAATTTCTTGTTCGTTCTCCCAATTAAACTTAGCATTATTTCTCGTCAACTTCGTTAATGGAGAAGCAATCTTGGAAAAGTCTTGGATAAACCGACAATAATAACCGGCCAATCCGAGGAAGCTTCGGATTTCCGTAGGCGTAGTCGGTCGTCTCCAACTCTTCACCGCCTCGATCTTCCCCGGATCTACTTGAATACCGTCTCTGTTCACAATATGACCAAGGAATTGGACTTCCCTTAGCCAAAATTCACATTTGGAGAACTTAGCATACAACTTCTCCTTTTGTAAAGTCTTCAATACTTCACGCAATTGACGTTCATGTTCGTTCATACTTTTCGAGTAGACTAGTATGTCGTCAATGAACACGATCACCGACTTGTCTAACATAGGTTGGCACACCCGGTTCATAAGATCCATGAATGCCGCCGGTGCATTCGTAAGACCAAAAGGCATCACCACAAACTCAAAATGCCCATACCGTGTTCTAAAAGCCGTTTTCTCAATGTCTTCCTCACGGACCCGCATTTGGTGATAGCCGGACCGTAGGTCGATCTTAGAGAAATACGTTGCACCTTGAAGTTGATCAAATAAATCGTCAATCCTAGGTAATGGATAATTATTCTTGATCGTCACTTTATTCAACTCACGGTAATCAATACACATACGCATACTACCATCTTTCTTCTTCACAAATAACACCGGAGCGCCCCATGGCGAAGCACTCGGTCGAATAAAACCCTTCTCGAGCAACTCTTGGGTTTGATTTAACAACTCTTGCATTTCTGTTGGTGCTAAATGATAAGGAGTTTTAGCAATGGGAGTAGCTCCCTGAACCAACTCAATACGAAACTCAACTTGTCTTTTCGCCGGAACACCCGGTAATTCGTCCGGAAAAACGTCTTCGAATTCACTAACAACCGGAATTTCACGAATAGGTGGTGGCTCATTACGAGTATCAACAACATGAGCAAGGAAAGCCATGCCACCACTAACAACAAAACGACGTGCCCGTGCAAAAATGCATATCGGCACCGGTATCCTTCGCTTATCACCATGAATAATTAACTCTCCCCCACTTAGGGTCTTCACACGAATAAACTTATCATGGCATACAATATCGGCTCTATAACGATCGAGCCAATCCATACCAACGACAATATCAAAGTCGCCCAAGGTCATTGGAATAAGATCAATTTTAAAGGTTTCGGCACCAAAAACAACATCACAATTTTCACACACATCAACCACTAGCACCGTCTTGCCATCCGCTATTTCGACTTCTATCGGACGACTTAACTTAGCTAACGGTCTATTAAGTTTAGGCACAAATTTAGGAGACACAAACAACAAATTTGCACCGCTATCGAAAAGAATCCTCGCCGGATTAGAATTAACCATGAAAGTACCTGAGACAACTTCTAGTCGTACCCGCCGCCTTCTCTAACCGCTTCACATTGTCGTTTCGCAAGTCGGGACACTCCGGCTTCTTATGCCCTTCTTTGCCGCAATTAAAACAAGTGACTTTGTTTCCAGAAGATGGTTTCGGACACTCACGAGCCATATGACCCGGTTGCCCACAATTGTAGCACGTATAAGAAAACCCACCGGTAGTGCCATTCTTCGCACTATTAACACTTTCGGCCCCCCTCTTGCTCTTGCTCTTCTTGCTTGAGGCGTTAGAGTAACTGGAACCTTCAAACTTTCTTTTGGAAAACACGAAATCACTCTTTCTTGGAACCTCCAGCTCAAAACCCCGAGCCAACTCAAACAATTCATCAAAAGTCTTAGCCATACCCCGACTAATCTTCCCCTTGTACTCATCATTCAAAGTACGGTAGAAATCCTTCATGAGCTTATGATCATCACCAACATATTCCGGGCAAAAACGAGTCTTTGCCAAGAATGTAGACTTGAGGGTAACCAAATCCATGAAACCTTGTTGCAAATGGTGCAACTCATCCCGGATTCTATCGAGGTCGGAAGAAGTTCGGTATTCTTTGAAAAACTCTTTCTTGAAGTCTTCCCAAGTCAAACCCATACATTGTTTTTCACCATACAAGTTGATTTTATCGTCCCACCACAACTTAGCTTCTTCACGTAACATGCTAGAACCATACCTCGTCTTCTTTTCGGGAGGACATTCCGCAATACGGAAAGCTCCCTCAATATCGGAGATCCAACATGTACTTTTCAAGGGATCTCGCACCCCATTAAACATCGGGGGTTAATGTGACGACCCGGAAATTTCCGACTAAATTTAAACTTTATCTTTATATTATTCTGACACGATAAGCAATGTTTGTTAAGTTAAATCTCAAGGATTTTAAACTATGTTTATACATTCATTTAAACCTCGACCAAATTCTAATGATTCACGAACCATTAAATGAACATATATGAATATGTATGTATATGTGTATATGTTATAAATTGAAAATGTCAACAAAGTATTTAAACGTATAATGCTTTATATGAACGTATTTGTTTCAATATGATTATCGACGAAATAAAAAAAAAAATATTAAATGATTGAATTATCAGAAACATTGAATTATGATTACAAGTCTCTGTTGAGAGGTCCACTATGATTTGAGAAAATATATTCCTCTTAACGATATTCGGAATAATTTGTAAAGCTATTCATAAATAAAAATAAAAAGTGTCAATTACGAAAGTTAGACAAAAGCTGGTGGAGAATTGGTTTTTATAATATTCTATTAATCTATTTTCAAACGTACAAAAACGTTTTCAGTTTAAAAAGAACTTTATTATTAAAATATATATAACTTTTATAAATATCTAGAATCACTTTTGACAACTCATTACTTAACCAGTATAATAAATATAACGATATTTATATTTTATTTCATTAAATATATATAACGATTTAAATTAATATTATATATATTTATACGCGTATTATACATACATAGTTTTTATACTTTTACTATACTTTAACTTTACCTTTACTTTACTTTTACTTTACTTTAACTTTAATAATTCACTTTAATAATTCATACTTTAATAATTCACTTTAATAATTCATACTTTAATAATTCACTTTAATAATTCATACTTTAATAATTCACTTTAATAATTCACTTTAATAATTCATACTTTAATAATTCACTTTAATAATTCATACTTTAATAATTTATTTTAATAATTTAAAAATCTATTATAAATAGAATTCAATAGGTTTCATTATTTCATAGAAACTTGAAAATATATTTTTCTAAACTCTCTCAATTGATTTACATATATATATATATTTGCTCTGTATTATTTCAAGATATTATTAGTATACATAAAATATTACGACGGAGTGATGTCCGAGTGATTTCAAAATAGTTTTTTGAATGAGTCGAAGCTAAGGAAATTATGGGTTATAGCTATGGAGGTGATGGGTATGGTTCATGGGTATGCTCGTGAGGTCAATCTAGTGTTTATCATCTCCGTTGCGTCTACGTACTTTCCTGCAATATTGAATCTCAATATTGATACGTGAGCACTCATAACTTAACTTTTATATATCAATAGTGTATCCCTGACTAGTGCTCGAGTATATAGGATTATGCATGCTTGTACATTCGATATTGTCCTTAGATAGGTTTATTGAATCCTGAATTAGATACATATGCTACTGAGATAGGGTATATGATATGCATGTCATTGGAAAGCTAGCGAAAAAAATTAAGAACTTTTCATTTAGATATCGAATGGTTTCGATGAACGGATTATAAGTTATAGTCAACTGAATTTTAGTATTATTGTTAAAATGATTATTATTACTATCGTCGTTATTATTTTAATAGAAATATCATTGTTATTATAAAATATCATTATTACTATTATGTTAGTATTATCATTTTATCATAATATCATTTTTAGTAAATATAAATATTGTTATTTTTTTTATAGAATAATAATAATTATTATTACAAAATAATACAACTTTTACTTATTATTATTATGATCAATATTATTTTATCAAATAAATAGGGGATACAAAGATATTTTTTACCACGCGTAATATAATTACATTAATAATACTTACCACTATAGTTTTACGATATTAAGTGAACTTTATAAATTTTACTACTTAAGATATATAAAAGTATATTTTATCATATATAAACGTTAATATAAATTTTTATTAATAAATGACTTTTATTATTATAAAATCTAATAAATATATTTATATATATAAAACGACTATAGTTAAGTTATATAATAAACACGTATAAATTTTAGAAGTCATTTTGGGTCAAGTTGACTTTTGTTGACTTTTGCATATTAGTCTCGAGCATTAGGATTGTGGTACACTATGACTTGACCAAAAATTGTTAGACAAATATTGACCAACATATAAATATATATAATTAATATAGGTTCGTGAATCCGAGGCCAACCTTGCACTTGTTAAATGATGTTATATGTATTTTTACTACGAAATACAGTATGGTGAGTTTCATTTGCTCCCTTTTTAATTGCTTTGCAATTTACATTTTTGGGCTGAGAATACATGCGCTGTTTTATAACTGTTTTATGAAATGAATACAAACACTAAAACTGATTTTGCGTGAGTTTCATTTGCTCCCTTTTTAATTGCTTTTGCAATATATATTTTTGGGCTGAGAATACATGCGCTGCTTTTATAAATGCTTTACGAAATAGAGACAAGTGATCAAAAATGATAATTCTGCGGATTGATGTGCTAGGTAATTTAGTTACATGTTATAAGAGCATGTGAGCGCGAATCCTAAAGATAGATCTATCGGGCTTAACACCCCCATCCTGTAGGCTGCACTAGACATAAGAGCTAGTGGGCGGATGTTTAGTACTTCGAGGATTATTTATACACTTGCGAGTGTACGTATCCATCTTTGCGAAGATGACTTATTATATTATTGTTAAGGTTGGTTACTGAGGCCTCAACATAAGCAGAACGGTTTTATACACTTGCGAGTGTACATATATTTATAAACGGAAATCTTGTGGTCTATTAATATATTGAAATGATTGTTATGATAAACCTATGAACTCACCAACCTTTTGGTTGACACTTTAAAGCATGTTTATTCTCAGGTATTAAAGAAATCTTCCGCTGTGCATTAGCTCATTTTAAGGATATTACTTGGAGTCATTCATGGCATATTTTGAAAGACGTTGCATTCGAGTCATTGAGTTCATCAAGATTATTATTATGTCAATTATAGTTGGATGTATTATGAAATGGTGTGCATGCCGTCAACTTTCATTGTAAAGAAAGTTTGTCTTTTAAAAACGAATGCAATGTTTGTAAAATGTATCATATAGAGGTCAAATACCTCGCGATGTAATCAACTATTGTGAATCGTTTATAATGTATATGAACGGGTCCTTTCAGTTGGTATCAGAGCGGTGGTCTTAGCGAACCAGGTCTGCATTAGTGTGTCTAACTGATAGTCGTTAGGATGCATTAGTGAGTCTGGACTTCGACCGTGTCTGCATGTCAAAAGTTTTGCTCATCATTCTTGTCAGAAATTACTTGCTTATCATTCTTAGTCTAGACACATCTTATTGCATTGATTGCATGAATAGTGTATAGATAAAATTCATATCTTAGCGTATCTGCTAATTCATATCTTAGCGTATCTGTTACTGTAAACTTTTCCTGACATATTCCGTAAATTTCTCCGTAATCTACGAAATCTTTTGCGCTATATATATTGATATTCTATGTAATTAGAATACCACCCGATAGCTAAAAAATCATTACATATCGAAAAATCCTTTATTCAATCGAACGAAATGGAATTCGTCATTAGTTCAAGTCCCTCGAATTCCGATATGGAATCCCACTCAAGCTCCGAAAGCAGTGTGACCGGAATGGATCAACCAATTATCCATCATCTATTCTGGATGAATTGGGGATAGGTTCGTAGTCTCCTCAATAATTGAAGACAAGAAGAAGGTGATCCCTTCCATCCACCACATTGCCCTCTTGGCGATGAACCTGAAGCACTTACCGGCGAACCGGTCTGAAACACCATTTGCTCTCTCATTTTCAGAGTATCTCGTCACGATTATATACTACATCAAATTCTAGATTTTATTTATCCGCTCGTCCGAACCGACAATCACCCCGGTGTAACAGAAGAAGTCAACGCGCTTCGCGCTCGAGTAGTGACTTTAGAGAATATGGTGCAAGGGTTACAAACACCAACAAATAACGAAGTATTAATTCATAATTTCAATTTTATTGAATAAATACTCCGTAAAAGTTATGTAATTTCTAAAGTCTTTAGGGATTATTCAGTTCTATTTTCAACTGTAAATCAAATGAGTTTAATTTAATATTAACTCATTAAATCTATGTTACATCTGAAGAAAATATGCACATATATATTTTCATAAAGACTGTAATAATATTCTGTTGTACAAAATATTAATTGTGAAAAAAAAAAATTAACGGGTAGGTAATACCCGAGAGATATATAAATTCACAATTAATATGTTACATTTTTCGAAACTGATTCAGCAATCATCAACTATACTCCCTACTTTCACAACAATATCCATTCTTTCATATAAATCAAAACAATCATACTCATTCATATTCAATTACATATTCTGATTTTGAAATCGCATAATTCAATTCGAAATATAACCATTATCATCACTCTTAGATTCCTATATCTTTCAAAGCTATACTTTGACTTCAAAACTGTGTTAGAACATCATATGTATTAACAATTACAATATGTGCTCAAACCTTTCGAAATTCCTGAAGACACTTCAACTAAGGAACAATCGAGACGATGATCCAACCACATGTTACCCACAGTTATACACCTGAAAAACTCTCAAAACCCAAGTCATAGTTCGACACGTATCCGTGTTAGACCCTTTGGCATTTACTAGCTAAAATAACTTTTCAATTCCGTTTCAAAATAGACAGTTTTGTCACAGCTCCAGCAAGTCAACTTCGACTTCTCAATCAAAACAGTCTTATTATAACCTCGATAGATACGTTGCCCTTTCGCCAACGTTACAGGGGAATCGTTTATATTCACCACATTAGCAATAAACTTACCAACAACTTCACTGATCTTTGACTTTCCAAAAAAAAAAAAAAAATCATTATAATTATCGACACCCTATCATATACTCATTCGTACCTTATAACAATAATTGCCATACCAATTATTGAGAATCAGCAATCAGTATTTTGAAACCTCGCAGCATGTCTACATCAACAATTACATATACACACAACGTCTACCTCTAAGACTTACATTCTTTGAATGAGAAATTTCTGAAAAACACCCTAAACTACGAACCAGTTCTCGAAATTTTGAAAAATGCTGATGAAGCAGCAAAAACTGTAAACGACCTTAACAGTAAAAAGTTGGATGATAAAGGATAGTATATTAGCAAAGCTCAGAAAAAAGAGAAGCTTTGGAACTGGAAAATGGATTGAGCAAAGTATGAAGGAGGCTGTGGACAAATCACAAAGGCTGAACCTGCCTTCAAAGAATCCAAATGATTCAGTACTTGCTGAAGTCATTAACGAATACCTTGCTCCTGACTCTAAATCCCTGCGGACAATATCCTTCATCATCCTCTGATATTAGACATTCTAAGATATCATCGTATCTTTCATTATAAATATCATCCATACTTCTGAAGATATTTTTATAATTATTCTTATCTGAAATCATTTACCTCTTCGCGCTATCTGTATTATATCATAAAGGAAACTATTTTAGTTTCTAAATTCTGAAACATTCGAGTTTAAAATAGGAATATTCTTGAAGAAGTGTTGGGAGCTGAAGCATGAGTTAGTATAATTGATGTTATGCGAGGTGTATATAAAATAGTTATTAATTTTAGCAGGAAATACTATTAAATATGATACAATTTTACACAAGATATTTATTTATTTATAGAATGGATATACTTAAACCTTGCTACAACACTTATAGGCAGTGTACCTAATCGTACAGTAGTGTAGTTTTTAGTAAGTCCGGTTCGTTCCACAGGGAAATCTTTAAACAAAGCTCAACGCTATATTAGTTTACTTTTATTAAAAATACAAATATATATATAAGTAATATTATTATTATTATAAAGGGGGGTTTTTACCGTTTAATGACCGGTTTGTCGATTTTAAGACTTTAGTCGCAGTTAAAACCTAATGTAAAATATAAAATAAATACAAGACTTAAATTAAAGCGTAAAGTAAATAACGATAATGAAATTGCGAATAATAAAAGTGCGATAAAATAAACTTACGATAATTAAAAAGTACGATAATTAAAAGTGCGATTAAATAACAATAAATAAAAGTGCGATAATTAGAATTGCAATTAAATATAAAATAAAGGAAATTAAATATGAAATAAAAGAATTATGCTTATTTAAACTTCCGTAATCATGATGTTTGACGTGTTGATTTTAGTTTTATGCCCATGGGTTAATTGTCCTTTGTCCTGGATTATTTAATATGTCCGTCTGGTTTTTGTCCATAACAGTCCATCAGTCATAAATATAAAGTGCGAGTGTCCTCATCAAATTATTCTTATACCCGAAGTTAAATATTCCAACTAATTGGGGATTCGAATTGTAACAAGGTTTTAATACTTTGTTTAATGAATACACCAGGTTATCGACTGCGTGTAAACCAAGGTTTTACTACTTTGTTAACAATTACACCAATTACCCTTGAATGTAATTTCACCCCTGTTTTAATTATTCTAGTGGCTATTAATCCATTCCCGTGTCCGGTTAAATGAACGATTATTCGTACATATAAATACCCCGCCCATCGTGTCCGATTGAGTGTATATGGTAATTTATAGGGACGCCCAATTGTAAATCTTTATATTAACATTAACAAACTTTCATTTAGTTAAACAAATATAAAGCCCATTAATAGCCCATAGTCTAATTTCCACAAGTGTCGTTCTTTTGTCCAAACCCCAATTATGGTACAAAGCCCAATTACCCAATTTTAGTAATTAGCCCAACATCATGATTACTTCGTTTTAAATAAGCATAATAATAACTTAGCTACGAGACATTAATGTAAAAAGGTTGAACATAACTTACAATGATTAAAAATAGCGTAGCGTTACACGGACAGAATTTCGACTTACACCCTTACAACATTCGCTAACATACCCTTATTATTAGAATTAAAATTAAAATTAACATATAAATTATATATATATATATAAATTTTACGTATGATAAGAGAAGAAAAAGATGATGGTTTTTGATCAGAATTCGGTTGGCTTTATAGGCAGTTTTCAAATTTGGGGCTCCGCGACTCGCGGTGAATTTTGCCTTCAAACTCCGCGAGTCGCGGAGTTTGAAATTCCAGCTCACATCTTGGAGTCTTTCTCTGCCGACGGTTTTTATTATATATATAATATATATATAATTAATATAATTAATTATATATTATATTATATTTATATACATAGTTAACTTGTAATTTTTAGTCCGTTGCGTCGAGCGTTAAGAGTTGACTCTGGTCCCGGTTCCGGATTTTCGAACGTCCTTGCGTACAATTTTATATTTTGTACTTTGCGTTTTGAATCTTGTACTCTTGTAATTTCGAGACGTTTCTTATCAATAATTGGAACCTTTTTGATTGTCTTTTGTACTTTTGAGCTTTTTGGTCGTTTGCGTCTTCAATTCGTCGAATCTGTCTTTTGTCTTCACCTTTTATTATTTAAACGAATATCTCTTGTAAATAGAACAATTGCAACTAAAAGCTTGTCTTTCTTGAGGAATAATGCTATGAAATATATGTTCGTTTTTAGCATTATCAAATATTCCCACACTTGAGCGTTGCTTGTCCTCAAGCAATATCGTCTTGAAATACTAGAATCACTTCTTTATTCTTCACACTTTGTACATCAGTGATTTCTATACGGCGGTATAAACAATGGTAGTAACGATATGGTTTACAGTCCCACATGACTATAAAAATTTAGATCCATTAAGGAAATTGGATCTTTATGAAAACATTTGATCTTTTGAAAATTAAATCTAGTTTTTACCCTAGATAAGTTTTCCGGAATAACCCTTTACCGGTGTTTGCAAAATATTTTTGTGGGTTTGGTGGGTTTCAGATTTGAAAATTTTAGCTCAAACTTGCGGTTTTGTGTCACCCACTTGCTAACCTTGTATTTGGAAAGCAACACGTCCAGTTTACTTGTTCCGTATATTACCTTTCGGCAAACTACCGTCCGGTTGTAAAGGAAAGCGTTGAACAAGCAACTGTTAAGGCAATGTCCCGTGACATGCTTTTGATTATGGTCTATAACGTGTCGGACGCAATTACTATCCTTGGTAGGAGCAATAGTAAAGCTCACCCTTAT
Source organism: Rutidosis leptorrhynchoides (assembly GCF_046630445.1). Classification (NCBI taxonomy): domain Eukaryota; kingdom Viridiplantae; phylum Streptophyta; class Magnoliopsida; order Asterales; family Asteraceae; genus Rutidosis; species Rutidosis leptorrhynchoides. Next base: position 335,757,076 of record NC_092340.1, on the reverse strand, counting down.
AATTTTTCGGTCTGGCACAAGGTCCTGTCTTTGACCACTATGCAACCACCGTTCTTACGGTTGACACCCGATTTAGTTCAGGTGACCTAATGAATTCCAGGTGAATTCCTAGGATTTTACGTTCAATGGTAATGAACGCATTGAAAATGGTTTTTCAGAAAACAAATCGGTTTGTATTTTTGATCAAAATATTTTCTCGTTCAAGCTCGAGTTTAGATATCATTGAATTCCATGAGTTTGAATTCTCAATCTTTAAGATCAATCTCTAGGATTGAGTAATATCAGTCTTAAAAGCTGATTTTTAATCTTTAAGGAGATTATCCTTTCTGGGGATCTGATTCATTAGTCTTATCCAGCTAATTTGCATGGTGCCCCCCCATTGTACGAGATAAATCCTTCTCATGGTTAGGATAAATCTGACCACATGGCGACCCTGTTTTATGCTGAGGTCCGTGGATTTCCTGCTGATTTTAGTGATGACTTTTCTAGATTTTTCGTCAACCTACAGCTGGTCTGAACGACAACTTCATGACCTAAATCAAGAAGCGCGTTTCTTTTTCGGAAGACTTTACTTCCTTTTAATGATGGAATTGATTCATCGTGTAGATCCATCTCTTCTTTTCTTTCATTGGGTAAAACAGTTTAGTTTAGTCCAAAGCAAAAGTATTTTCAGTTATTTGTTACAGATATATGTGACATATGTTTAAAATAACTTGGTAAATTTTCCCACACTTGGCTTTTTATTTTTCTTTTTATCGTCCTCTATTCCATTTTAAATGAATTTTGACATTTTAGTTTGTTTCTTAATTTATGTTCTTTCTGAGATAACAATAATTTCGGTGTTAAAACCTAGTTTTATCGTTCATAAATATGTATAAACATGATTTGAATTCATTTAATTGAAAAATTTTACTAGAATTGGGTAGTCAGTATATAAGACTAGGGCTGTTCTTTTTTATCAGAGAGCACTAGATTCTAATACAACTACTGCTTTACTAGTATTTTTAATGGTAACCAAGTGTATAAAGTAAAAAATTTTAAAATCCGAAAGAATTTAACCCCTTCCCACACTTAAGATCTTGCAATGCCCTCATTTGCAAGAAATCAGTAACAATTTAAATTATTGAGGGTGATTTGTGTGAAAATGATTAAATTTTTACCAAAGTTTCCAAATATATTGGCGTTTGTTTGCTGAATGATAAATGGTGCACATCATTTGTTCATTCCGTCTTGGCGTTTGTTTACAAGAGATATATTGGCGTTTGTTTGCTGAATGATAAAGTTTCCAAATTATTGGCGTTTGTTACTTCACATATATTTTGCATCTTGTCGTCAAAATTAGTTGCTTTTGCTGAACTTAATGCCAGTCTTTGAAAATGCGTTGTTTTACCCTGTTGTGTACATAAGATAAACTGCAAACATATATACATATTTTTGAAGTTTGGTATATTACCCCACATTCAAAAATTATTAAAATCTAAGAATAAAAGTTAGATAATTATAAAAATGATTACAATATTAACAAAAATATTAAATGTATCAATAATTACAAATTACAAAATAAAAAAAAATAATAATAAGTAAACTAAGGATGATATTGGTACCAATAGGGGTTCCAGGCATAACCATAAGTGCTATAGAATGCTTCGGCAGGGTCATACGTAGGATATGGTGGCTGCATCTCTATAGACCAAGGAGGGAAGATGGGTTTCGGTGTAGGAATATAGTTTCTACCTATATGTTGGCAAAGAGCTATGATCTGGTTCTGATGAACTTGCCAATCTTCAAATGCTCTCTGTCTAGCATTTTTGTATTCCTGAGAAGCTATAAACCTATGCATTTCTTGCATCTCATTCCCCCCTCCTACATTACCTTGCTGCTGGTTTCTCTCCACCTGTGGATGTCTACCATGGTATCGTACTGCGGCGTTATTTCGCCTCTTCAAAACTTTCGCACCATGGTATACATTTAAACCTATAGTATCGCGGGGTTCTGGTTCTTCTACTAATAATCCCCCCCGACTTATATCCACACCGAGATATTCACCAATCAAAGTAATAAAAATTCCACCTCCTATTATGCTATGTGGTCGCATCCCCCGAACCATAGCTGATAAATAATAACCCACACAATATGGTATACTTACAGCGCTTTGTGGGTCTCGAATACACATATGGTAAAACAAATCCTGTTCATTTACTTTTTCCTTGTTTTTACCCCTTTGTGTAATCGAATTAGCTAAAAACCTATGTATCACTCTTAATTCGGCTCTATCTATATCCAAATAAGAGTAATTTCCCCCTTTGAAACGGTGATGGCTTATCATTTGACTCCACACACCGTGTGTATCAAAATTCTCATCTATCTTTCTACCGTTTAGTATCAATCCTCTACAATCGGCAGATGCTAACTCCTCAGGCGTATATATACGTAAAGCCTGAGCCATGTCCAGTAAAGACATGTGGCGCATCGAACCGCCTAACAAAAATCTAATAAAAGAATGATCGGTTAAACTAGCTACCCGATCATTCAACTCTATACTACATAATAATTCTTCACACCATACTTTATATACAGGTCTGCGTATGGTGAATAAACATATCCAGTCATTAAAAGAAGAATTACCATACCTCTGTACAAGTAATTCCCTAATTGTCCCGGCCAATTCTACAGCTTCTAAGGGTCCCCATTCTATGACCCTCGGTACCTCAACAACCTTAGAATGAAGAGTATGCAAACCCCGTTGATATTTTGGATAATCTATCCAAAGTCTGTCAAATCTCAGGTTCGGGTGCAATTCTTCCAAGTGCATATCGGAAAAGGTCATGACTGGATGAGGTACATCCTGCTTGTAGTAGTTATCCACCTCCTGTTGTTCCAAATTCTCAGCAGGAGCATTGCGGGCTTGGGATGAAGATTCACCCCTTTCATTCTGCAAAACACATCAAACACAATTTTTGTGCATCCAAATATGCATTAGTGTCAGCAAAATCATCAATCAAAATTATTACAATGACATTATCAATTTATATCAAACTTAAGCTCATTTTCACATTTTTATCAAATCTACACTTTTTCAAATAAGCATATACGAAAATTTTCGCCAAGTTCATAAGCATTCAACTCAAATAACATGTCAAAATAATCATTACTAGCAATCAAACAAGTCTCAAATGGCATTATCTTTCAAAAATCAAGTTCATGAATTTTGGACTTGAAAAAGTCCACTTTAATTCTCAAAATCATGTTTAGGCTCAAAGTTTGGATCATTTAACTACCTAGACATGTTACACTACTCAATTTAGCAACAATTCATGACAAAAATCGGCCATAACCTGTTTATATCAAAAAGCCCCAAATTTGCTCAAGAACACAAACCCTAGATTATTCAAAATTTGAAGTTTAAGGCTTCTAATCATGTTAAACAGCATCAATCTAGGTTATACAAGCATAATACATAAACAATTTAAGTCTAATTACACTAAAAAGCATCAAAATCAAATTGGGGAAAAAATAGCTCAAGAACACCAAATTTCGGATTAAATGGTGTTTAGGTGTAGAAATTTACCGTTTTTCTTGAGTAATTCTTAGATAGCATCCTTCTCAACATGATTTTAGCAAAAGATTTGGTGATTAACGGTTAAAAATTGTGATTTTGGGGTGTGTTTTTCGGGGTTTTTTCGCTGTTATTTTTCGCAGTGTTTTTGTGTGGGGGAGTGAACTGATCGTTCAGCTCTTTATATTTCTTTTCTGATTTTCGGTCCCTCCGCGAGTTGCGGCGAAATGCACTTCAAACTCCGCGAGTCGCGGAGTTTTTTTTTTTTTTTTTTTTTTTTTTTTTTTTTAATAATCATTAACTTTTGAAAACAATTAAGAAATTAATTTTAAAATTTTGTTTCCCTTGTTATTTAGGACGAGGTCGTTTCGGATCGATGTCCTAGTCCGTCTCTCGACAAAATTTTAAAATTTGTCTTTTTGTAGCGATTGTTTTAAAAGTTAAGATTTTTGGGTTTTTTTAATGTTTTTGGCATACTTTAAATCAAAAAGATTAAAAATAATGATAATAAAAGTTCTCGTCCCTCCCTTGGGTAAAGCAATTTCGGTTCAAAGATCTAGTCTTCAACTTACGACGAATTTTAAAAATCATATTCTTAACTTAATGAGATAAAGTAAGTTTTTGTTTTTAAATTCACACAACTTAAATATGAAATTCAAAATTAATATTAAAAATTCACACCAAACTCAAAATTTAAAATGCATAAAATTAAAATTTTATATTTTAAAAATTAAAAATTCACACCAACTTAAAATTTGAAATGCATAAAATTAAAAATTTATATTTTAAAAATTCACACCAAACTTAATTTAAAAATTCATAAATTCATATCAAACTTATATTAATTTTTCAAATATTTTAAATATATTGTTTTTACAAAGTTTACAATATTAATTTAAGATTTAATTATTAATTTTAAAAACATGGTAAAAATAAATTTAAAAATCTTTTTGTCTTTTTATCCCACTTTAATCAATCAAATATTATCAAAAATATGCGCCCCTCTTTTCGGTAAAGTAATTTCGGTTCCAAGACCTAATTTAACTCATGACGAATTTTTGAAATATTTTGGGTTGATTGTTTAAAGATATTTATACCTTATAATAAACGTTAAATTTCGCAGTGATGTAATAAATTTTTGAATGATATCAATAATTTCGGTCGCCAAACCTAATTTTATTCAATATCAATTTAATACTTTTTAGCGAACAAATTAGCGTTTATTATCAAAAGGTTAAAAAAAAAAAAAAAAAAAACTGTACAGACATACCTGTGGAATAGATTTCTTAGTTATATGATCTATCCCATTCATAAGATAGTCGGTTTAATTGATTTTCCATGGCTACATAGGCGTAACCTCGAGCATTCAGTGTCTTTTCTTCTAAACATATGAACGGTCCGTCTCTGCATAAAGTAACAAATTCGGTATTTGAATAGGTTTGATTATTTGAACATTTACCTCCATGTGACCATTTTCCGCATTTGTGACATCGTTCTAGGTGTCGTGCTCTTCTTTTCGCTGCGGATTTTGATTTTCCTTTACCAAATTGTAACTTATTATCTTCGCATCTGGATTCTTTTCTAACTCCGTCCATTCTTTCTCTGGTTACTGATACTATTTCACTCGGTAGTATGTCATTATTACGTTTAGTGATCAAAGCGTGTAGCATTAGACCATGGTTTAGTTCACAGGCAGTCTTCATTTCGTAAAAACCTAAAAAAATAAAAATTCAGAATGGGGGGAGAAGACTAGTTCTTTAGGGTCTGCTAGGGAAAGACCATTCGGGTTCCATTTTCGAGAACTACACGAAAACAGACAATCTAACTCTAACAGAAATACATATTATCCTTTAAAGACTTGATTCTCCCCACACTTAGTTAGCTGTGGTGTCGAAATTGTGATTAACTTCGTTGTCGACTTCCATCGGACCATGTATGTAATGTTTAACTCTGTGACCATTAACTTTAAATTCAATCCCATTTGAATTTATTAATTCTATCGTTCCGTATGGGAAAACTCTTTTGACTATTAATGGTCCAGACCATCTTGATTTCAATTTTCCAGGAAATAGCTTGAATCGTGAATTGAAAAGAAGAACTCTGTCTCCTTCTTTAAATTCTTTTGAACTTCTGATTCTTTTATCATGCCATTTCTTCGTTCTTTCTTTATAGATTAACGAATTTTCGTATGCTTCATGTCTTAATTCTTCTAATTCATTTAGTTGACTTAATCGTAGACGTCCGGCTTCATGTAAATCAAGATTACATGTCTTCAAAGCCCAAAATGCTTTGTGTTCAATTTCTACTGGAAGATGACATGCTTTTCCATAAACAAGTCTAAAAGGTGTGGTTCCAATTGGAGTTTTGTAGGCTGTTCTAAAAGCCCAGAGTGCATCCTCCAATTTAATGGACCATTCCTTCGGATTTGATCCTACGGTTTTCTCTAGAATACGTTTTAAAGCTCGGTTGGTATTTTCAACTTGTCCACTTGTTTGTGGATGATATGCGGTGGAGATTTTATGAGTTACTCCATATCTTTTAAGAACTTTCTCAAGTTGATTATTACAGAAATGAGTACCCCGATCACTTATTAAAGCTTTCGGTGTTCCAAACCTTGCAAAAAGACGTTTTAAAAAGTTGACTACAACTCGTGCATCGTTAGTTGGGAGAGCTTGTGCTTCCGCCCATTTAGATACATAATCAATGGTTACGAGTATATATAGATTATTATGAGATTTTGGAAATGGACCCATAAAGTCAATACCCCAAATGTCAAATACTTCACATACTTGGATGACATTTTGTGGCATTTCATCACGTTGACTTATTTTTCCGGCCCTTTGACATGCATCACAAGATTTGCAAAGAAGGTGTGCGTCTTTGTAAATTGTAGGCCAATAGAATCCAGCTTCATAAACTTTTCTTGCTGTTAGTTGAGGCCCATAATGCCCTCATGTTGGTCCGGTGTGACAATGGTTTAAAATTTTACTAGCTTCATCTCCAAATACACATCGGCGTATTATTCCATCGGGACAACTTTTAAACAGATGTGGATCTTCCCAGAAATAGTGTTTTATATCACTGAAGAATTTCTTTCGTCTTTGGTACGATAATCCTTTTTCAAGGAATCCACAAACTAAGTAGTTTGCATAGTCTGCAAACCATGGGATTTCTTTATAATCTATCTTCAATAGATATTCATCAGGAAAGTTGTCTTGTATGGCCGATTCATTCAGAACTTCTAATTCGGGATTTTCAAGACGAGAAAGATGATCAACGGCGAGATTTTCTGCTCCTCTTTTATCTCGGATTTCAATATCAAACTCTTGTAAGAGTAAGATCCAACGGATTAATCTTGGTTTAGCATCTTGTTTTGAAAATAGGTATCTAAGAGCAGAATGGTCGGTATAGACCACCGTTTTTGCTAGAACGAGATATGATCGAAATTTGTCAAAAGCAAAGACAATAGCAAGGAGTTCTTTTTCAGTAGTTGTATAGTTCGTTTGTGCTCCTTGTAATGTCTTACTAGCATAATATATAGGTTGAAATCGTTTTTCAATCCTTTGTCCTAAAACGGCTCCCATTGCAAAATCACTTGCATCGCACATTAGTTCAAATGGTAGATTCCAATTTGGTGTTATCATGATCGGTGCATTAGTGAGTTTTTCTTTAAGAATATTAAAAGATTTGATACACTCATCTGAAAAGATAAATGGATCATCCTTTTCTAGGAGTTTATTCATAGGAGTGGCAATTTTAGAAAAATCTTTTATGAAACGTCGGTAAAAACCGGCATGCCCTAGAAAACTCCTAACTCCTCTAACATTTGTGGGATGTGGAAGTTTAGCAATTACATCTACTTTAGCTCTATCCACTTCAATTCCTTCTTTTGAAATTTTATGTCCAAGAACGATGCCTTCTTTAACCATGAAATGGCATTTCTCCCAATTAAGTACTAGATTTGATTTTTCGCATCTAATTAGCATTCGTTCCAGATTAACTAGACATGATTTAAATGTATCACCGAAGACTGAAAAGTCATCCATGAAAACTTCCATGCATTCTTCTATCATGTCATGAAAAATCGCCATCATACACCTTTGAAAGGTTGCAGGGGCGTTACAAAGTCCAAATGGCATGCGTTTGTAAGCAAAAGTACCATAAGGGCACGTGAATGTGGTTTTCTCTTGGTCCTCGGGTGCTATTGGAATTTGAAAATATCCGGAAAATCCATCTAGAAAACAATAGTAACTATTTCCGGCTAATCTTTCCAACATTTGATCTATGAAAGGTAAGGGAAAGTGATCTTTTCTGGTGGCGTCATTTAATTTTCTATAATCAATACATACACGCCATCCTGTTATAGTCCTAGTAGGAATAAGCTCATTTTTCTCATTTGTAATGACAGTCATGCCACCCTTCTTAGGCACGCATTGAACTGGGCTTACCCATGGACTATCAGAGATTGGATATATCAAACCTGCATCTAGCAGTTTAATAATCTCTTTCTTAACTACATCTTGCATATTAGGATTTAGTCTTCGTTGGCGTTGCACATACGTTTTATGACCTTCTTCCATAAGGATTTTATGTGTGCAATACGAAGGACTTATTCCTTTAATATCATGAATCTTCCATGCAATGGCTGGTTTATGAGCTTTCAACACAGAAATGAGTTGTGATTTCTCATTTTCAGTAAGAGAAGACGATATTATTACAGGTAATTCAGATTCACCATGTAAATAAGCGTATTCCAAATGGTTTGGAAGTGGCTTTAACTCTAATTTCGGAGGTTCTTCTATCGATGATTTATATCGATATCTGTCTTCTTCTTTTAGCATTTGAATTTCTTCTGTTGTTGGTTCATATCCATTAGCTATAAGTGTAGCTAACATTTCAGCTTCATCAATTGGTTCATTACCTTCTCCTAAAGAACATTCTCCTGTTCCTTGTAATTCTGGAAATTCTTCTAATAATTCTGCATGTGCATCTATAGTTTGAATATAATAACATGTATCATCTGCAGATTGTGGTTGTTGCATTGCTCTATCAACTGAAAAGGTAACACTCTCATCCTCTATACTTAGGGTCAGTTTCTTACCGAACACGTCTATCATTGCTTTAGCCGTGTTTAAGAATGGTCTTCCTAATATGAGAGGAACTTGAGAATCTTCTTCCATGTCCAAAACAACAAAATCTACTGGAAATACTAAAGTACCAACTTTAACTAGCATGTTCTCCATTATCCCTCTAGGATATTTTATTGATCTATCAGCTAGTTGTATGCTTATTCTGGTTGGTTTCAATTCTCCAAGGTCTAGTTTAGCGTATAGTGAATACGGCATTAGATTTATACTAGCACCTAAGTCTGCCAATGCTTCTATTGAACTAAGACTACCCAGAAAACATGGAATTGTGAAACTTCCTGGATCAGATAATTTTTCTGGTATCTTATTCAACAGCACTGCTGAACAATTAGCATTCATAGTAACAGCCGAGAGTTCTTCCATTTTCTTTCTATTTGAGATTAGATCTTTCAAGAATTTAGCATATCTTGGCATTCCTGAAATCACATCAATGAAAGGAAGATTTACATTTATCTGTTTAAACATATCCAAGAATTTGGATTGCTCGGCTTCAAGTTTTTCTTTCTTCATTTTACTCGGGTAAGGAAGTGGTGGTTGGTATGGTTTAACATAAGGTTTATCCTTAACTGTGTTATCTTCATTATCCTTTTCAACTACCGGTTCTTTTTCCTTATCTTGATCAGGTTGTGGTTCTTGTGGAGTAGGAATAGTTTCATCAGAAGTTACAGGTATTTCAGGTGGTTTAAGTGTTGTACCACTTCTTGTGGTAATAGCTTTAGCTGTTTCATTCCGGGGGTTAGCATTTGTATCGCTAGGTAGACTTCCCGATTTTCTTTCACCTATTAACCTTGCTAGGTTACTTACTTCTTGTTCCAGATTTTGAATAGAAGCTTGTTGATTTCTAAATGCTTGAGCATTTTGTTCATTAGTTTGTTTTTGAGATGTGAAAAACTGCGTTTGAGTTTCAACTAGCTTCGTCATCATATCTTCTAAATTCGGCTTTTTATCATCGGTTTGTTGTGGTGGTTTGTTTTGAAAATTAGATCTTTGCTGATTGTAAGTATTATTGGATACTTGTTGATTGCTAGGACCTTGTTGGTTGTTGTATGGAATATTTCGGTTATAATTCTGGTTTTGATTGTAAATCGGTCTTGGCGGTTGATAATTATTCTGATAATTATTTCCAGGCCTTTGGTTTATGTATGAAATATTCTCTCTTTGTTCCATTGTTAATTCAATACTGAGACAATCTTTTGTCAAATGTGGTCCTCCACACTGCTCACAACTAATTCGTATTGAGTGAATATCCTTAGTCATCTTTTCCATTCGTCTCTCTACAGCATCTATCTTTGCGGAAATGGAATCTAAGTCATGACTAGAATCGGCTCTAGCTGCTTTAGATGATCTAATGATATCTTTTTCTTGGTGCCACTCATGTGAGTGGGAAGCAGTATTATCAATAATTTTGTAAGCATCAGTTTCGGTTTTCTTCATAATAGAACCACCAGCTGCTATATCTATATCTTTCCTTGTAGTGATGTCGCATCCTTGGTAGAATATTTGTACTATTTGACAGGTGTCTAAACCATGTTGCGGACATCCTCTTAACAACTTTCCATATCTTGTCCACGCCTCATATAGAGTTTCATTTGGTTTCTGTGTGAACGTAACAATTTTTGCTTGAAGTCTTACGGCTTTAGATGCAGGAAAGAATTGTTTAAGAAATTTGTCAACTAAAACATCCCATGTATCAATCGCCCCTTCAGGTAACGATTCCAACCAATCTTTGGCTTCTCCCTTTAAAGTCCAGGGAAATAACATGAGATATATCTGTTCATCCTCCACTTCTCGGATTTTGAATAGTGTGCAGATCCTATTAAAGGTACGTAGATGTTCATTTGGATCTTCCTTCGGCGCACCACTAAATTGGCATTGATTAGTCACCATGTGTAGAATTTGTCCTTTGATTTCATAATCTGGCGCATTAATGTCTGGATGAGTAATTGCGTGACCTTGGCCAGTGCGTTTAGCTCTCATTCGGTCTTCCATACTTAAAGGTTCCAGATTCTCCATAATTGAATTTGTTGAATCGGTATCACTAGATGATTCTGATTTAATGGTTCGTTCCTCAACAATCTCTGTTTGAATGATTGGTGGCTCCGGAGGAAAGTTTAATGGTTCAGGATCTACGAATCGTTCCTGAATATTTTCCGGATTCTCAATTGTGAGGTCGGGTTCAAAAAATGGATTATCGGAAATTTGAACTGAAGTACTTGGTTGACTAGATGACGATTCTAAAGAAAAATCAACGGCGGTTATATTTGCTAAATGTCTTGATCTAGTTACAGGTGGTGAACGTACAAAAGGTGATGAACGTCTTGCTCGGTGCATTCACTGAATATCCTATTAGTTTTTAAAAAGGAAAGAAAAATTATAATAAGTTATCCAATCAATAGACTTTTCTGATTTTGCCCACGTTTCGAATAGCCAAAAGATGCAGCAGAGGGGCAGGATTCGTTTGGTCTCAATATAATTGAGGACTGTTTGGCTCCAATAACCCGGTCCACGTACAAATCCAACTATTACTACGAACCAGAAAATTTTGATGTCTATTAATTTAACCACTTAAAATAAATTTTCATAATTTTAAGAAATTTAGATAAGAAGTAGAATAAAAATCTATGTCCTAAAACTAGAATAGCGAGAAATAAGAAAGAAAAAGAGTTCGTCGAAAAAGGTAGAAAAAGAAAAATGGTTGAAAAAATAAAAGGTGACGGAAAAATAAAAGAAACTTATAAAAACTTAAAAATACTTGACTAACATAACCTTATTACTACAACTAACTTAAAATTATAATCGCAAATTGAAATTACTAATTGGAATGATAATTGATACATAGTAAAAGGTGTCTAAAAATATTAAAGCTTACAGGAAAAACTAAATCCCAAATGGAAATAACTTAAAAAAAAAAAACTAAAACTTAAAAAGGCGTCGCAAAATTCTAAAGCACCTAATACTTAATCTAAGGAATAAGCACTTAAGAGAGTTTACGGCAAAGCCTAAAAATCTAAAGTTACTACGGCAAATACTATGTCTAAAAACTAAGTACGAACAATAAAAATATAAAAATTACGCTAAACGATTAAAAAGTATAAAATATTAAAAGAAATAAAAAGTGATAAAAAAAATACAAGTTTTATTAAAATATTATTTTTATATTAATTATATTAAAGTATTAAGTTTTAAATATAATAAAACTAATTAAAAGTAGTTAAAAATAATTAAACTAAAAACTTAATTAATAATAATAAAAACAAACTAGGTTTTATAATAATAATAATATATTACTCCGCATTAAATGCAGAATTAGGGCAAAGATTGTGGCCTGTCAGAACCATCATGCGAGTCGCATGGGTTCAGGGGAAAAGGTCATGCGAGTCGCATGACCTGCTGAGCCGGTTCAAATGGGGGTTCAAACAACAGGTTCAGTTCGTAATATTTTAAATATTTATTAATTGTATTAATATTTTCTGTTTTATATTTAAAAGATAAATATATATATAATTAAAATAAAACTTAATTTTAAAAACTAAAAATAAACTTAAAATACTTTATAATTTTGTAAAAATAAAAGAAAAACTTAAAAATATATTTAAAATACTTTTTTTTTTTTTTTGGTTTTAATAGATTTTAAATTTTTATATATATTTTTTTTTTAATTAAAAATATATATTTATTATAAAAACTAATTAAGACTTAATAAAAAATTTTTATATTGACGTTTCGCTTCGGCGTTCCCCGGCAGCGGCGCCAAAAATACTTGATGTTATGCGAGGTGTATATAAAATAGTTATTAATTTTAGCAGGAAATACTATTAAATACGATACAATTTTACACAAGATATTTATTTATTTATAGAATGGATATACTTAAACCTTGCTACAACACTTATAGGCAGTGTACCTAATCGTACAGTAGTGTAGTTTTTAGTAAGTCCGGTTCGTTCCACAGGGAAATCTTTAAACAAAGCTCAACGCTATATTAGTTTACTTTTATTAAAAATACAAATATATATATAAGTAATATTATTATTATAAAGGGGGGTTTTTACCGTTTAATGACCGGTTTGTCGATTTTAAGACTTTAGTCGCAGTTAAAACCTAATGTAAAATATAAAATAAATACAAGACTTAAATTAAAGCGTAAAGTAAATAACTATAATGAAATTGCGAATAATAAAAGTGCGATAAAATAAACTTACGATAATTAAAAAGTACGATAATTAAAAGTGCGATTAAATAACAATAAATAAAAGTGCGATAATTAGAATTGCAATTAAATATAAAATAAAGGAAATTAAATATGAAATAAAAGAATTATGCTTATTTAAACTTCCGTAATCATGATGTTTGACGTGTTGATTTTAGTTTTATGCCCATGGGTTAATTATCCTTTGTCCTGGATTATTTAATATGTCCTTCTGGTTTTTGTCCATAACAGTCCATCAGTCATAAATATAAAGTGCGAGTGTCCTCATCAAATTATTCTTATACCCGAAGTTAAATATTCCAACTAATTGGGGATTCGAATTGTAACAAGGTTTTAATACTTTGTTTAATGAATACACCAGGTTATCGACTGCGTGTAAACCAAGGTTTTACTACTTTGTTAACAATTACACCAATTACCCTTGAATGTAATTTCACCCCTGTTTTAATTATTCTAGTGGCTATTAATCCATTCCCGTGTCCAGTTAAATGAACGATTATTCGTACATATAAATACCCCGCCCATCGTGTCCGATTGAGTGTATATGGTAATTTATAGGGACGCCCAATTGTAAATCTTTATATTAACATTAACAAACTTTCATTTAGTTAAACAAATATAAAGCTCATTAATAGCCCATAGTCTAATTTCCACAAGTGTCGTTCTTTTGTCCAAACCCCAATTATGGTACAAAGCCCAATTACCCAATTTTAGTAATTAGCCCAACATCATGATTACTTCGTTTTAAATAAGCATAATAATAACTTAGCTACGAGACATTAATGTAAAAAGGTTGAACATAACTTACAATGATTAAAAATAGCGTAGCGTTACACGGACAGAATTTCGACTTACACCCTTACAACATTCGCTAACATACCCTTATTATTAGAATTAAAATTAAAATTAAAATATAAATTATATATATATATAAATTTTACGTATGATAAGAGAAGAAAAAGATGATGGTTTTTGATCAAAATTCGGTTGGCTTTATAGGCAGTTTTCAAATTTGGGGCTCCGCGACTCGCGGTGAATTTTGCCTTCAAACTCCGCGAGTCGCGGAGTTTGAAATTCCAGCTCACATCTTGGAGTCTTTCTCTGCCGACGGTTTTTATTATATATATAATATATATATAATTAATATAATTAATTATATATTATATTATATTTATATACATAGTTAACTTGTAATTTTTAGTCCGTTGCGTCGAGCGTTAAGAGTTGACTCTGGTCCCGGTTCCGGATTTTCGAACGTCCTTGCGTACAATTTTATATTTTGTACTTTGCGTTTTGAATCTTGTACTCTTGTAATTTCGAGACGTTTCTTATCAATAATTGGAACCTTTTTGATTGTCTTTTGTACTTTTGAGCTTTTTGGTCGTTTGCGTCTTCAATTCGTCGAATCTGTCTTTTGTCTTCACCTTTTATTATTTAAACGAATATCTCTTGTAAATAGAACAATTGCAACTAAAAGCTTGTCTTTCTTGAGGAATAATGCTATGAAATATATGTTCGTTTTTAGCATTATCAATAATATAATGACACTTGATCAACGTGATTATATTACAGTAATTCATGCTGAGTTTCTAAATGGAACATGATGATTCACAGATCATAACGTCATCATGTGCTATGTTACACGACTCTTGTATTCTATTTAATCTCTAAAAATATCAAGAATATATTTTCTTGATGATTTGGTCTTTTCAGGGTATTTTGGTAAATTAACAAATCAAGATCGTGTCATTACAATTTCCTTCCTAGAACATTAACAATGTTCATTCCGAAATTTATATCTGCGAATTCTGGACCATTACAAGCGGTGCTTAATCGCAAGAAGAAGAAACGAAAGGACAAAGCTCCGAACTAGAAATGGGAGTATAAATCATAGCAAATAGAAGAGAGCATTAACTATGGATGACAATGATTATAGAAGAAGCAAGGACTTTGAAATATAAGGAAAGATATAAAACCCAACAACAACCCAGAAATCACAAACCGTATATATCAATGCATATAGCAATATAAAGACACGAGAGAACTAAAAACACTATAAAACTAAGAGTATAGTAGAAGTAAATAGATTCTTCCGGAGGCAGATGAAAAAGAAGAATGACAGATATGAAAGTGAGGAGTATATCGAGAATCAGTAATGGATGAAGCATATTGACAAATACTTTAAAATATGAGTTGAGGGAGAAAGAATAGAAGGTGTGAGTTGTAAGGAAACGAAGGAGGTGGATTTATAGTGAAATACCCGACAGAGAAATCAAGATGGATTATCGTATTAATTCGAAGAGAATCATAATCTCCTTAATCACCGAAGCATCAAATCCAACATAGATTACAAAGATTTTCTTTAAATTCGGAGATCAATTGTGATGACGTCAAAAGATATGACGAATTACTATAATCTTATTTCCTTCATTTACGATAACTTCTCTCATACGCTTCAAGTAATCGAATTATTTTATCCATACTTCTTAGATATGATAAAACTTCATAATCGTTACGTCGTAATAACATTCTCATTGTTAGCCATAACGACCTCTATCAAATTTCGGGGACGAAATTTCTTTAACGGGTAGGTACTGTGACGACCCGGAAATTTCCGACTAAATTTAAACTTTATCTTTATATTATTCTGACACGATAAGCAATGTTTGTTAAGTTAAATCTCAAGGATTTTAAACTATGTTTATACATTCATTTAAACCTCGACCAAATTCTAATGATTCACGAACCATTAAATGAACATATATGAATATGTATGTATATGTGTATATGTTATAAATTGAAAATGTCAACAAAGTATTTAAACGTATAATGCTTTATATGAACGTATTTGTTTCAATATGATTATCGACGAAATTAAAAAAAATATATTAAATGATTGAATTATCAGAAACATTGAATTATGATTACAAGTCTCTGTTGAGAGGTCCACTATGATTTGAGAAAATCTATTCCTCTTAACGATATTCGGAATAATTTGTAAAGCTATTCATAAATAAAAATAAAAAGTGTCAATTACGAAAGTTAGACAAAAGCTGGTGGAGAATTGGTTTTTATAATATTCTATTAATCTATTTTCAAACGTATAAAAACGTTTTCAGTTTAAAAAGAACTTTATTATTAAAATATATATAACTTTTATAAATATCTAGAATCACTTTTGACAACTCATTACTTAACCAGTATAATAAATATAACGATATTTATATTTTATTTCATTAAATATATATAACGATTTAAATTAATATTATATATATTTATACGCGTATTATACATACATAGTTTTTATACTTTTACTATACTTTAACTTTACCTTTACTTTACTTTTACTTTACTTTAACTTTAATAATTCATTTTAATAATTCATACTTTAATAATTCACTTTAATAATTCATACTTTAATAATTCACTTTAATAATTCATACTTTAATAATTCACTTTAATAATTCATACTTTAATAATTCACTTTAATAATTCATACTTTAATAATTTATTTTAATAATTCAAAAATCTATTATAAATAGAATTCAATAGGTTTCATTATTTCATAGAAACTTGAAAATATATTTCTCTAAACTCTCTCAATTGATTTACATATATATATATATTTGCTCTGTATTATTTCAAGATATTATTAGTATACATAAAATATTACGACGGAGTGATGTCCGAGTGATTTCAAAATAGTTTTTTGAATGAGTCGAAGCTAAGGAAATTATGGGTTATAGCTATGGAGGTGATGGGTATGGTTCATGGGTATGCTCGTGAGGTCAATCTAGTGTTTATCATCTCCGTTGCGTCTACGTACTTTCCTGCAATATTGAATCTCAATATTGATACGTGAGCACTCATAACTTAACTTTTATATATCAATAGTGTATCCCTGACTAGTGCTCGAGTATATAGGATTATGCATGCTTGTACATTCGATATTGTCCTTAGATAGGTTTGTTGAATCCTGAATTAGATACATATGCTACTGAGATAGGGTATATGATATGCATGTCATTGGAAAGCTAGCAAAAAAAATTAAGAACTTTTCATTTAGATATTGAATGGTTTCGATGAACGGATTATAAGTTATAGTCAACTGAATTTTAGTATTATTGTTAAAATTATTATTATTACTATCGTCGTTATTATTTTAATAGAAATATCATTGTTATTATAAAATATCATTATTACTATTATGTTAGTATTATCATTTTATCATAATACCATTTTTAGTAAATATAAATATTGTTATTTTTTTATAGAATAATAATAATTATTATTACAAAATAATACAACTTTTACTTATTATTATTATGATCAATATTATTTTATCAAATAAATAGGGGATACAAAGATATTTTTTACCACGCGTAATATAATTACATTAATAATACTTACCACTATAGTTTTACGATATTAAGTGAACTTTATAAATTTTACTACTTAAGATATATAAAAGTATATTTTATCATATATAAACGTTAATATAAATTTTTATTAATAAATGACTTTTATTATTATAAAATCTAATAAATATATTTAAATATATAAAACAACTATAGTTAAGTTATATAATAAACACGTATAAATTTTAGAAGTCATTTTGGGTCAAGTTGACTTTTGTTGACTTTTGCATATTAGTCTCGAGCATTAGGATTGTGGTACACTATGACTTGACCAAAAATTGTTAGACAAATATTGACCAACATATAAATATATATAATTAATATAGGTTCGTGAATCCGAGACCAACCTTGCACTTGTTAAATGATGTTATATGTATTTTTACTACGAAATACAGTATGGTGAGTTTCATTTGCTCCCTTTTTAATTGCTTTGCAATTTACATTTTTGGGCTGAGAATACATGCGCTGTTTTATAACTGTTTTATGAAATGAATACAAACACTAAAACTGATTTTGCGTGAGTTTCATTTGCTCCCTTTTTAATTGCTTTTGCAATATATATTTTTGGGCTGAGAATACATGCGCTGCTTTTATAAATGCTTTACGAAATAGAGACAAGTGATCAAAAATGATAATTCTGCGGATTGATGTGCTAGGTAATTTAGTTACATGTTATAAGAGCATGTGAGCGCGAATCCTAAAGATAGATCTATCGGGCTTAACACCCCCATCATGTAGGCTGCACTAGACATAAGAGCTAGTGGGCGGATGTTTAGTACTTCGAGGATTATTTATACACTTGCGAGTGTACGTATCCATCTTTGCGAAGATGACTTATTATATTATTGTTAAGGTTGGTTACTGAGGCCTCAACATAAGCAGAACGGTTTTATACACTTGCGAGTGTACATATATTTATAAACGAAAATCTTGTGGTCTATTAATATATTGAAATGATTGTTATGATAAACCTATGAACTCACCAACCTTTTGGTTGACACTTTAAAGCATGTTTATTCTCAGGTATTAAAGAAATCTTCCGCTGTGCATTAGCTCATTTTAAGGATATTACTTGGAGTCATTCATGGCATATTTTGAAAGACGTTGCATTCGAGTCATTGAGTTCATCAAGATTATTATTATGTCAATTATAGTTGGATGTATTATGAAATGGTGTGCATGCCGTCAACTTTCGTTGTAAAGAAAGTTTGTCTTTTAAAAACGAATGCAATGTTTGTAAAATGTATCATATAGAGGTCAAATACCTCGCGATGTAATCAACTATTGTGAATCGTTTATAATGTATATGAACGGGTCCTTTCAGTTAAGCATCCTTGAAGTTCTTGTAGTGGAAGTCCTGCCTTCCTTCACCCCCTTCACCACGAGGATAGATATTCCTAGCATCAAGGGCCTCTTCGATAGTGGCCTTCATTCGTTCATTAATCATTTCGGTCACTTGCCCATCGACCGACTCTTGGAAGACCTTACAAACGTCCGCAAGAAAATCCGCTTTTAACTTCTTAAAGACGGCCTCAACCTTGGTCGAGAACTCGGCGTCCTCACTTGTACTTCCGTTATCATGTCCGGGACCGTTTCTCGTCTTCATTCTATAAAACGAATTAGGTTAAACCATGAAACGAAAGGACAATTTACATAAATACATACATATACGCCACACTACCCCATCTTGCTCAACAATCGTCGTACATTGCTCGTTTGACCCGATTTGCACTCGTAGTAATGGTAGCTAGTCATTACTACGCGAGCACGTCGCGCTAACTCGCTAGTACAACGTCCATCTCGCTTGATGATTGCTAAACACAACACAAACAAATAGCGCATGATTAGTTCACATAAACCTATGCACTAACCATCCCGATCCGACCCAAAGTCCTACAAGTCCTGCATACACGCGCACACAAAAGTCTAAGTCTAGGCGCCTATCTCAAGTCACCTAAATCCCTTAGACCATGCTCTGATACCACTTGTAACAACCCAACCCAATATACAATCGAACGCGCATAAAATAAATATTTTTTTTTTACATGGGAGTGCGCCACGCGCACCACCTCAGGGTGCGCGGCGCGCACAGGCCTATTTTGAGTTCTGTCCGAATTTTCAATTTTTCGAATAAAGATCTCCCACTTTTCGATATATTTAGACGAAACGCTTTTCACAACATGTTCTAATATGAAAAACTCATACGATTCAAACATAAAATGAGTTTTACAAAATGGGGCCCACATCGGCCGTTTTACGAGTTTCATACGAAAGTCCGAGTTTCGACCACACTAGTTTAAATTCCAAACGACACTATGAGCATGGTGTTTGGGGTTAAACTACCCATATCTTGGTCATACTCCAAAAGCTATCACATCCCAAAAGCGTCCCCTAAACAACAAGCGAGATCTCTAATCCAATCAAAGGCCCTTACCTTTGTCGACGTCGGAGCCTATAAAAAGATAAACAACGAGAGGGTAAGCAAAGCTTAGTGAATGCAATAATTATACGAATACATATATAATTATACCTACTTGCATACACTTACACACCAAACCGCAAACACGCTAGCATACACATTTAGCTTATCGTCACAATAGCAAGCTATAAATCTCCAATACCACAAGCTAGCATAACAACCGCATATGAATATAACTCGAATAATATAATATGCTTACAACACAAATAACCATGGTTAACCAATAGTACAAGGGAACGGCGCTCGCGAAAACGCCATCGGTGCTCACAACATCTGTTAGGGCACTTAACACCTCGCACCACTAACCCCTAGGGTGGCACCTTAACACCTTGGCACATCACCCCGAGTGGCATCTTAACACCTCGATGCATCACTCATTAATTTACGGAGTGCTGTCTTAACACCTCGACACTACACTCCTAGGTGGCATCTTAACACCTCAATGCTACACCCGAGTGGCATCTTAACACCTCGATGCTACACTCTTCACGTGAAACATGGCGTCTTAGCACCTCGACACTACACATTTCACGCTACAACAAATAGATACATTATATACATACGCATATAATTATTCCACTCACCTCAAAGTCTTGTGAAAAGATACCCGAGCTTGCAAGACCTCAAAGTAACGTACCTATCATATTATACACCTCATTAAACGCAAACTCAAGTCGGTCAACCAAACCCTTTCACCATTCTAAGCCATTTTGACCCAAGGTGCAATTTCAACCCATTTGCACCCTTAACCCTAATTTGGGTCAACACACCCATTTGGGTCATCCATACGCAATAACACCCATTTACATATTATTAAAGTGTTCTAGCACTAACTAACTAAATTTAAGACTTAAAAGTCCAATTAACACATTCAAACCCTAGGTTAGTTATCAATGAGCCTTCATAACCCATATTTACCCAAAATCCCCAAAATACTAACAAAATGGGTCTTTGGTTCATCACTAGCCCAACACCTAACCCTTAAAGCAATTGAAGTAAGAAATTGGGTTTTATAACTTACCAACACAATCACCACGTAGCTATCGACTAGATGAACGACTTTAAAACTTGCACCAAGACCCGATTCAACCTCTTTCACCCTTTAATAGAGCTTTCTCTCTCAAGGATTGCACTCTCTCTCTCTAGTGTTTAATTGGAGAAGATGAGGTTGTTATGGGAGTAGTAAATGAGCTCCCCAAAACTGATCTAGGATATTAAATTCGGCCCCAAAGTGAAATTACACAATTGCCCTCAAAATATCTCATTAAAACAGCAAAAACCCGGCTACAGTAGGGAGTGCGCGGCGCGCTCCCTTTGGTGTGAGCGGCGCGCACTAAGCTCAGATTGCTCTCTGACTTCTGTTTAACTGCACAATCATTCCCACACTTTATGTACTCTATATACTCTGCTGTACAATGAATATTAGGGTCTTACAGATACGCGGTGCTCATGTCGGGACGGGTTCCCAAGGCTACTTGCAAGGAACGCCAAAATCTGGAAGCAAAACGGGGATCGCGATCTGAGATAATTGATAGAGGCACACCATGACAAGATACAACTTCTTTGATGTACAGTTGAGCAAGTTTCTCCATTGTGTCTGTTTCTTTCATCGCTAGAAAATGAGCAGATTTGGTAAGACGGTCAACGATAACCCAGATTGTATCGTATCCGCCCACCGTCTTTGGTAGCTTCGTGATGAAATCCATTGTAATTGCTTCCCATTTCCATTATGGGATTTCTGGTTGCTGAAGTAATCCAGATGGCCTCTGATGTTCAGCCTTAACCTTCGAACAAGTTAAACACCTTCCAACATAAGTTGCAACATCCTTCTTAAGATTTGGCCACCAATACTGTTCCTTAAGATCGTGGTACATTTTTATGGCTCCTGGATGAATCGAATATCTCGAATTATGGGCTTCATTAAGTATAAGGTTTCGTAGATCTCCATAATGATGTACCCAAATTCTTCTGACATAACTTCGGAGTCCAGACTCCTTAACCTCGAATTTAGAGACGAGAATGTTCAGGTATTCGCGAGATATGTTATCCTCCTTGAGAGCCTCTTCTTGGGCTACTCGAATCTGACTTTGGAGGTTCGAATGGATGGTGATGTTCAGAGCCCGAACGCGAAGAGGTACCGTCCTCTCCTTTCGACTTAAGGAGTCAGCTACAACATTGGCCTTGCCCGGATGGTAGCGAAGTTCACAATCATAGTCGTTTAGCATCTCAATCCATCGACGCTGTCTCATGTTTAGTTGCTTCTGATCGAAGATGTGTTGGAGACTCTTGTGATCGGTAAAGATAGTACTCTTTGTTCCATAAAGATAGTGTCTCCACAGCTTCAATGCGAAGACGACGGCTCCAAGTTCGAGATCATGAGTAGTGTAGTTTCACTCGTGGACTTTCAGTTGACGAGATGCATAGGCAATGACCTTCGTTCTTTGCATCAATACACAACCAAAACCATTCTTCGAAGCATCGCAGTACACAATGAATTCGTCACTGCCTTCAGGAAGAGATAAGATAGGTGCGGTGGTTAACTTCTGCTTCAGGGTTTGAAATGCTGCTTCTTGTTGTTTTTTCCAAACAAACTTCTTCCCTTTATGAGTTAACGCAGTCAAAGGACGCGAAATCAAAGAGAAACCTTCAATGAACCTTCGATAATAACCGGTAAGACCTAGAAATTGGCGGATGCGAGTCGGAGTAGTGGGGGTTTCCCACATGCTGATAGCCTTGATCTTGGCGGGATCAACTTTGATACCTTGATCACTCACAATATGACCCAGAAATTGGACTTCCTTCAGCCAAAATTCACACTTGGAGAATTTGGCATAAAGCTGCTCTTGTCTCAAGAGTTCGAGCACTAACCGAAGATGTTGCTCATGTTCTTCTTCGCTCTTGGAGTAGATGAGGATATCATCTATGAAGACGATAACGAATTTATCCAGGTATGGCTTGCAGACACGATTCATGAGGTCCATGAATACAGCGGGTGCGTTGGTTAAACCGAATGGCATCACGAGAAACTCATAATGACCATAGCGGGTTCTAAACGCAGTCTTCATCACATCACTCTCCTTCACCCTCAATTGGTGATAACCTGATCGCAAATCGATCTTAGAATAAACGCTTGATCCTTGCAGCTGATCAAAAAGATCGTCAATTCGGGGAAGAGGATATCGATTCTTGATCGTCATCTTGTTCAGCTCAAAATAATCGATACACATGCGAAAGGATCCATCCTTCTTCTTCACGAATAAAACAGGTGCGCCCCAAGGCGACGAGCTCGGTTGGATAAACCCTCGGTCGAGCAATTCCTGCAGTTGACTCTGCAACTCTTGCAGTTCTGAAGGTGCCAGATGATACGACGCACGAGCTACGGGTGCAGCTCCCGGCACTAGATCGATTTAAAACTCCACTTCTCTGGGTGGCGGTAATCCAGGAAACTCTTCCGAAAAGACGTCGGGGAATTCATTCACGATTTTCACGTCATTCACACTCTTCTCCTCTGATTCTAAAGCCTTCACGTGTGCTAAAACGGCAAGTCATCCTTTCTTCATGATCTTCTGCACTTTTATACAACTAATGAGGTTCAGTTTCGAACTACATCTCTCTCCATATATAACCAGTGACTCACCATCTCCTTGTGGTATACGAAGAGCTTTATCTCCACAGATAACATCGGCCCTTACTTTAGTCAACCAGTCCATGCCGACAATCACATCAAAGCTTCCCAATTTGATGGGTATCAAGTCAATTTCGAAATCCACACCAGCTATGTTAATAATAGCTCCTCGGCCAATTTGGTCAACCTTTTCAAGTTTACCATTGGCTACCTCGACAAGCATACTTTTTTTTAAAGGAACTAATGACCAATTTATCTTATCACAAAAGTGTCTACATACATAGCTTCTATCGGCACCAGTATCAAATAGGACATAAGCTAAAAAATTATTGATAGTGAATATACCTGTAACCAAGTCGGGGTTCTCAAGTGCATCCCTTGCATTAACATTAAAAGCTCTACCACGGGGTGGTCCGCCGTCCTTCTTCTTATTGGGGCAATCATTCTTAAAGTGGCCCTGCTGTCCACACTCATAGCATTTCCTTGGCCCATTTGGGTTTGTCCTTGCAGTTGGGACGGGAATCTTGCAGTTCTTACCAACATGTCCGATCCTGTTGCACTTTTCACATACCGCATTATAATACCCAGTGTGGTGTTTGTAACACCTCTTGCATTGTGGTAGGGTACCTTTGTAGTTCGGGTTGGAGCTTGTGTCGGGGTTGGGGTTTCCACCGTTGTTGTGTCTCTTAACGGGGGTTTGATCATAGGTCCTCCCCTTACTATTATCCCACTTTCGCTTGTCACTTCTACCCGCTTTAGGCTTAGACTTCTTCGGTTCATCGATGAGAATCTGATTCATGAGTGTATGCGCCATGCGCATTACTTCGGGAACATTCGGTGGCTTGGACGAGGTGACATTACCCTTGATGGACTTAGGGAGTCCCCAAAAGTATCTCTCCATACGCTTGAATTCCGGGGTGTCCATGGTAGGACACATAAGAGCTAACTCAAGAAACCTCCGATTGTAACCATCGAGATCGTTGCCAACAGCTTTCAATTGCATAAACTCTATTTCCATCTTTTGTATCTCGGTTCTCGGACAATACTCATCAATCATAGCCACTTTGAACTCCTCCCATGACATAGCATACACCTCATCAATACCTTGTGCCTGAGCCATGGTGTTCCACCATGTGAGGGCGCTATCAGATAGCGTGCAGGAAGCAAATTTGGTTTTGTTGGACTCAGAACAGTTGCTGACTCGGAATACTGATTCAAGCTTTTCAAACCATCTTGTGAGACCAACAGGCCCCTCAGTTCCGCTGAAGTTATGTGGCTTACAGCTCTGGAATTCCTTGTAGGTGCACTCTTTTCGAACGGGTTGGATAACCGGCGGTGATTCCGCTTGAGGGTTCATTTCCGCCAAGGCTGCGGCGACTCGTTCATTAATCATCTCTTTGATTTGAGCTGCTGTGGGTGTTGTTCGTGTGTTTGCCATTGCCCTTCGAAACAGAAATTTTGACTTAAGTCAAAATCCCGCATTTAATATATAATAATATAGTATATAGTAAACAGGGAAACAACATAATGCATGCCAATTAAGTAACGCAACCAGGCACAAATACCGTAAAACCAACATACAGTAATGTAAATAGAACACTGTGCAAGAATTTAACAATACAAAGTTCCATTAATAAAGAGTTGCATACATAAGTTCGTACATTACATAAGGAAAACATGGAACTACAACGAGATTACAAAATGAAACCTACTACAAAGCTCTATGGTGACGGTGGGTAAAGGATGTCCAGCACATGGGACATCTGCTCCTCGAGCTCAATCACCTGAGCATGGAGGATCTCCACCTCCCTCGCCAGTTCCTCAACAAAGGGAGGGGCTGGCAGAGCAGGCGGTACTGCTGGTGCAGATGGTGCTGGTGGTGCAGATGGTCCAGCTCCAGAGGTAGATGCTGCATGGCGGAAAGGCTTACGCACGAACGGATCAGCCGGGTAAGGCACGACCCGCTTACGGGCGGTAACCCTACGATGCTGACCATGTGAGTTAGTGAACGCTCGACCTACTGTTATCCCACTTTCGCTTGTCACTACTATGTTTGTGCTCGACTTACATGGCAAACTGATGACACGTATGCACATTACTATGTGTGGGACTGTGGGGACTAAGTGTACCACTGCCCTTGTACTGGACTAATGTGCGGACTAATCGGGTCATAAATGCCGATCATGTTCGATATTAAGAGATGGATTTTATGTGCATATCCGAGGTTTAAAAAGCTATTTTATAAGGTTTTCATAACGGGTAACGATTTGGTTCGAAAATGCAAAAAATGGAGTTTAAACGAGAAGAAGGTGAAAAAGCAGGAGCCCAGCCGCAAATTGTGATTAGGGAGAGTAAATTGCGCCCGGGATCAGACCAAAATCATCATCAGGATCAGAACGGGCATAAGGAGGCGCCCGATTTTTGCGGTTGGGCGTAATTTGCGCCCGTTGAGTACAAATTGTGGCTGGGCGTGTTTTTGGATAGAATTTGAGCCGAATTTGAGGGATTTCATGCTTGGGGAATACCCTACTTCATCCCTATATAAGGTAAAACCTAGGTTACGAATGAGGAACCTTTTCCATCAGTTTGAGAGCCAAAAAACACACCAAAACACATCACAAATCATCATGACTCAAGGATTCAAGTTATGATTCAAGTGGTGTTCATCATACAACTTCAAAAAACAACCATGATCATCATCACCAACATGCCTGGCTAGTCTTCTTATCTTTATCCTTTCCATGAACAATTAAACATGTATTATTTCATTCAAAATTATGTGGTTTATAATGTTTTAATACTTATATCTTTTGGATTATGATATTGTAAACCAATCACTTATTGATCAATGCAAGTTCTATGCTTTTGTTATTGCAAGTTGAATTATTGTTGTGACGCCCCGCACAAAACCATCGTGTACGGATCATCAACAACAGGATCATCACAAGGTCAAACACTATATGCTGGTTGAAAACCGATTTGCATTCATTAAAAAGATAACGTTTTACAAAGATAACATGTCATAAGACTTATTACAAACCATTGTTCCAAAATAACATAAGTTTACGAATGCAAAACATAAGTTTCATAATTTGAGACATCTCTAGTAATGCAGCGGATAACTAATACAGCAGGTCCTTAACAGCAATTCAATAACAGCATGACATCAAGTGTAACAGCGGAAGCAATAAACCTCTAGGCACCTGAGAAATACACGCTTAAAAAGTCAACACGAATGTTGGTGAGCTATAGTTTAAGTTGTAATAGTAACGTAAGATAGGCCACGAGATTTCAGTGCTGCAACAGCGTATCGAAACAGTATGAAAAGTATATGCATAACCGTGGGCACCCGGTAACTAGACTTAACGTTTATAACCCCCTGAAAGTACACTTGGCGAGTGCGTATGTTCACGAAGTATTAAACACTCGTTAAATGCTAGCGCGACTAGCCCGAGTGGGGATGTCAAACCCTATGGATCCATATCTAAGATTCGCGTTCACCGGTTCAAAAACCAATGACTAAACGTTATCGTGCTAAGGGGAATGTTTATGCCGTTGTATAACCCACACACATATAAAGTTTAAGTACTCGTGCCTAGTATGTAAAACGTAAAAAGCGCATGTATTCTCAGTCCCAAAATAATTAAAGTAAAAAGGGATGCTATAACTCACTGTGATAATAGCGGTAAAGTCGGTAATGAAAGTACGCAAGTAGTAAGTCGGTCCGAAAGGTCGTCAACCTAAATCAAATGTTACTAGGTCAGTAGGTTGTCTTTATAAGTTCTAATAGTGCATAAAATAAGTTTAAGTGTCATCATCATCATCATTCATCATCATAAAAGCTAAGTAAGTTTGACGAGAATAGAGATCGAAACAATAGGCTGACTTCGGTCAGCTGCTACGACCTCTACGTAAATCGAAAAGACACATGGTCAGTGGATATGGCTCCGTATATGAGTCCCCTAACAGCTGACCAATTTTCAGAACCTAACTCGTCTTCGTTTGACCGTGGCGACGGTTTAAGTGCGAGTAGGTCAGAAATTTCAGCACAACGTTAATAGGGTGTAGTGACTATCGGAGGGCCATAAATCCTAAATCGTAACTCGGATTAAGACGAGGCCTAAACGGAAAATCATCTAATTGAACCGAACTAATTGAAAATCAACTTTCCAGTAGCCCAGGTGGTCTGATCAGATACAAAAATCAGTGGACAAATGCTCCGATGGGGTTCTTGGTGCTTGATGCTCATCACGGTTCTCATCCTTGATGCTTGTAGCTTCAAGTGTATAACTAGTTGATGGTTTAGCATCACTTTTGACCAAGATTCACCATCAATACACAATATGTTAAGACCAAGTAAGAACACAACTCATTCATGAGTCTTAGATGGATGATGAACCAAGGTTACATCATATCCTTAGTCTTAACACAATTTCAATTCACAATAACAACTAAAGTTACAAACTTTACATTAATTCAACAAGTAATAGCACAATCTAAGTCAAATGAGGTGATGGAACCCTAATCTAGAGAGCTTGGATCCATTTCACACAAGTTACAAGGTTGCAAAGCTAGAAAGCTTGAACCTTTAAGTGTTCTTGAAGATCTTGAAGCATAAAGCTTGGATCTTTAAGATATATGAAGATAACAAACACAAGTTTGAATCTTTTTCACAAAACAACATGATCAAAACAAAAAGAACTTAGATCTAACAAAAAGATATGAAGATTCAAGCTAGAAAGCTTGCATCTTGATTGTTCTTGAAGATCTTGAAGCATAAAGCTTGGATCTTGAAGATGCATGAAGATTACAAACAAAAGTTTGAATCTTTATCATAAAATAGAAAGATTAAAGTATAAAAGAAGTAGATCTACAAAAGATATGAAGATTCAAGCTAAAAAGCTTGAATCTTCCATGTTCTTGAAAGATTCATGCTTGAATCAACAAGATATAAGTAAGATCAAAGCTAAAAGGAACTTTGATCTCCATAAAATGATGATGATGATCATGAATTTGAAAAGAAAAAGAAGAAGGAAAAGAAGACTTACAAGTAATGCTAGAAAGGAAAGAAAGAAAGAAAGAACAAGTGTGTGAAAAACCAAAATGATCAAGTGTGGAAATGAGGGACTAAAGGCTAGTATTTATAGGCATAATTTCACTTGGATTGATGACATGGCAAGGCCATTTGGCCGAAATTTTGAGGAGGGGAGGGGGAGACACTATGTTGCTTTATGGATCATGGTTGTCTAAAGTGTGTCCTTTTGCTAGAATCTCATGTGACAATTAGATAAATCTTATCCATTATACTAGTATGACTCATAATTAATTATTTATTTATTTATTTATTATTATGGGTCACTAGTAATAATACTAGGGCTAATTAATTGGGTCACTAGCTAGAGTAGGGTGGGCTTGAGCCCAACAAGGTAGAGAGTCCAACAAGACTAACTATTGGGCTTTAGCAATTAAATAAATAAAATTAAGCATCCAACGGCCCAGGTAATTATTATTATAAAATAATAATTAATATTTCGCAGTCCAAAAGTTCCGGTTCCGACAAAAGTCAAACGTGCGCGCAGTCCGCGGTTTATTCGTAACGGCAAGTAACACTAACGGTTATAAAGCATCCAATGGACAAGTTAAGCATTCCACATACACCAAGGCATGTTTTTAAGCATATATGAATATAAAACACGTGTGCCAAGGTTCCAGAGTAATAAAGTAACGCAGTATGCACAGATACGCAGTTTCGCTAAAATACAAGGCACAAAAGCAAGTCGAAAAAGTCGGGTCGTTACAATTGTGATTTAACATTGTGTTCTTGATCCAACTTAGTGTTAATTAGATTAAGAATAAAGACATATTGTCTAGGTTGCATAGTTCAATCCCAAGATAGTAGAATTGATGAAATTAAGAAGTCTTGTCTATGAGATTTGATCAATACTCGGTAAACATAGTACTTGTTTGAATGAATGCATGTTAGATTGGGATTGTGAAAGGATAAAGACTTTTAATCTCATTGTTTACATTTCAACATTCTCAATTGCACTTTAGTTTAAGTCTTTAAGCTTTAATTTAGTTGATAATTTTTAATAGCTCTTAGTTAAACAAACAAACAAATCCTGAAATTGCTTGCTATTAACCACTATTTCCCGTGGAACGAATCATGCTTACCCTATCTAAAGTAGAGTAATTAGGCTATTTTTGACCGGCCCTTCGACACCAATCACGGACACTGCCGGGTACCTAGCTCACGTGTATACACTGTCAGGTAATGGGCTCACGTGTATACACTGTTGGTTGACGGGCTCATATGTACTTATTTCCGGGTGCTGGGCTTACATTTGTACGCTGCCTTTGACCGTGATCCATTGCTGGGTCAAGAATGACGAATCTAGTCTTACGAACGGTTTGGATGATGACGTTACTTAAACGTTATCCGACTCCATCTACCGTAAGTAGCATAATTGAGTGTGATTTACGGTTAACGGATATGGGTATCTGTTATGCTTATCATTGATATATAAGATTACTAATTCCAACTAAATTAAAGAATTAACTAGATCCAACATATAAACTAAATACTAATTATTTTTAATGCATATACTTGCTATAATGCTACATACTACAAATTGGGATCTGACTTCTTACTTGACTTCAATGGGCCTATTAGACTCCCAAAATATTGGGCTTCAAAATTACCCAACGGATTCACTTATTTTCCTTATCCATGAAATTGTGTTAATGTGCGTTGTTCAATCATTCTGGTTCACGAGATGACGATTTCGCTATAAAATTTGTGACATTTTCTAATATAAACGATCACCATTTTTAATGTGTTGAGTCAGCTTGAAATTGTGGGAGTGAACGGTGTGTAACGATAAATAGAACTTAACCTATATATTCTCGTTGTCTTTAATTTCAATACCATTCTTATTTTATAGTCACAATTATGTCGTTGAAGTTGTTAAGTAACTAACTTAATCATCGGTGGATCTTTTATTAATCAACTTTTAATTTGGAATGATTGATGAATAAGGATCGATATATGGTGTGTGGCCAAATATATAAATGGACAATGGTTATGGTGTTTGCCTTTGTAAGAGAACCACTAAAAACATTTTTAATTACATGACACGAAAAAGAAGATAGCATCTTTTAATGATCATGCAAACATGCCTTACTTTTTGATTTTCAACACCATAGCTTAACTTCCAAGAAACGGTACAAAAGTATCTTGTTTCGCAACATGGGGTACGAGAACCGTCCGCTTATATCAAAAAGTGAAGATATATATGCAACAAAAAGAAAACTAATACTCCTACGTCAAATCAATCATTTTAATTCAGGGGAAATTTGTATTTTATTATTTATTTTAATGTTTGTCAAAATGAATCGGATACCCTTAAATAAAGTGATGGTTCATACTCCATTTTCACTGCTTTTGGTAACATGGACTATTGATGTATTCTTTTTTTATTGTTGGAAAAGCACTATTGATGTATCTTTTTTTTTTTTTTTTTTGGAAAAGCACTATTGATGTATTCTAAAAGTTTCAAATAACAATAATTGGTAATTGGTTTTCATGTTCCATTAGGAGTTCGCAATAATCTGGCACATTTTGTTTTAGTTTGGATACTTTTAGATTGTTACGTTAGTTCAGTTGTGGTTTGTTTTAGTCTTGTAGATCGTTGGACTTCGATCATGTAGATTTGTAGAGTTTGCTTCAATTGTAGCTCACATCATCGTTAGATCGCTTTAGTTTTAATTAATGTATTTTTCACAAATAAAAAGGGCATATTTTGTTTGATTGAAAAAATGACGACACTTTCTTTTCTTTGCAAGCGGTATTAATATAACTCTTAAAGTATTTGACGAAACTAACTTGTGTCTGGATTAAAAAATTTATAGATAGATTTGAGAGCTTATATAGTTGAAATTAGAAGCTTATAACTAGAGTATTAAAAGCGAATATGAGGTTTTTTTATAAGTGTTTGGTTAAAACAAGTTAAAGCATAAACAAGTGAATCGATGTAAGAGAACAAATAAACACGTTTTTTTTCTTTTTTGACGAAAAGAACGGAAATATATAAAACAAGAAAACTCCATCAAAATGATGAAGAATTCATACAAAATACAAGACCAATAAAAGCTATACTTACAAAACGAACTGCATAGCTAAACAACAATCAGGATAAAAAGAAATTACGAATAATTAAGAGTTGCGAATTAGCACTCACGGGTTACAAACCCAAACATAATATTGATGGCTTGAACAAAACTTAAAGAAGGAAGCCCGTTGTAAAACCTTCATCTTGATGCTCCGAATGATATGGAACAAACAAACACACACATGATACATAATTATATAAGATGCATTTAGTTGGAACATCGCTTATTCAATTCTATTCGCTCGGATGACTAGTAGAGGTAACTATCATATTAGTGAAACGGTTGAGTGTTAAAGCTCTTGTAATTTGTGATTGTTGGTTTCTATAGTGCCTTACCACGACTCCTTGTTTTTATTAAAATTATGTTGTTTAAAAAAAATGCATTTTTGTGTAATATCACAATTTATAAAATTCCGATTTATTCTTAAAAGTTACTTCAACTACTTTAAATCTAAAGTTTATTTTTTGCAATAATCATTCAAAATTTTGTTTATCATATAATATTTTGAAATTGATTGATGCATAAAATAAACATTTCTAGGTCTCGTAACTTTCTAAAATTTAGTGTGTCAAAACACGGTAAACACTATTAATATGTAATTATTTACTAGGAGTATAAGGAATATACAAATAAAATTCTGTACTTCATATATTTTTTGTTTCATTAATTTGTAAGTATAAACATAACTTTAAACCCTTGACTTGTGTAAACTTTTAAAGAGAGGATCAAACGTTAGCTAGTATCATAATCAGTGTAGTCAAAATTTCCAAAATATAAGAACTTAGAATTTTAAATACCAATACAACTGGTGATATCTTATAAGGAAAAGAAATAGGATCACAAGTGTCATTATCAGATTCTAATGGGCAAGCTATGAAACTTGTTTGATAACCCGCAGGAAGTTTAGGTTTAGGGATGACAATCATCATCCGATCCATTGAATATTTATCTGATTCATCCGATTTGTAATGGATATGCATGTTCTAATAAGTAATAAATATGAACCTTTGATTGCTAGTTGGTGGGTGCATTTAGGACTTTTGGTTATCGAGAGTTCTTTTCGGATGGCTGGTTACGGTCTCGTAGGAGTGTTCTTGGATTGCATGGCGGGTGATTTCGGCAGCTTCGAGGACTGAGTTGGATTTGGTTCGGCGTCCAGAGGGATGTTCTTTTTTGGGGGGGGTGGGGGGGGGGGGGGGGGGGGGGGGGGGGGGGGGGTCACGTTGCAAGGCTTGTTTTGGCGTAGGATGTTTTTGGATTAAATGTTGCTTGTGTAAGGTTTGTTTATCTAGGGTAATTGTTTGCCTTGGCGTTATCGGTTGTTTATTGCTTAGTTACGTTGGTTTATAGTTATTAGTTTGGAGTTTTGTATTGGTTTGTTGTAATCGTTCCCGAGAACGCATTGTAGGTTGTGTAGTTTGTATCGCAACCAGTTCAAGTGATATTTTTATATTATATATACGTATTTTTGCAAAAAAAAAAAAAAAAAAAAAAAAATATATGAATATGTATACGGATAAATCTAAATGGATATGAATATGGATAAAAAGTTTCATCCATGAATATATGTATTAACACTCGAAATACATAAATATTGATATATACATACACAATAACTATTACGAATGTATTTATCATTACAAATACATTTTGTTTGCAATCATACAATGAACTCACTATTAGTAATGAAACATGTACGCATTTAATATGTCATAATCTATTTTTAATAGTAGATTTGATAAATTGTGTTATATCTTCGTGAAAGATTACACGTTCTCGTAGAAAGATTTTAATTTATGTCATGTTAGTATTTATTTTTGCTAAATTACGGGCATATTTGATAGAAAGTTTTTTTGGAGTTTTTAACTTATAGCTTTTATGAAAAACCTCATATCTAATAAACATGTTTTATTTAGTTAAAGAATTTAAAGCTTAAAGCTTTTTAAACGGAGCTAAAAGGCTAATAGAACTACCGTTTGAGAAAAAACTTATAGTTTTTTTTATATCAAATTTACTCATTACTTTAACAGTTTCAGTTATTATGTCAAACACCTAAATACATATAAAAAGTTAGTAGCTATCAGCTATCACCTACTTGTATAGGCTATCAGCTACCAATTATTAAGTACAAGCTACCAGCTAATCTTTCTAAACATACCTTACATTTTTTTATTACATATTAGAAAAAAATATTATAACATTTCTTAAATATTCAATCGATATTCAACCTATTAATCTAATGGATATTAATAGAACAAGTGAAATCAAATTGTACGAACATAAATATAAATGAACAAAAATTAAGTTAATATGAATATCAATATGGCCCTGATCATCCCTAATTATGCTTTTATAAGTATAAGGATACCATTCAGATAATTAAAAGAGATTATATGTTTACATAATCTATAAACTAACTCTAACAATGCTTATTCACAGTTTTTATGTCCATCTATTATAGAAGCGAATCTGCCATCGAAACCATCGGTTTGGCCATGGAAACCATTGATTTTTTTTTTAATGAAAACTTTTATTATTTTGCCATCTAAAACATGGATTTTTTGTCCATCGATTATAGAAGCGAATATGAGAGCAGCGAAGAATCCATTGATTATTAGAGCGAATCTGAGAGCAGCAAAGAAAGTAGGCAGTGAAAAGAAGCAGATTTTAATGGCGAAGAGTGTAGAAGCAACATTTTGTAGACAGATGCAAAATTATTAATAAGGACAATACTACATTACTTTTTAAGAGATACTTATAAAGAGTTAAAAATATAGGTCACTGTGAACCAACCACACACATTTTGACCCTTTGAATCATAATGAATGTTTGTACCTGTAGTTATGCGTTTTTTTGTTATCGTTTGCTGAATAACTATATAGAAATATTATATGAATGTCGAGGTTACTAAAAACCATGCAAATAATAATATGATTCACATTTAGTCATTTTTTTTTTTGAAAGATCAAACTTTATTATTAAAGAAAATATGGTACAAGATACAAACCTAAATCAATTAACATCAAAAGGAGCTCGAGGCTATACATTACAGACTCGAATACTTATGTATCTAACACTACCAAAATATAGGGGCCCGAAACAGTAGCAGGAAAAAACCCTTATCCTTTTTTCATATTCGAAGGTGAGATGTGTAACAACCCGTCCTTATCCACCTGGACGAAGTCATCAACATTTGGTCCCATTGCGATGATCGACTCCAAGTAATGTCCTTAAATGAGCAAATGCACAGCGGAAGACTTAATTCGTACCTGAGAATAAACATGCTTTAAAGTGTCAACCAAAAGGTTGGTGAGTTCATAGGTTTATTGTAATAATCATTTTAATATGTTAATAGACCACAAGATTTCATAATCATAAACATAATACACTCGCAAGTGTATGTAAAGCATTCTAAGTGGTTGAGCACTTGGTAACCATACTTAACATTTAATCAACGTCGCATATTCCCTTTATTATGAAATCTCACTACACCGTACCAAGTGTAGTCACCAAAACGAAGTACTGTGCAACCGTTGAATACTGGTCGTCCAGTCCGGTTGGGGTTGTCAGGCCCGATAGATCTATCAACAGGATTCGCGTTTACAATACCACATGTAAATAGTAGTTACCAAGCTATTAGGGAAGATATGCAGGGTGGTACAACTCAACGTAGAATATATTTTAAGTACTTGTGTCTATCTTGTAAACATTTATAAAAGCAGCGCATGTATTCTCAGCCCAAAAATATATATTGCAAAAGCAATTAAAAAGGGAGCATATGAAACTCATCTAATGTATTTTGTAGTAAAAATACATATGACTATATTGAGCAATGTAAGGTTGGCCTCGGATTCACGAACCTATATCATTTATGTATATTAACACATATATTTGCAATCGAACAAATTTATATTTTATATCTTAGTTTATATGTTATATGTATTTCATTTGTATATATTTAAAATGATTAATATTTATACATATAGATATCTTAATATGTATATTAGTATTTTATCAATAATTTGTTATTTGTAATATTTATAAAAATAATGTTAATATGTTTAGTATATAATTATATATAATATAAGTATAATATTTATTTGTTATAAAATACTAATAAAAATGATAATTAAAATAGTAATGATAATAATAATGATAGTTTTTAATAATAATAATAATGTTTTCATATAAAAATCATTTCAATAATAATAATTAATAATAATAATAATATATTTATACCTATATATACTTATTGAAGTCCAATTAATAATCCAGTCCAAGTTAGAAGCCCAATGAGATGATGCAGTCCAATAATCAATTTACTAAACCCAAGAAGAACTTATAATTCAGCCCAACAGGAGTTTATATCTCGGCCTAGCAGGAACTTGGCCCAACATGAAATTCTAGCCCAACAATATACCCAACAGCAGGTTGTTTAATTAAAAAGAATATTTTGCAGCAGCCTAGGATTGAACACCCGACCTCTTGTTCCCCAATAACACTCCTAACCAGCTGAGCTATCCGATTTTTATGTTATAATCTCTATCTTAAATTTGTATAACTCGTTTCTATTTTCCTTTTATTCCTTCCTCTTCACCCAAAACCCAGGACTATTCACCATTATCATTAAACTATCATCACAATTCATATGATCATTATCTTTAATCATAATCGTTTCTTGTTATAATCCTTATCTTCATAATGAATCGTGAATTATAATCATCACCTAACATTATTTTTTTTTTTTTATTTTTTTTTTTTTGTTAACACCATCTATCATCTTCTCCGATAATCATCATCATCATTATCAATATCAACAAGCATCGGCTTCTATCTTCATCATATCACCACTGTATCTTCATCATCATCTATCTTTGTTCATACGGTATCACAACTTCGTGATTATTTAAACAGGAACATACGATGCAACAGCATCCTTCGAATAGGTTACTGTTCATCGTCCTCTTTACTTGTCATATATCTTCATTTAACAGAATCAAACAGGACTGTACAGTAGCTCGTGACACGATAAGAAGGAGAGAAAAAAATATAAAGCAGCGGCACTAGCTGTTGCTCCGG
Organism: Rutidosis leptorrhynchoides; assembly: GCF_046630445.1. NCBI lineage: Eukaryota > Viridiplantae > Streptophyta > Magnoliopsida > Asterales > Asteraceae > Rutidosis > Rutidosis leptorrhynchoides. Next base: position 335,720,390 of record NC_092340.1, on the reverse strand, counting down.
TGGTGTCTCGGTAGTAACCAAAACAAAAGAAAGTGGCAGTTGGTATGGCGATGGTGGTCGTTGGTGGTTCATCGATTGGGTTATCGGTTTCACTTAAAGAGAGGGAGATGTAGAGAGAGAGAGAGAGAGGTGGACAAGAGAGAGAAAGAGAGATGGTAAGGTGGTGGTGGTTTGTAACCGGCGGTGGTGGTTTGGGTGGTGAGGAATTTATGGTTGTCCGAAAGTGATCAAGCTAGGTGATCGAGTTTTATGATGAAATGGTGAAATGTAGCTTCAATGAAAGTGATGAGAAGGGTGGTTCGTGGTGTTTGTTCTAGCTCGATGGTGGTGGTTAATGATGGCTCATAAGTGGTGAGTGTGTTCGTGGGTGGTGGAGATGGTGTTATGGATGGCGGATAGTGGTGATGATCATGAATTGAATAAGAGAGGATAAAGTGTGTGAGTTGGTTGTACATGGTTATCTATCTATATCTGTAAAGTATGTATATGTTTATATATATGTTAGATAGGTGATAGATAGTGGAGGCATAGAAACAGAAAACACAAAAGGATAAATGGTTGGTGTTCTTTTTTCATTCAAGTAGTACACACATATTTATATATATATAATATACATCTTAAGTTGATGGAATGTATATAATATATATATATATCTCAATTTGCTGAAAACGTGTCAACAAACAGAGATACAGTGAAGCCATCGACATATACTTGGATTCTTTCTACCGACGTTTATACCCGGATGACTAAATCGTGTCCATTGCTAAACAGTTAACGTATGAAAGTATTTCTAAAAATCCCAAATTTTTAGATTAAACATATTTAATTATTTCACTCATTTCCTGTTTGAAACCTGATCAAAAAGGTTCAATAATTATTTATTTTCTGTTCCAATTTTTGTGTACGGAGTACTAATATCTAAGTTTAAAAAGATAAGAATATTTTTAATAATTCTAACATCTTCGTAATCGATTTACAGTCCAACTTTTATTTTAAATCCTCATGAACACGTACAATATCTATATTAAAACTAACAAAACATCAACCGAGTCTTATCGACATTTGCCAATTAAGCTAGTAATCATTCATTTTCCATTTACTCTTTCTCCGTATATAATTAGTCTTAAATAACAAGTTTTATCACATAAATATATAAATATATATTATATATTTTTAAACAAATATTATTTTATATATTTTCAAGTAGTATTTATATACACACACATATATATGTATCTATTTACAAATAGTTGTTTGTGAATTGTCGAGAGTAGTCGAATGTCAATTGAATATATGAAACAGTTCAAAATTTTTGAGACTAATCCTAACAGTCTTGGCTTATCTTGTCAAAATATTAAATCGTATCGAGAGTTTGGTTTAAAATTAGTCAAAATTTTCCGGGTCGTGACAGTACATACCCGTTAAAGAAATTTCGTCCCGAAATTTGATCGAGGTTGTCATGGCTAACACTAAAAATGTTTTTATGGTGAATATGAGTTGATAATTAGAGATTTATTATTATATAGATAAGGCGATTCGATCATATGAAGCGTACGAGTGAAGCTATAACAAAAAAAATGAAATGAGTAAATAGAGGTTCGTCATAACTTTTGACATTGTCACTGTTGAATTTCGAAATTCAAGGGGTTTAAGGAAATCTTCTAATCAGAAGGAAAATGTATTAGCACGATTTATTAGCAACTGTTGGAATTACGGAAGAACAGAAATATCAAGGAAATATTTTCGTGATATGCTTAGAGATTAAGTAGAATGAAAGAGTCGTGTAACATGGCACATGATGACGGTATTGTCTGTGAATCATCACATTCCATTAGAAATTTAGCATGACTTACTGTAATATAATTACGTTGGCCAAGCGCATTATATTATACTAACTCATGCTTCAATTCCCAACACTACTCCAGAAACATTCATAATTCATATTTAGATTTTACTGAAGTTTCCAATATAATGGAATACCGAAAACACGAAGGGTAGATAATTTCGGACATGAATATTTATGAAAATATCCTCAAAATATCGAAGATATTTATGATGATATTTTTGAAATTTCTAAGTTCGAAAGTTAACGGAAAAGATTTTTCGCAAGATTTTAACATGACATTGGAGCAAGATATTCTCTAAAGATTTCATCGGATACAGAATTACCTGGATTCTTTAAATATAGGGTTTAGTCCTTGTATTTATCCTTGGTCTCCTTCAAGGTGTGCTCAATCCGATTTTCAGTACCAAATTTTCTATAGAGTGTTCCTAACACTTCCTTCTTTATCATCAACTTTCGGCCATTAAGACCATCTACAACATGCTGCTTCGTCAGCATTTTCAAAGTTAACGGATCTGGGTCATCGGTTATCAAACCGAGGTGGTTTCAGGAGAATTGTGTTTTTAGATGATTAAACGCTGATGGTAATGTGGTGGAATATAAAAGGTTCTCCGGTAACAATAAATAAGCACATATATATTCCGAGGTTATAATAAGGTTATTTCGGATGAAAAGTCGGAGTTGAGTTGCTGGAGCTGTGACAAAGTTTGCTTCTTTGAAAGGGATTACCAAATTATTTTGGGTAATAATAACACTAAAGGAATTAGCACAGCTACGTGTTAAACGTTTACTCAGTTTCCGAGAGTTTTTCAGATGCATAACTATATGCATCAATCTTTTCTTCCGTAGATGAGGTGCGGTAGGTTCATCCTCTCGATCGAGGTGTTTTCAAGAATCATGAAAGATTTGAACATGAATTGGAATCGTCAAGATTCAAATGAGGTTTAAGATGAAATCAAGTGGCAAACTTGAAGAATTGTTTAGTTCCATATGTTATAATCAATATTTTAATTCATTTTAATTGTCCAATGTCATTAGTCCACAGTCGATAGTCTACAGTAACAGTCCAATAATTCATATATAGTTTAATATATAATATACGAATTAATTAATACGTGTCGTGACCCGTATACGTCTCAGACTCGATCACAACTCAAACTATATATATTATTGTAGAATCAACCTCAACCCTGTATAGAGAACTCGATCATTACTGCATATAGAGTGTCTATGGTGATTCCAAATAATATATATAGATGAGTCGATATGATATGTCAAAACCTTGTATACGTGTCCCGATATTTAAGTGCGTAAAATAAATAACAGAAATTAAATGACGATAAATTAAATGCGTAAAGTAAATAACAGAATTTAAATGACAATAAATAAAATTGCGAGAATTAAATTGCGATAATTAAAATGTAATAAGGAATTAACAGTTAGCTAGGAACAGTTAGCGTGGATTCTTAACAAAATTCCTCATAGTTAATTTGTTTGTTTCTAACAAATTTTATTTTGTCAAATGTTTTCTTCATTATGCCACTTGTTGGATTCTGATAAATCAAAATCCAAATATGAAATTGGATGAATATAGTTATTCTGTGGTGAACGGATTTGTATATCGGTGGGTGTAAGTAGGATAGTAAACGACTGTTGAATCAGCTTCGAAGAATGTACATTGTAACTTATTAATGTGAAATCTGAATATTTCTCGGGTATTACCTACCCGTTAAAATATTTTCACAATTAACACTTTGTACGAAAGAATTTTTAATTACAATCTTTATGAAAACATATATACATATATATTTTCTTCAGATGCAATCATGGATTTAATGAGTTAATATGATATTAACTCATCTGATTTACCGTTAGAACAAGAATATATAATCTCTAAAACATTAGAGGTTACATAATCACTATGTCGAACTAAGATAAATGATGTAGAACGTCATGTAGAACGATGATTATACTCGAGGTACAGAATTAAATGTCGAAGTTGGTGACGCGGATGTTGTTGTTGGTGGTACTAGTGCTGTTGGTGCTGAGGCTGGTGATGTTACTGGTGTTGATGATACTGCTAGTGCTTGCAAATTGTGTACCGTGCTCTCTAAAGTTAACACTCGAGCTCGGAGTTCTTTAACTTCTTCTACTAACCCTGGTTGGTTATCAGTGTGAGGTAGAGGTCGGATATCTTCTCTAGTTCCATTAATGGTAGCCTCAAGACGAAAAATTCTTGCAAAAAGGATGTAAACGGTGTTGCGAACAGGTTCGCCGGTGAGCGGGTCGAGCACTCCGACGTTAGGTGGTAAGTTCGGCTCGTGATATGGAGTACCTTCTTCATTTCTCCATAGGGTAAGTATTTCGCGAACCCATCCCCACTTTCTAAAGAAATCACGGTAGTTGATCGGTTGGTGCGCTCCCGTCACGCTATCTTCGGAGTCAGAAGAACTTGGTCGATTCGTAGAGGCCATCGTACGCGATCACAGAAAAGATTTTTGGTATGAAAAGCTTATTGATAGCAAATGATAGTTGGATGGTATTCTCAATGCATAATATACCTAGATATATATAGTACCAGGATCCCTTAAATTACGGAGAAATTTACGGAAGATATCAGACAAAGTTTACCGTAATAGATACGCTAAGATATAAATTTGTATATACACTATCTATGTAATAAAGGCAGTAAGGCGTGTCTAGACTTAGGAATGATTAGCAGGAAATTTTCCACTAGGAATGATATACAATACTTATAATATGCAGCTAAGGTCGAAGTCCAGACTCGCTAATGCATCCTAACAACTATCAGTTAGACACACTAATGCAAGACCTGGTTCGCTAGGACCAACGCTCTGATACCACCTGTAACAACCCGTCCTTATCCACCTGGACGAAGTCATCAACATTTGGTCCCATTGCGATGATCGACTCCAAGTAATGTCCTTAAATGAGCAAATGCACAGCGGAAGACTTAATTCGTACCTGAGAATAAACATGCTTTAAAGTGTCAACCAAAAGGTTGGTGAGTTCATAGGTTTATTGTAATAATCATTTTAATATGTTAATAGACCACAAGATTTCATAATCATAAACATAATACACTCGCAAGTGTATGTAAAGCATTCTAAGTGGTTGAGCACTTGGTAACCATACTTAACATTTAATCAACGTCGCATATTCCCTTTATTATGAAATCTCACTACACCGTACCAAGTGTAGTCACCAAAACGAAGTACTGTGCAACCGTTGAATACTAGTCGTCCAGTCCGGTTGGGGTTGTCAGGCCCGATAGATCTATCAACAGGATTCGCGTTTACAATACCACATGTAAATAGTAGTTACCAAGCTATTAGGGAAGATATGCAGGGTGGTACAACTCAACGTAGAATATATTTTAAGTACTTGTGTCTATCTTGTAAACATTTATAAAAGCAGCGCATGTATTCTCAGCCCAAAAATATATATTGCAAAAGCAATTAAAAAGGGAGCATATGAAACTCACCTAATGTATTTTGTAGTAAAAATACATATGACTATATTGAGCAATGTAAGGTTGGCCTCGGATTCACGAACCTATATCATTTATGTATATTAACACGTATATTTGCAATCGAACAAATTTATATTTTATATCTTAGTTTATATGTTATATGTATTTCATTTGTATATATTTAAAATGATTAATATTTATACATATAGATATCTTAATATGTATATTAGTATTTTATCAATAATTTGTTATTTGTAATATTTATAAAAATAATGTTAATATGTTTAGTATATAATTATATATAATATAAGTATAATATTTATTTGTTATAAAATACTAATAAAAATGATAATTAAAATAGTAATGATAATAATAATGATAGTTTTTAATAATAATAATAATGTTTTCATATAAAAATCATTTCAATAATAATAATAATAATAATAATAATTAATAATAATAATAATAATAATAATAATAATATATTTATACCTATATATACTTATTGAAGTCCAATTAATAATCCAGTCCAAGTTAGAAGCCCAATGAGATGATGCAGTCCAATAATCAATTTACTTAACCCAAGAAGAACTTATAATTCAGCCCAACAGGAGTTTATATCTCGGCCTAGTAGGAACTTGGCCCAACATGAAATTCTAGCCCAACAATATACCCAACAGCAGGTTGTTTAATTAAAAAGAATATTTTGCAGCAGCCTAGGATTGAACACCCGACCTCTTGTTCCCCAATAACACTCCTAACCAGCTGAGCTATCCGATTTTTATGTTATAATCTCTATCTTAAATTTGTATAACTCGTTTTTATTTTCCTTTTATTCCTTCCTCTTCACCCAAAACCCAGGACTATTCACCATTATCATTAAACTATCATCACAATTCATATGATCATTATCTTTAATCATAATCGTTTCTTGTTATAATCCTTATCTTCATAATGAATCGTGAATTATAATCATCACCTAACATTATTTTTTTTTATTTTTATTTTTTTATTTTTGTTAACACCATCTATCATCTTCTCCGATAATCATCATCATCATTATCAATATCAACAAGCATCGGCTTCTATCTTCATCATATCACCACTGTATCTTCATCATCATCTATCTTTGTTCATACGGTATCACAACTTCGTGATTATTTAAACAGGAACATACGATGCAACAGCATCCTTCGAATAGGTTACTGTTCATCGTCCTCTTTACTTGTCATATATCTTCATTTAACAGAATCAAACAGGACTGTACAGCAGCTCGTGACACGATAAGAAGGAGAGAAAAAAAATATAAAGCAGCGGCACTAGCTGTTGCTCCGGTGGTGTCTCGGTAGTAACCAAAACAAAAGAAAGTGGCAGTTGGTATGGCGATGGTGGTCGTTGGTGGTTCATCGATTGGGTTATCGGTTTCACTTAAAGAGAGGGAGATGTAGAGAGAGAGAGAGAGGTGGACAAGAGAGAGAAAGAGAGATGGTAAGGTGGTGGTGGTTTGTAACCGGCGGTGGTGGTTTGGGTGGTGAGGAATTTATGGTTGTCCGAAAGTGATCAAGCTAGGTGATCGAGTTTTATGATGAAATGGTGAAATGTAGCTTCAATGAAAGTGATGAGAAGGGTGGTTCGTGGTGGTTGTTCTAGCTCGATGGTGGTGGTTAATGATGGCTCATAAGTGGTGAGTGTGTTCGTGGGTGGTGGAGATGGTGTTATGGATGGCGGATAGTGGTGATGATCATGAATTGAATAAGAGAGGATAAAGTGTGTGAGTTGGTTGTACATGGTTATCTATCTATATCTGTAAAGTATGTATATGTTTATATATATGTTAGATAGGTGATAGATAGTGGAGGCATAGAAACAGAAAACACAAAAGGATAAATGGTTGGTGTTTTTTTTTCATTCAAGTAGTACACACATATTTATATATATATAATATACATCTTAAGTTGATGGAATGTATATAATATATATATATATATCTCAATTTGCTGAAAACGTGTCAACAAACAGAGATACAGTGAAGCCATCGACATATACTTGGATTCTTTCTACCGACGTTTATACCCGGATGACTAAATCGTGTCCATTGCTAAACAGTTAACGTATGAAAGTATTTCTAAAAATCCCAAATTTTTAGATTAAACATATTTAATTATTTCACTCATTTCCTGTTTGAAACCTGATCAAAAAGGTTCAATAATTATTTATTTTCTGTTCCAATTTTTGTGTACGGAGTACTAATATTTAAGTTTAAAAAGATAAAAATATTTTTAATAATTCTAACATCTTCGTAATCGATTTACAGTCCAACTTTTATTTTAAATCCTCATGAACACGTACAATATCTATATTAAAACTAACAAAACATCAACCGAGTGTTATCGACATTTGCCAATTAAGCTCGTAATCATTCATTTTCCATTTACTCTTTCTCCGTATATAATTAGTCTTAAATAACAAGTTTTATCACATAAATATATAAATATATATTATATATTTTTAAACAAATATTATTTTATATATTTTCAAGTAGTATTTATATACACACACATATATATGTATCTATTTACAAATAGTTGTTTGTGAATTGTCGAGAGTAATCGAATGTCAATTGAATATATGAAACAGTTCAAAATTTTTGAGACTAATCCTAACAGTCTTGGCTTATCTTGTCAAAATATTAAATCGTATCGAGAGTTTGGTTTAAAATTAGTCAAAATTTTCCGGGTCGTGACAAGATGTCACTTGAAAAAACAAGCTGGTACGGTACGCTTTACAGTGCTATCAAAAGCAGCGACAAAGTAAAATGCAACGTCACATTTGATCCCAAACTAAGACTAATCGAAAAGGAGGAGGATGAAAAAAACCTACCAGCTAGCCGACCCCCTCTTTTGGTGCCGGGTCACATTTAGTCATTTACAACAAATACTTGCTTAGTCTCATAAAGTAACCCCGCGAATTCGCAGGCATTAAGCTAGTATAAAGTAATAAGATCTAAGAATAAATTTGCAACAGTTTTATTTGAGGTAAGATACTTATTAATCTACTTAAAATAACATAACATGACATTATACTAAAAGTATCTCATGCTATTATTTGTCAAAGCTTATGTTAATAATAAAATTAAAATATTAAATTAAATACACTATAATAAAGAAGACGAATCAGTCTCTTATCGTCACACCTGCCATTCTTTCTACCAAACACATACTTATATTAGAAAAAACTAAATTTAAATCTATAAACTTAGTTGAAATAATTGTAAATTATAAATTTTGTATTTTTGATTTTCCTCATTTGAATTTAAATATTACTAATTTAATATTTAATTGTAATAATAAATAAGGAATTACCGAGTATATTATTTATGGTATGTCTAAACTTAACCCTAATTGTCCTTGTTATAAATATACATAATACAATACACATATGCGTATGTCTCATTCGTTCAGTACTGAAGAAGATTTCAATTTCAACCATATAATAAAACAAGTCTCTAAAAATAAATTGGTTATTTTGTTACAAAATAATCATCTGAAACTTAACGCTGTGTTATTAATTGGTTAATTTGGAACAAAAAAGCAATCAAATGGCTGTTGTTTCTCAGGAAGCCATTATGCAGTTGAAGGCCTTAATGGACCAAGGTACTTAATATTATTATGATTTATTTGCTTTTATGATCATGATTGAAAAAAAAATAAAAAAAATCATCTTGTTTATAATATATGATCGTTACTAACCTTAATTTACATATATGTATGCATATGTATGTTTATGCAGTTGATGAGCCTCTTAGAAGAACATTCCAGGTTTTCATCTCTGCTAACTATATATTCTTTCATCATCTTCCTTCTTATTATTTTTTATTTTTTATTTTTTTATAATCTTATTAATTAATAAGATTATACTTGTAGAACTGGTATGTATTGAGTATTAACCCTTGTAGTTAATTTGTACATCAGTCATCCATCATGTATGAGTTAAATTAGTTAAAAACTGCTTGTATATTTATGTTAATTTATCCCTAAGTTTGTTACTTTTTTTTTTCTCCTTTAGAGATGCAGATACACATTATATGTAGTATGTAGTAGTATTGCTATTGTATTGATTGCTTAAATTAAAAATATTGGCTTTTATAAGATACAAGTTTAGTTGATCATTATGTATACAAATTAACAAATTCACTTTAGTACTAAAAGTTTTATAACCAAAAATTTCCTTTTTATGTACAGAATGTTCATCAGGGATATATAGTCGAAACGTTGGAACGTTTTTTAAAAGCAAGGGATGGGGTTGTTGCCAGAGCCCACAAGATGGTTCAATCTTAACCCCTTTTATTACTATGTTGTTTTCAAACATCTGTTGTCTAAATTAATTAAAAGATGATTATTTTGTTAATCTATAGTTGGTTGATAGTTTACAGTGGAGGCTGGAAAATGGTATTGATGAAATATTATCTGTAAGTTTCGTTCTTTACATTCTTATTGTTTCATCTTCTTATAAACCCGTGGCGGTTAATCATTTGTTAAAAAGATCATGCAGAAACCTATTGTTCCAGTTAATTTTTACAGAGGAGTGCGTGATTCGCAACTAATAGGATTGTCAGGTTATACAAGAGAGGTGCACTTTTATACATCATACATTGTTTTCTTACCAATTCACTCTGTAATAATTTTTTTTTTTTTTTTTTTTTTAACTATTTCGCTCAAATGTGTGTGTCCTCTCAATTACAGGGCCTGCCCGTTTTCGCTATTGGTGTAGGTCTCAGCACATTTGACAAAGCATCTGTAAGATTTTAATCTACTACTTCTGCTGTTCCCTTTTTCACCACTCAAAATATTGCTTTTATTAATTTATCTATTATTTATTTAACTACAGGTCCATTATTATGTGCAATCACATATCCAAATTAATGAATACCGTGATCGTGTTATATTGGTGAGCATGTGTGTCTTAGGTTCTATATATTGTTCTGTAGCTCAAAAACGTTGTGCTTACGCATTCATATATTGTAGCCTGCAGCAACAAAGAAAAAGGGAAAATATATAGGCAAGTGTGTGAAGATTTTGGATATGAGTGGCCTGAAACTGTCTGCATTGAACCAGATAAAGGTAAATTTCCGGTCACTGCAACAATTTAACTTTATGATAATTAGCAGAAAACTCAAGAATCGTTGATTTTTGTCAGCTGCTGACAGCTATATCTACTGTTGATGACCTAAACTATCCGGAGAAGACAATCACGTATTATATAGTCAATGTGCCGTACATATTTTCAGCTTGTTGGAAGGTTAGATCCATAAAGACCTAAACTTTATTACAATTACTAACCACATTTCATTTTTTTATAAAAAAGGATTTTGCTAACGACAGTTGTCAGGGCTGTTGTTAACCCGCTTTAAACAGATGTACATTCATGTAATCGCTACCACTGAATTAATAACTAACCACTATGTACAAGTGTTTAAAGCGCGTTTAGGGCCGTCATTAGCAAAATCCAAAAAACATATCACATATATCTTATGTAACAATCAAATGCAGGTTGTAAAACCCCTTCTACAGGAGCGAACTAAGTTAAAAGTTCAAGTGTTGCAAGGTTGTGGCCGTGATGAACTTTTGAAGGTGAATTGATATTTCAACTTGTAATTAAACAGTTGATATTTTTACCTTCTTGTTTACTCATAAAGTTATGTAATGAATCTGATAATGTCTGTTTCGATATCTTGTATAGATAATGGACTATTCTGCCCTTCCTCATTTTTGTCGAGGCTCTGGCTCTTCTCGACGCTCTGATAATGCAGTCGAAGATTGCTTCTCATTGGACCACCATTTTCATCAAGAACTGTACAGCTACATCAAGAAACAATCGGGGATTGTTGAACCTACAAGAACATTGAAACATGGATCTGTGCATGTCGAAGTGCCGTTAGCAGGCCCTAAAAAGGCAGAGTTTTGCAGAACTTTGGAATCTGAGTGGAAGAAATTTCAAAACCAAGACAATGTTTACAGGTTACACGATATCCAAATCAGTGATTAGGATGTTCTAATCATAATTTTAATTATAATTATGATACATAATACATAATTGAACATGAGTAAAGCCATACGTATTGCATGGCCTTCTATTTTGATGTGTTTAACATACAATGAAACCGTCAACGGGATTGTACATATAAATGGTTTTTGCAGTTCTTAACCATTCGTAATAAAGATGCTTTCTTCATTCTATTATAGCTATATTTTGTACGTTTATGCTGATAATTAATTACTTAACGCTAACTTAACGGTGTGATTACCAGCACCATAATTTCATTCTGTTCTCCACTTCCTAAGTTCACTTTCGATTGCCTCTTTTGCTGCTTCAGCCATTTGAGCCATCTTCAAAGCGTCTGCAAGTTCTGCATCTATAGTCTTAGTTTCTTCGATGCTTTTATCGAGCTTCATAAGCGTTTGTCTCTCTTTTTTCTTGATCGTTTCAACTTGAGACATAGCAGTCGCCACTTTCGAATCAGCCGCTTTCGCTGCTTCGTCACTTTTCCTTTTCAAAGCTTCATACTCTTGAGCTGTCAGCCTAATCTTATTATCATCTTTCGCAGAATTCGATTCAGTCCGTTTAAGTATTTGATCGTTCGCAAGCTCCTCTGCCGCTTTCGCCTTTTCAAGCTCTCTGAGAGCAACCTCAAGTTCTTCTTCGGCCTCTTTGTTTGCGGTTTCAGAATTTTCCGCTTGTCTTAAAAGCGTTTCTTCTTGTCTCTTAAAATCTTCTTCTTCCTTTTTCGCCTTTTCGGCTTCCATCATTTTTTCTTGAATTTTTAACTCAAGTTCATTGATACTATCCATTGCTTTGTCTAATTCTGCCGTTGACTCTTCGATTTCCGATTTAATTTTATCTAATTCGACTTGTTGTTGCTCCCTTTTCAAATCGTCACCTCGCAACAATGTTATATCCCGCTTCACATGTTCTAATTGCTGTTTTAACGTTTCCACAACGGCCCCAAGTGACGTTTCTTCTTCTTTTATTTCTTCAAGCCTTTTTTTAGCTTCCTCTACTTGTTTATTAGCGGTTTCTAACGTCTCCATATCGGCAACACGCACCTCTCGTAACTGTTCCTCTAACACATTTATCGCCTCGTTTTTCTCTTCTAGCTTTTGTCCTAAAATCCTAAGTTCCGTAACTTCGTTGTCTTTTTTCAAATTCTCAATCTTCAAGTCTAATTCTTCCTTGGCTTTCTTTATCGACTCTATACGAGCTTCTTTTTCATCTACGATATTGACATGCTCTTCGTGTGCTTTCTCGGAAGCAATTTTGACCCGGAGAAACGTTTCGCGCATGTTTTCAACTTCTTTCGAAAGTTCAACCATTTTCTGATGGTTGACTTTTGCAGCATGTTGTGCATCTGCAGCCTGTTGAAAAGCAGCCAACTTTGCTTCTAAAGCAGCATCGAAATCTTGTTTGAGACTAGTCAATTCTTGCTTAATCGAAATAAGTTCATTAGCAGACGTTTTATACTGATTTCGTTCCTTGTCCACGTCTTCTTGCCATGCATCGTTCGCTTGAGTTTGGCTCGATTTTAATAACTCAAGTTCTTGCGCTCGAGCTTTTGCAGCCTCAGTCGTCTCGATAGCTTCTTGCTTACCTTCACTTATTTGCTGTAGCTTGACGGTTAACTCCTGTAACGACTGATTAGCCTTATCTAGATCGCGACGTGCTTGTGCTTTCGTACTTTCGGCACTTTTTAATTGCTCTTTATACTTATCAAGCTCCTTTAATGTCCAATGTAGTTGTGTCTCCTTTTCCAGCACCCTCTGCAACAAGTTCAAAAGCCATATGAGAAACAATAATATTAATATTAATATAATTAATTTAAGGATTTGGCTAACGACTGTCATTAACATGCTTTATATTACTGTACAACTTGATAACCGTCAGTTTAAAGCTTCAAATGTATTTGAGAACCGTTATGTACAATTAATTAATGCATGCTAATGACAACCCTAAGAGCCGTCGTTAGCAAAAAGTAATATGAAAGAAATATGAATTGTGTTTATGGGCCCTACCTCTTCGCCGGTTTTAAATCTAAATTTAGGTTTTCCGGATTTTGGAGATGCTTCTCCGAATAGATTAACCGCAGCCTTAACAGATTGAAAGGGTGCTCTTGTATCGATCTCACCAACGACTGCATTTGGAGAACCTTTAGGAGATCCTGCAGCTGCTGGTTTTGGCGAAGGTGATACGCCTGAAGAACCAGGCGTTCTTTTCGTTGGAGAACTTGGCACGTTTTGGCGAGTTCTTATTTGAAAATTGAACATTATTTCCTATCCACCTTTATCATCCATGTCAATAAAAAAGAACATCAAAACTTGCAAAAAAAATGTTATAACAGATGATATTTATCTCCAAAACTTTAATAATTTATTTGGTATTTTCTTACACAACAATCAACCTGCTAATAAAAGATCAATCAAAATGAATAAAAACATTCTTCCATTCTTTTCAATATGAAGGTTATATTTACATGCTATATATACGCATATATCTTGAAATAAAATTTGATACCTTGAGGGATGGTGTTCGTGACTCAACGATTGTTATGCTGCGCTATGGGAAAAATTGAGGAACCTTTGCCTTTTCTACGTGTTATGTTACGCCACGAAATGCACCATCTGTGGCCAAAGAGATCATACGGCAAAATTCAAGATTATCGGTTTCTTTATCACGATCTCTCTGATCCTGTGGTTAGATAATTAATCAAATCAAAATGGTTGAAATGGGAGATATCTCTTTGTAAAACTGAATAGTACAAGGATATGATGATGAAATTAGCCTGATTTTGTGGGAGGAACAAAACATGAACATATTCAAAAAAAATTATTAATTTTTTACTTTTGGAATATCATTAGGGTGAATGAGAAAGATATGGAAAGATACAAGGCATTTGTTACTTACTAAATTTAGAAATGTCAGTTGTCTTTTGAGATGCACAAGTTGGATGTTTTACTTATTTGTGTTCTCAAAGATATTGACATTTTCTTTGGTGTATTTTGGCCCTACTTTTCCTTTTTTTTTCTTACCTAATTAAGTTTTGCCACTTGGAAGAAAAAACAAGATGCAGCAAATGTGGACATAAGTAATGTATAGATGCAGTAAATTAATACAAAAGAGTAATAATGAATGGGTAGTGATATCCACTTATCATTTTTATAAATCCACTCATTATCATGCATCCAATACGTGTATAGTACAACAGTTATTCATCATAAGAGTGGATCTCTCAAAATTGTAAGTGGATATATCAATAAGGGAAATGCTGTTTCCAACACTAGTAGAGAGGGGCGGGTATATTAATCTGATGTACGCAATCTAACCGGATGAATTCGTGACCGTTTTCAGACTCTGCCTAACCATCACAATATTTGAACCCGACATTTATTGTGTAAAGATCTCAGGGCCCGAACGACTGGGATGTTAGTTATGGTTATATACCACCTAGAAATTACTCTAATAATTGACGTTCACCAAACTCCACCTGGCCCATACAATTCACATGTGTAGATATAGTACTGAAATGAAGGTCTTCTCTATCTATCAATTAAACTGCATCTCAATATATAAAAAAAAAGTAACAAAAAGAAAAAAGAAAAAGACTTGATGAATCTTCCTCTATTTGAAACAAAACCCATGAGGGGCGCTTGGTTTATCAAGTGTATGCATCCTCAGTTTTTATTGGTGCATGTCTAATAGCAGTTTACAGATTCTCTCATTTTCCAACCACCACTGAACCCAGCTTTCATAAATGGGCTTGGCTGGTTATGTCCTTATCTGAGTTCTGGTTCAGTTTATATTGGTTACTGTCCCAGTTTGTGCGTTGGAACCCGATTCATCGGACCACTTTCAAACACAGGTTGTCTTCCAGACAAACACCTCTTCCAAGCATAGATGTTTTTGTGTGTACTGCAGACCGAAAAATGGAGCCACCTATGATGGTCATCAATACTGTTTTATCCGTGTTAGCTTATGACTACCCACCGGAGAAGCTAAATGTTTATCTCTCCGATGATGATGGCGGGTTGTCTGAACTAATGTTTTATGCTTTGTTAGAAGCTTCTGCCTTTGCTAAATATTGGTTGCCGTTTTGCAAGAAATTTAAAGTCAACCAAACCTCACCAGACGCATATTTTTCGACTATTCAACAATCAAATGAGCTATCGAATGATATGAAACACACCCATGTTATAAAGGTTCCATCTTTCTTATCAAGTACTTGACATATGTAGTTTCTTGTTTCTATCAGTTAGGATCAAGTTGTAAAAATGGTGTCTTTGCAGAAACTATATCACGAAATGCAGGATCGAATTGAAACGGCTAACAGGCTAGGCCGAGTGTCGAATGAAACAAGAGATCAGCTGCAGAAAGGATTTGATGAGTGGAAGTTTAATACAACCTCATCGGATCACCAGGCTATAATTCAAGTATATATACTTATGTTTTGGGTTGATTTTACCACCTTTATCAGTAATCTTGTTCCCAACCCATTTGTTATTCATTTCTATATTATCATCGCAACATAGATATTGATCGATGGAAGCTTTGGCTCAACGTCATTGGACGTCGAAGGGCAGCCGATACCGACATTGGTTTACGTAGCACGAGAGAAGAGAAGTGAATACAACCACAATTTCAAAGCAGGGGCACTGAATGCACTGGTACAACCTTATTCAGACCCATCTAACCTTTATTTGTAATAATATATCTATACATATACATATACACTGAATGCACTGGTACAACCTTATTCAGACCCATCTAACCTTTTTTTGTAATAATATATCTATACATATACATACATTTTTAGATGATGGAGCTAATAACTAATATGAACAGATAAGGGTATCAGCAACGATAAGCAATAGTCCAATTATCCTCACTGTAGATTGTGATGTGTATTCGAATAATTCAGAATCAGTAAGAGATGCTGTGTGCTGTTTCATGGATGAAGACAACGGTAATGACATTGCATATGTGCAGTTTCCTCAAAGTTCTCGTAACCTGACAAAATACGATCTTTATGCAAGCTGCTTTAGGGTACCTAATGAAGTCTGCAAACTACCAGATATTCGAGGCGATTTTATATGTTTGTGATCTGTAATGGCTGTTTTATTGGTTTTGAATAGTTGGAAATGGGAGGCATGGATGCTAATGGAGGACCATGCTATATAGGCGGTGGATGCTTTCTTAGAAGAAACGCGTTGGAGCTAAGTACGATGAGACCGTTAAACCAGAATGGAGTACCGAAAACACGAGAAACCAAAGAGAAAGCGTGCGTGTTCTAGAAGATCGATGCAAAACGCTTGCGAGTTGTAGCTTTGAAAAGGACAGTAACTGGGGAAAGGAGGTTAGTAATAAGTAATCCCTCTATTAGAACTTGTAATATGGGTGATAATATATCAATCCATCATGAATATGCATTAACATGTTGTACTGTACTACTTGTGAACAAGTTAATGCACAGTTACAATGAATTTATAAAAAATGATGGTACATATATCAATGTCTAATATATGCTTCTAAGTTCTAATTACTGTATTATTTTAATATGATTGTTGCTAATTTTGATACACAGGTTGGTATAATGTACGGTTTTCCGGTAGAAGACATGGTTACAGGTTTAGCAATACAATGCCGGGGCTGGAAATCTGTATACCTTAATACAGAACAGAAGGGATTTGTAGGGGTTGCTCCAACAACGTTGTTAGATGTGCTAGTTCAGCATACAAGATGGTCCGAAGGCCAATTCAGTACATTACTCTCAAAGTTTTGTCCTTTTCTATATGGGATTAAAAGAATCCCATTCAGACTTCAGATGTCATACACCCTTTACTTCCTCTGGGCTCCAAACTGTTTGCCCGTTCTAGCGTATGTAACGATCCCACAACTTTGTCTCCTAAAAGAGATTCCGTTGTTCCCGAAGATATCCAGCTTATGGATTCTGCCATTTCTGTATGTGATTATCTCTCAGTACATGTACAGTTTAGGTGAGTTTGTTTCTTGTGGAGGAACAGTAAAAGGGTGGTGGAACGAGTGGTTGTTCAAGAGGACAACGTCCTATTTTGTCGCCTTTTTGGAAACATTATTGAGGCAATTCGGGTTCTCCGAATTGAGATTCATGGTCACACCAAAAGTGGTTGATAAGGATGTTTTACAAAGATACAAGAAAGAAGTTATGGAGTTTGGTAGTCATTCAAGAATGTTTGTAGCTTTGGGCTCCATTGCCATGCTCAACCTTTTCGGGTTGTTTTCAAGTTTTATATCCTTCGCCGAGAAGAGGGTGTTCGATGAGTTGGCGTTACAGACTGGATTATGTGTCGTCGTCGCCATGATTAAACTTCCCGTTTACGATGGACTCTTTGTTCGGACAGATGAAGGCAAAATACCAACTTCTGTCTCTTGTACCTTAATTGTGTTGCCTATGCTAGCCTGTATGTTAGTATTGTACTACTAGAAGATGATCATTAACAAATGGTTCAGCTTTATGTCTAAAATACGTCACCGATATAATGTTGTACATAATCAAACTAATCTACAGACGAACTCGAAACAATACAAGTTACTACAACACTACTCATCAACTATGTTGGTTCATTTAACAGGAACAAGTGGGCTATTAACTTAATTAAACTACAATTCTACAATCAACAGAAATAATACTAAATTAGCACACATACAAATTCAGCTCCAGAAGAAATATTACATCTGCCACATGTAACCAATCTCACCTGGTCATTTATTGTTGTAACAATTGGGTTGTAAAGTATCATCTTCTCCATCAACATTTGTAATCACTACAATATCAGGATCAATCGCGCAACTTATTTGCCTTTTACAGTTTTTCTAATTCGAGACTTCCACACGCCCTGCACCCACAGGATTAAGTATTTTCAGCAACAATAATTAAACATATTTACACAATAAAGAGATTAAGATAGATATAATTACAAGAGGCTCGTCATCAACGAATTCTGACTTATCAGAATCGTTAGGTGTCGGTGCTGCATCTGTTGACCGACTCTCGGCACTGTTTTCTTGATTTTCTTCTGAATCTGATTCATCTGCTTTATGAGATTCAGAGTTTTTATTGGATCCTGATCCTTCATTAGAGATCGTGTCGAATTTTTCGGTTTGTTTATGACCAGAACCAGATTTATTCTCCTGAGAAGACACGGGATCACTCGAGCTGCTCTCTGCATCTTTCATTTCTGTCCAAGTAAACAAGAAACGGGAAAACTATCAAATCCAAACTCACAGTTAATACCCCAAAAGGTGTTGACTACAAATTCTAGCACACATTAACTGCATTATTGAACTTTCACCTGTGTCAAAATCGATATTCTTGCTACTCCCCATTTCCAGATATGCAGCTCGTTGTGAGACCCCCTTTTGTCCTTGCTTCAAGTTTTTTCTCGGGGTTCGTTTGCCGCGTACCGCAGAAGATGGTGATCTACCATCCCAAAAAACGTCAGCGAAACAAGATGTAGGAATATAATATTAAAATTAGATTGCAATATTTTACTCACATGTTGGACGATTCCTTTGTATGCTTGGAGCTACCTGCTGACTTTATAATCTTCTTAGATGATCTGCATACCACAAATCAACACAAAATCTTTGAATGAATACCTACCAGATTATATAAATTGTTTTTAGCGGGAAAAAAAAAAAATTACATTGAGTTGACACGTACCCTCCTTTAGAGGATGGACTATTTGACAACCGCTTCCGCTGTAAGGGCACGTAAAACATTATCAGAACTCAATCACCTTAACGTTAAGCATAAAACAAAAGATCAGACCTTTGCAGGCTTGTGCTCGTCCTCAACAAATTCCCATCGCTCCTTGTCTAGACAGAGTACTTCGACATCTCCATCATCATATGATACCTTCAGCATCATCCAAATTAGTGGAAATGAAGTAAATTAAAATTTATGCATAAAAAAAATATATCAAATCAATGCTGTTGTCAATATGGAATTCGATAGTTGCTGAATAAGCAAAGCGAATCAACAACTATAAACAGAACATAAATAACAAGAAAACTCACCACATGTTTTTCCGTTTGATGATCGTAAGACTTCACCACACCTTTATAGAACCTGTTAATATCAACATTTCTTGTAATATCTTTAATATGATTATAGCATAATTAAATAAATGACGTTGGTAGTAGTAACGGGATGAACTATACGAAGGACTTATTTTTTCTAACTGAAAACTATATAATATATAATATACTTACGCCTTGTCCATAGGCCACCAAACTCTTATGTGTCTTCCAACTAAGTTTTTGTTATTTAATACAATTTCTTCCGATGTGCCCTAAAAAAAAGAAGAAAAAATCATATCCAAAATCTAATTTTAAAATGATATTAGCGCAAATAATGAATAAGTAGTCGAACCTTTGCTAATCCAGAAATCCGTCTCCTCTTCCGCTTTCTTACAGGCCCCGACTTCTGATTATTCTCGGTCTTGACAGACTTTTTAGGCTTCTGCATAAGATAATTTTATATTAGTAACAATTAAATTATTTCAGAAGAACAAAATTAGATTACTGTTTATATCTCAACAAGTGAAAACCTTACCTCCAAATCAACTTCATCGCTATTTGTGGACTTAACTTTATCTTCCAAACCACTTTGTGCATCCTCGTCCATTTTAGTGACGATGAAATCGGGCCCACCTTTTAAGAAAGACGACCTCTTTTGACCTTTAGCAGATGATGACCTCTGACGCTTGGGTACCGGGACCGTCGGTAAATCATTGGATATACCTTTTCTCTTCAGTTTGGCTTCCATACTAATTTTTCCATGACCATTGCTCGAATCGAATTTATTCGGTACATCCAAATTATCCGAATTTATTTCTTTCAGCATCCCTAAAATATCAACATTATTTTCAGGTTCCACCACTGCAGGTGTAGAGCCGTTATTCACTATCTTTCTTGCTTTGGATCCTTTAGCTTTTATACGTTGTAACATTTTCCCTAAAGACATCTCCTTTCCATCTATTTCAATGTCCTGCATGATATCATCCTCAATGGTTTTGGATGTAACCTATATAAACATTTTAAAATACATACACATATGTTAGTATGCGACCATCTTCGAGCATGAAATCAAGTTTTTCACAAGATATCTTAGATTTAAACAATAATATAGGCCACAACATACCATGCCATTAGCTTCCAATATAAGGGACTCAAAGTGCGCAAGAGCATTCTCATCAGCCAACCATGTCTGACCTTCAGAGACCTATTAACAAATATGACTTAAAATCATGTTAAATACAAATACAAATACAATGATAATTAGCATCCAAAAGCACATATATGAACTAAAATTAAGTGAATTACAATGATAGCAAATTAAAATATAATGATTAAAACTATGTGAAATAAAATGAACCCTTCTTTCTCACTTACAAATGTATATTTATAAAAACTCACCTCTGTATCAATCTCTGCTTTCTTATCGTCTTCTTTCTTCTCTTCTTCCTTGTCTTTTTCGATTTCTTTTTTCTTTTCGTCTTCTTTGTTATCTTCTTTCTTATCGTCTTCTTTAATCTCGTTTTTCTTATTGTCTTCTTTAATCTCTTCTGTCTTATCGTCTTCTTTGTTCTCTTCTTTCTTATCGTCTTCTTTGTGCTCTTCTTTCTTATCGTCTTCTTTGTGCTCTTCTTTCTTATCATCTTCATTGTTGTCTTCTTTTTTCTTGATTGGAGCATACAAGGCATCCGGGAGAGAAACAGACAGAGACGGTTCATAAAGATCGTCTTGTTTTGGAGCTAAGCGCTTGGTTATATGCAAGCAAAGTTCACAGATTGCATACGAGTTCTGAACATGAGATACATGTTAGGTACTAAAATGAAATCACCAACATTCACAGCACTTTTCAAAGCAATCAATGCAACTATTATTGAAAATCGGAAATAAGTACTATACCTTCGACACATTAGTATCTACAACATCTACAGACTTCTTGATACTTCGAAGAACGGAAGTTATCGAAGTTATGTCTTCCCTCTTTAGACAAATTCCAGGCTTTCCGTCATCACCGTGTACAAACTTAGATAAAAACATGTACAATTTCCTGGAGAAAAAAAAAACATTTTTATGATTTTGTATACATGAATACGAGTTTACTCGATTTCCATTTTCCTACTTGCGTATGCAAGAGTAATCTTAAAACCGATACATATAATAAAGACTCCCGGATGATAGTAACAAAAATAGGTGTCGCGAACCATATATACCTGTATATTGGTTCATATGCTTTGGCATCCTTGCATTCATCAATGTTTGGACATGAAGGATGGTGGGCTAGTGCATGGATCAAGTATGGAAGAACGTACTCCGCATGAATCACTGGTGACGTTCCACTTGTTTGAATGATGTCACTAAGATTTCGATTTTCCTGCCATTGACAAATTTTCAATAAATTGAGCTACTATAGAAACTTCAGATTAAATCAAGACTCAAAAAATGGATTCATCTATGTTAGCTTTAATCACCTCCTCCAGAATCGAATTATCGGACTCAGAATTTAACAAGAAGGCACAAACATATTTCGGGTCGAGACTCCTATCACTTATGTACTGACGTACTTTGTTGAGAAATAGTTTCCTAGCTTGAGGAAATTCGGCCTGCATGCATCATAATCATAACAATGTATTAATTGTGAACATTTCAGCAATACAAATATACAAATAATATATTAAATCATTGTATAATCTAAAAAAATAAATTAAAAAATAAACTTTTAATGTATATCAAGTCTAATTCATTCAAACGTAAGGAGTTTACCTCTGATATTCTCAAGGTAAGGTGAAATACATCGATCGGAATCTTCTTATCCCAATGCTTTGACAGACGAATAATGGCCTTAGCAGAAGCTAGCTTTAAGTGGGCCTTATCAACAGAACTGGATTTCATAACAATGAAAAGAAAAACACGATAACATTAACAATTTTGAAAACAAAGTGCGAGATTGCACAGCCATGGAATCCAAACGCATAGAACAGACGGTACCTTGATTCAACGTCTTTCGAGATTTCTCCAAAAGAAAGTATATATTGGAGATGTTTGATCAGTTCATCAATACCAACACGAAGATGTGCATCTTTTACAGGCAAGTAGCTCTTCACAAGAGTTTTAAGGCCAAATATCTACATGAAAAAAAGACATAAGAAACTTATAAGTTTTACATAAAAAATGGGATACACATATATTTCACCGCAAGTAAATAAACCTTTAGTGAACAAAGTTCGCTTCTTTCATCCCAAGAATGTTTCTCATTAGCTCCAGTTTTCTGAAACACAAGGTAGCAATAATGCGATATTCAAGAATAACACTATCAAATCAAACAAATTGTTCATGATAGCATGTGGATTTGGATATCTCATACCTGACTGCACCGTAAGATTTCATTTGTTATAAAGTTGACAACTTTACTCTCTTGTGTTTCAAAAACTGGAGTGGCTGTCTGTGCTATACACCCCAAAGATTGTAGTACAGAGGGCAAATTCGTCCTTTTTTCAAGTGTATCCACCAATCGCTGCACGTCAGTTGAAAAGGATTAAACAGGAATCATCAAGACACGTTTAGAATCACGTAACACATGATATAATAAGTTAATTAAAACCTTATATAGAACAGAAAGTGACTTGAGCCCTTCATCTTTTGTAATAGCTGCCAACGAATGTACAGCATATTTGGCCTGCCTCCTGTTACCTTCTAAGCATATTCTTTCCAGCATTAGGTCTAACGAACTGCATATTACAGCAACAACTTAGAAATATAAACAATAAATATAAATATATAAATATTTTCACCTATGATTCAAATATTCCAAACCTAGATGATTCTCCTAATTGTTCACGAATTGCGTCACCGGCCTTTGCTAGTACATGCAGAACACCTTCCTTGATCGCCTCGTCATCATCCTCAAGAAGATGGACTAAATTTTCTTCTATCCCACTTAACAGCAACGGACTAAAGCATGCAAGGATCTGCAAAAATAATCAAAAATATGTAGACATGAATTGAAGATGTAACTAAAAAAGGAAAACAGGAAAGGTAATTATACAAGAACCGAATGTTACCACAAGTATATTCAAACAAGACTGAGTTAGTAATTTGCTCCCGTCACTTTTCTGTAAATCGGTCTCTATAAGAAGTTCTTTCACAAACTCCTTATCAAAGATTGTGTACGAGCACTTCAATGAGAGAGAACTTAGAAATAGATAAAGTGGTTCCTTCTCGCCAACTATCTTAAGCAACTCGTCCTGCAAAAATAAATAATAATAATTAAAATTTCCAATTGACAAGTTAGTATGCACAAGATATATCGTATCAGAAAGAAATCATATAACTTGCAACTAGTTCCTTACCCGAAGGCTCCTACTTTGAAGAGAACTTGTACTTGGATCCACAAGTGTTGTCAAGATCCTCCAAATGTTAGCGTCTTTTGATTGACCAAGAGCCTGAAAATCAGTCTCGGCTTTTGCAGGATCGATAAAACACTGAGACATGGAGCGAATACAAACGGTGGTTTTCTTCTGGAGCTCTGAAGTATCATTGTCCTGTAAATGCAAAAGTGCATCTTTTAACAGCATATTCTTTGCAGTATTTTACTTTCTCTTATGAATTTTTTAATTGCAAACCTTATACATCTCCCTGAGTGAAATATATTTTTGCACCTCAAGTTGTAACCTGCAATCCAACGAAAAATCACCAAAAAAATTAGTGACAGTACAAATAAAATTAGAGATACAGTGATTGCATCTGGAACTACAAACATTCACAAACCTTTGTTGCTGCTCCAATATCTTCTCTAAAGCCTTCACCTCGGTTTTATCAAACTTCGAAAATAGTCTGACCCAGATCTTAACCTTATCTCTGACGGAACATTCAACTGGAAAAAGGGACGTGCGTAGAATTTGCTCAACCGTGTCTAGTCTGAAATTGGACATTATCGATCACATCAAGACAGTAATTAAAATTAACAAATGGCCCAAAAAAGAAGCTAGACATGCATAACGTACCCCAAATCATTGTCATATACACATGTTAAGATTTTTCCTGGAATCCAATCATAGTCATCATCACCAATTTTCTTCAAGCACCATGTACGGTATATATCAGATAGTCTCTCCATTGTATACTTTTTCAAAAGAAGCTACATCACAAATACAACAATTTAGGTAAATAAATGCAAGTTATTTGTTTAGTACTATTAAAAGTGAAGAAAATTATTACAGATTTGTCCTGAAGGCGCTCCGAAACAAGCTTTATAGTATCAGTTGAAATAGAAGATAACTCCCGGGATGCTACATCCGAAATCACTGCAACAGCTTGTTTGCGAATGCTTTCATCCTCATCTAACAGGCGTTCACCCAAGACAGCTAACCAGTCACCCAAAACAGGATTAGATGAATTTAAGCAAGCAAATGAAAGTAAGATGGTATGAAGTAAAACAAAACTTACAAACTAATTTAGGAGCTTCTTCTCTAATTGGATCAGACACCAAACACAGCTTGATATGTTCGAGAACTGACATTCGGACTTCGACAATACTGTCGGTCGATCTCTTAAGAAACTCCGTAAAGATCGGATGAAATGTTTGAGGGATGGTAACTCCCGGAAGAGCGAAAAGATCTCCGAGCAGTTTTACAGTCTTCAAGCGAAGTTCCAATTTATCTGTCTATAAATGCCAACACTTTTGCTTATTAACTAGTTGCATTTTTTTTACTAAATAAAACATTATACAGAAAGTATTATTACCAAGGGAAATGATACATATTGGAGCTAACTATTGCGACTTGAAGTCGCATAATTTTTTGTATTCAGATAAACAGATACCGGTTCTTAATATTCAGGGATCAAATACTCAAACAAACTGCAACAAACTGTTTTTAGTAGTTACCTTTTAGCCCATTTTGAGATATTGATAGTCCCTGTTTGCTGAAAACGTCCTTTTTAAAGGTTTTTGTCATTCAGTCTATCATTTTCTTATATATTCAGAACCATCCAAACATCAAACATCTGATTATCTGATTATTAGTACAATTTTAATCAGCTGAAGCACATCTAAACATCATTTTTTCACAGCCCATTTACTAAAACTGATTAATTTCTTCTTCTTAGTCATATAATCACACTTAAGAATCAGATCCAATGCAAATCAAGTGGGTGGTAGCAAGATAATTGTGATTACCAGTAGCTCTTTTGTTAGGTACGGCACAATGTCTGATAAAATCTGAGGAGCACACGAGTAAATATCATAGATGACTTCATGAGAGTCAATCTGATGAATCGAGGAACTTTCATCTTCTGACATTGATGATATAACAAACTTCTTAATGCTAGGTTCAATGATTTCGGAACACTGCCCTATAACTTTCATAGCGAGCTTCCTTGCAGCCGTATTTATATCCTAATAAAAGTTCAGAAATTTACAATAAGTGATAACACATTTTGACTCATGGGAACATAGTAGCATATAGTGTACATCGACAACAAAAATGTTAGTAACGAAAGAGACAAGCTTACTTTCTTATCACGGCCTAGAAAAGATAGAATTATGACTAAAAGATCCTCCCCAATTTCCTCACTTTCTTCCAAAAGAACTGCCATTATTGTCTCCATTGCCAAAGTAACCGTTTCGGTATGCTCATCACTGGTTGTATTAAAAAAAATCGAAAAAAAGTTAAGAACAAATCAGACTACCATTCAAATTTTGATATCAAAGTTTGAACGTAATTAACGAAACTGTACCTGACAACGGCAAAAAAGGTTTTGAACATTTCATTGACTAAATCATCACATTCAAGATCCAACATCACAACGAATGATCTGTACTTAGCAACAACGTCCAATACATTTACTCTCCTTTCAAAAGAAGGGTCTTTAGTATCTTTTAACCCACTGAAAGTACTTACAAACAAATGAAAGATATCCTGAAAAAAAAAAAGAATAATTGGTATCCAAAATATAGAAAAATCATACGCGTGCAAGTACGAACCCGTTATCTCCAAACATCTAGTCATATAAAGAAAAACAAATACCTTCAAAACATCATCATCGTATGGTGCTTCAGGAGCAGTAATTCTGGTTATCTCACAAGTGCATGATGCAACAAGAAGCTTAACTTGTTCATCTTGATGCTTTAAAAGTTCTGGCTTCACTATGGTTTTCAAAAGAGGTTGCATAGACTCCATCACTGTCTTTGGTGGTGATTGATCCATCTCAGTTAGACATGTTGCAGCTTGCTGTATCAATAATCATCATAATGATTATATAATCATATAAATATAAGTACAATTAAAGAAAAGGTCTTAATCAAGGAAGAAAAATGTCATATAGTAAAAGGTTAGTCGGAAAAGGCTTCTTAACGATAGCAACATAAACCTATGTAATGCGATTATTCAAAATGAATGGCTGATAGAACTTACCACCATTCCTTATGTGAGCCCTAATCTTAACTAAGTATGTTCAAAGGACCAATAACTTGTTTCCAGAAGAAAACTTTGTTCAATTATTGTTAGAAATACATGACACCGATAAAATCTTGTCAAGAGCCCTAAAATCTATTGAACCTATTGAACGAGCCAAGTTGGATTACAATTTACAATATTTACAATAGACGATAATACTGAACCCTAAAATGTTCAAAACCATAATAAAATAAATCTTTAAGCTGCAATTGACAAGTATAAAGAATAAAGTAAAATAATTTGAAACCCAAATAGCCAGCCCTAGTTTCTTTCTAAGCAAAACCCTAACTTTACAAGTTACAATAGACAATAATACTGAACCCTAAAATGTTCAAAACCATAATAAAACAAAATTTAAACCTGCAATTGACAAGTTTAAAGAATAAAGTAAATTAATTTCAAACCCAAATGGCCAACCCTAGTTTCTTTCTAAGCAAAACCCTAACTTTACAATTTACAATAGACAATAATATTGAGCCCTAAAATGTTCAAAACCATACATAATAAAATAAATCCTAAAGCTGCAATTGACAAGTATAAAGAATAAAGTAATATAATTTCAAACCCAAGTGGCCAGCCCTAGTTTCTTTCAAAGCAAAACCCTAACTTTAGGCTGAATCATATACACACTCAAAAGATTTCCATTATTGCACATAATTTAGTAATTCACCCACAAATAAATGTATTACTAATATTTATTCCTCAGCTAATTAGCAATAAAACTAACAAAAAACAAAATAATGAGCTTATAACAAACCCAAAAAAAAAAAAAAGATAACAAAATTGAAACAATTAAAGTAAATTGATGAAATAAGTCGCGACAAAGTTCACAAGAACAATACGAATTACAGAAATTGAACTGAATTGAATAGAAATTGCAACAAATTAAGATGAATTACAAGAATTATGCAACGAATTTGTGAGCAAGTGAGTGAGTACTGACCGTTAAAACATTGATAAGAGCATCTTTATCTGTAGAAGCATACAGATTCTGGAGCTTGGATCCAACTTCCTTGAGCAGTTTAACCATGGTTCTGTTTTTTTGAATTTTGGTTTCAAATCGACATCTGAAGTGAGCTAAAACACGTAGTTACTACTAATATTTTTATTACCGTAAATAAAAAGAGAAAATGTGAAGGAAGGAAGAAATAAAGGGAGACGCGATTTTGTTTCAAACCTGTTGTTGTAGTTATCAAGTCCGAAGACTTTCAGTTCAGACCCGTTTCACTTATTGTTATAACAACTTCCCCCCTTTCACTTTTTGATTTTAACATTTTTATCCTCAAAGTTAAACTATTTAGATTTAGTCTATGTATATTTTGTTTTCTCATTTTACGTCCCTCAAAATTATTTGTTACTCCGTATATTGTTCATCTTGCGTGGTTTACAATAATGCATTACAGAAACCAAGTATACGTAAACATTACTCGTAATAACTAGACAGAATAATAATCATGGCTTAAAATGGGAGTTTATCATGACTTTATTAGCTAATAGCTAAACATTTATATATGTTATATCGGCTTATAAAAATCCTTCATTTATTGATAAAAAGGCTCTTTAGCTTTAATAGTAACCATTATTTAAATGAAAACAAATATATCCGCATTTGTACTTTCATGTTTTACTTGATTGAGATGAGATTTTTAACTATAATTTCTCTTTTTACATGTGAAAAAAACTTTGTACAATGATGAATCGTTATATTTGGTATTCACTAATTAAGAAAGTTATATTATTTGATAAGAGGATAAATCAATTTGATACAGACCTAAACCCAATTAGATTATAATAGTTAGGAGAACCCCTTAGGCTCAAGTACCCTCACGTAGTTTCCTACATGACATCAATAGATTAGTGTTTTCGCTTCTCAAATAGAAAACACATCACGATAACTACTTCAACTTACTTCCCTTTGAGAGCTACAATGAATACCTTTTATCACCACTTAAGAATATTAGACCACACACTCACTCTTTGTTTTCGCTGAAAAAAAATAAAACAATTAACATAACTTTCATCACAACTTTAAACATCAACACACAACTCAATACTTCCGTTATCACATAAAAGATTAAACCAAACCACCAATTATAACAATAATAATGTCAAATCATTATAGTATGCATGGTTTTAGTGTTTTAGAATGTTTGATAATAATGTTGTTTAGACCATCTTTATCCCTGAAAGGGATGATGGGCGTGTTGCTGGGTGGGGTGGGGTGCTTGATGAGCGTGATACCATGTTGCTGGGTAATTGGTGGCGTGCTGAGTGGCGTGTTAGGGGTATTTTTTATTTCTTTTTCATTTTTCTTTCAATTTTATTGATTTATTAATTACTTTATACTATTATTTTATTAATTAAAAAGAAAACAAATACGATTAAAATAAAACGATACGATTAAAATTAAATAAAAACGATACGACTACATTAATAAAAACGATACGATTACATAATAAAGACGATACGATAGATGATACGAAAAATAAAAGTCATAAACTAATATATAGAATCCTGACTCACGTAACCTTCTTCAAGGCTACTCGAATCGGAGGGCTCCCGATTAACCGGAGTAACGCTCATGTTTACAAGATACAAGACAATTCGACATGGTCGTGTCCTGGCTCGCTCTTTTTGCGCATCCCATTGCTCATCCGTAAACAGAAACATCAACGATTGCTGCTCTTCGTCGAAATACACAATTTGCGTAAATACGTATGGTGTTTCTTTTTGGAGAAACTTGGACAGCTTCGTCCAATCTTCAATATCGGAAACGCCAACATCTTCAAGTGATTTTTTTCCCCCGTCTACGTACGATTTTCAGTCGTACTCAGCTCGGCCCCCGTAGTGAACGTCAAGAGAAAGTTTGGTGGAAGACATTATGTTTTGATAAAATATAGAAGTGTATATGTTTGTGTTGTGTGAATATGTTTGTGTGTATCTGTATGTGTGTATCTGTGTGTATATATATAGAAGAAGAAGAAATCGTTGCATGAAATTATATCCGTTGCAAATCGAATACGTGTACATTTTTACCCAAACACGCCTACGGTTTTCACGTGTTAACTTGGAGCACGCAGCCCCAATCTCCACCCAACACGCCGCGCTACGGCTTGTACGCCGGCGTGTTGGTGCAACACACTACCGAGCACGCTCGGTTAAAGAAGGTCTTAGATAGAGAAACAAAACGACTTTCTGAAATATTAATCGCGGCTTCGTTGTTGGTTGTGGATAATCCGGGAACTTCGGAAATTATGAGTAATTGTAAGTAATTATAGATTATGATTGATTATTAAAACCTTTTGAATTACGAGTAATTATTAAATTATAAGTAATTATTAAAAAAATAAAACCTTTTAAATTATTTAATTACTAATTTTAATGAATTTTTTATTATTAAATTTTTAATAAGAAGTAATTATTAAATTATGAGTAATTATAATTATTATTGATAAACTATGAGCATAAACTAGTAAGAACTAGTTGTGGAGCCCTCGATTCGTGTCCGAAGCTCCGTTTTGAATGCGAGTTAAAAAAAAGTCTTGATCTATTTTGTAAAAAAGAATTTTTTTCGACATCTAACATTGAAGGGTTGTTCCTTCTGTGAAAGTTGCTTCTTTTAGCGTTTATTTTTTTTTTCTAAAGTTAGTTGATCTATTTTGTAAAAAAAATTGTTTTTCGACATCTTTTGGTAGCATTGAAGGGTTGTTCCTTTTATGAAAGTTGCTTCCTTTTTTGTTGAGGAAGGGAAAAAAAGTTAGTTGATTTTTTTGTAAAAAAAATTTTTTTTCGACATCTTTTTCTAACATTGAAGGGTTTGTTCTTTTACGAAAGTTGCTTCTTTTATCGTTGGGACAAAAAAAATTACTGTAGTGCAAATAGTACTATTCAATCGGTGGGGGAAAAAAATACTGTAGCGCGAATAGTACTATTCATAACAGAAAGGACAAATTTTGTCTATTAGTTAGTATGTAAATTCACACATATATAAATATAATTATTAATATTAATATTTATATTTATAATTTATAATTGTAAATTATAATTACATAAATAAATATAAATATATATATATAAATATAAATATAAATATAATAAATATATAAATATAAATAAATATAAATATAAATATTAAATATTAAATATTTAAATATAAATATAATGTAGAAGGAAAAAATGATGATATCTCTATCTCTAAACAACCTAATAACGGGGCATTTAGTCAGGCAAAACCAGCAACTCAAAATTGCAAAAATGGATGCTATCACCGCCGACGTTGTCAACGACGACAACCACCAGCTTCCACCGCAACAAACCTTATCAAAAAACGCCCAGAAGAAGCTACTGAAACAACAACGATTCGAAGCCAAAAAAGCCGAGAAAAAAGCGGCAGCTAAAGAAGAAAAGAAACTTAAAGGTGAGATGAAACGAAAAGAATGGGAAGAAAAACTATCCGTTTTATCGGAAGACGAGAAATTGAAATTGATTGAATCGCGAAAAGAGATGAGAAAAGAGAGAATGGATCAGAGGAATGAAGAAAGACAGAGTAAATCAGTTAGGCTTTCAGAAGCTAAGAAACATGGTCAAAACATTGTTATTGATCTTCAGTTTTCTTATCTTATGGCTCCTAATGAAATTCATAGTCTTGTTAAACAGGTATTGCTACTTACTTACTGTAATTTTTAGTTAAATTGACTTGCTTTATTTGTTTCCAGTATATATTATAGCCAATAAAGATGACAGCTGTAAGAATTAGGTTAGGATTTAGGGTTTAGGGTTAATGCTTTATAGGAATTGAGTTTTTTGGAACCCTTTCTTGATTGGGTCAGTGTCAATATGGGCACTGCTAATGGGCATTTGGTAGTTAAGTAGTTTTAAAATTTTGAAGGTATGCTATCATTAAGATAGTAACACATAACATTGTGGTTTTCATTTTAGCTATCAGTGTCTAATACCATTATCTGTAAGTGTTTGTAAGGTTGTACATAGGTGTTCCTTTTCTTCTTATATAGTTGTAGTTGATTAGTTTAATCTCACATTTGAGACGGTATATAAGAATGAGTTAGACTTATGATTGGATTTAGACTTTCAAAAATCTAAATACAAGAAAGTGTTAGCATATGGATTTTCATAACCACACATAATTGCGTACCATAATATCTGTTTCTAGCTTGGGAGGATTGAAGGATAATCGTGACGGTTCAATTTTGTCAAAATTTCGTGTCTTGCATTGGTTGTGGTTTTGGTAACCGTTATTTTCTAACTAAGCTGGAAACATTGCTTATTGATTTCCGAATGTAGATAACGTATTGTTACGCTGTAAATGGAAAAAGTGTGGTCCCATCTCATCTATGGCTGACTGGGTACGAGGGAGAAATGGGAAACCAGTTAGAAAAGATTCCAGGGTTTGATAAATGGATAATCGATAAGGATAGTGCTCCTTATATCGATACTTTCGAAACTCAAAAGGAGCAATTGGTGTACTTGACAGCAGATTCGGAAAATATGCTCACCGAACTTGATCCAAAGAAAATTTACATTATTGGTGGACTAGTTGATCGAAACAGGTGGAAAGGGATAACGATGAACAAAGCCGTAGAACAAGGAATTCAAACCGCAAAACTTCCCATTGGCAACTACCTCAAGATGTCTAGCTCTCAGGTACAATTACTTCATTTTAGTACTTTTTTAGTTTTTTACCCCCTTTTCAGGCGAGTACTCGGTCAAAGTTGCTAAAACCTGGTAAAACTAGGTCAAAGTTGGCAAAACTTGGTCAAGCTTAGTCAAATCTCGGAAAAATCGGTCAAAACTTTAGATTACTCTGAATATTTGTCAAAACTCGGTCGAAGTCAAATTGGTCAACATCCAAGTACTCCCCAAGTTGCCAAATACTTCCTAAAAAGTCCTGACCGAGTACTCCCCGAGTAGTGATTTATGCAGCCTTGTTAATGTTTGGATTTTTGTAAATGCAGGTCCTTACGGTGAATCAGGTGATAGAAATACTTCTCAAGTTTTTGGAAACTAAAGACTGGAAGGCGTCGTTTTTCCATGTGGTTCCGCAAAGGAAAAGATGCGAATGCGAAGCAGAAGCGCTAGGTTCTCCGGACGAAACTGAAGGTGATGAAAAACTTGATCAAGAGATCAAAAGGCAATGTGTTGAAACGTAGTTGTAGTTTTTCGTTGTAATTTTGAATTTTGAGGCACTCTTAGGTTGCTTGTAGTGCTGTTACTTTTCGTATTCAAAAACAATTGCATTGCATTTGGATTAATATTCTAATTTTGAGCTCACACTATTACTTTAAGGTTGTGTTTGGTTCACGGAATTCTATAGAACTGGAAATTCGATATCGTTCGATAAGGCTATTTGGTTCACCGCAAGTGTTAATCGAGGAATGTAATGTGTAATTCTCAATCAAAAAGGGATATAATTAGTTAACATGTGCCGTGTTCATGTTGTTTGAGTGGCATGAAGGGTATTGTTTTGTGGTCAGTGTGTTGTTCGTTCGTTGGGATCCTGTTGTTTGTTTGCTCGGTAGCTAGTTTTGTTTGGTTTTGTTTCCTCTTTGATGTTCGGCATTTTGTGTGGTGGTTTGTCTTTGTTCCCTTGTGTTTTAGACTTGGCCTGCTTAAAGATAGTTTGGTTTGTTTGGATGGGTTTAGTTATAGCGTGGTCGGTTGCTTTCTTCTTGCGATATGCGTTGGCAGTGGCGGAACAAGGAAAATTCCAGAGGCGAAAATATTTTCAAAAGCGCTCACATTCCCTGTAAATTTTTTTCTTCCATTCTTCCATGAGAATACAACCTTTTGGGTCATGGCCCATGGGCTTGTGGGTTGAGGAAAAATCTGGAAACTTTTGAGCAAAATAGGGGTTATCACCAAAATGCCCAAATATTTTTTACCCCTTCACCAGAGCAAAAAAAAAAATAAAAATTGACAAAATGCCCTCGCAAGGCGCAAGGAACCTTGCGACCTTGCGTGTTTGCGTCTTTTCTAAAAAAACTACGGTTAAATGATATTTTTCAACCTGTCACTCCACACTTTCATCCGATTCGCAAACACGCAAATAAAGTCACACAAGCGATTCGCAACAACGCAAGCACAAACGCAAACCCTCTTCAATTACTACTACCAGATTCTCCTCCTTCATCATCTCCACCACCACCTAACCCCTCTTGCTACCACCGTGACTTCTTATACTAGCCTACAAGGGTTTTCACGAAGTATTAGGGTTTTCACGCAAAAGAAATCGGGTTTTCACGAAGTAATCAAGCAAATAATCAAGGAATCAAATTTGCAACGATGGCAAGCACCCAGGTTAGTGATTACTTTGTTGTTTATGTGTGTGTTATCTGTTTATTTTATCTTCGATGCGAATTGTATAAATGTGCACACCAACTGCTCGATGAAATGTCTGTTCGAGGTGTATTTGTGTTTAACGAAGTACAACCGTTGTTTTATGACATGCAACTGTATTTTGGGTTATATGTTCGAGTGAAACATACATTAACTGCTCGTAGAATTAGGGAAATTGACCAGACGCAAGACCTAGTTTGCGTGCTTGCGTACGCAAAGCTACTGGACGCAAGGTTGTCTTTGCGTCCTTGCGTGTCCCAGAAGCTTGTCTTTGCGTCCTTGCGATGGTCAATTAAACGGACGCAAGTTTTATCTTGCGTTCTTGCGTCCTGTTACTTTCTGCTGATTTTATTGTTACTTATGCAGGGATTTGTGGAAGGAAAGTTAACGATGAAGAATAAGTTGAGCGTTATAGAGGATGTGAAGAAGGTCATGACTGATAATCAAATTAAAAAGTTTAAAGAAACGTGTTTCGGTCCATGGTTAGATCTAGAATACTTTGGTAATGATCCCGGGCTTGTACATTGCATGCTCCAACGGAAGAGTGTGCGGCCGGATAGACTAGATAATGTTAAGTACCCCGATGAGCATGAGGATATATAGTTTCATTTCCAGAACAATTTTTCGATTAGATTTGGTCGCCGTGAATTTTGTCTTGTTACGGGTTTTTTGTTTAGTAGCCGGACGGACATGGCACATTACATCCCGAAGAATTATGACGTCCAGACCGCACCTATTAGACGACGTTTATTTAAGGGTTTTAAAGATTCTCAAAATGTTTTGATTAGTGATGTTGAAAAGATGCTTTTAAAATCTGATCACAGCCGTATTAGTGACGATGATGTGGTGCGATTAGCAATTATCTTGATTGTAGAGAGAGGTTTTATGGGTAAACAAGGGATCCATGTTGTGAATAAAAAGTTTTTATGGCTAGTCGAAGAGTTATCGCGTGTTAATCAGTACCCATGGGGGTCTCGTATTTGGGAGCCAACTTACGAAGCGGTTATTGAAGGTTTTTTTATTCGTGAAAGCCAATTAGAGAGTGGAAAGGCGTACACTTTGGCGGGATTTATGTGGGCTTTCAAGGTAAATGGTTGAACATTTGTTATTTAATGTTAATATTTAAGATGTAACATAAATTAAATTAATTGTTTTTTTATTTGTAGATTTGGATTCTCGAGTCTTACCGTCGTACCATTAAACCGTTTGCAAAAAAGACTGACAAGAATGGAGTACCGAGGGCTCTTTTTTGGAAGCGTTCATCTGCCGAGTCATTTGGAATGTCTGAATACCTTAAACTCCTACATATTCAGGTTAGTTACATTTTTAAAATGTTAGCCTATCCTAAATTGTTGCATAGTTTATCTGTTATCTGTTAACAGACAGGTTCTGTTATGGGCGCAAGGTATCCCTTGCGTCCTTGCGTGTGTTTTTATGTAGACGCAAGGTATACCTTGCGTCCTTGCGTGTTTTTTTGTTCTTCAACGCAAGAGTTGTTTGCGTCCTTGCGTACGCGGTAAACTTTTATCTGTTTACATACAGGTTCTGGTATGGGCGCAAGATATCACTTGCGTCTTTGCATGGGTTTTTAGGTGACGCAAGGTCTACCTTGCGTCCTTGCGTGTGGTTTTGTTCTTCAACGCAAGAGTTGTTTGCGTCCTTGCGTACACGTAAACTGTTATCTGTTTACAGACAGGTTCTGGTATGGGCGCAAGGTAGCACTTGCGTCCATGCGTGTGTTTTAAGGTAGACGCAAGGTTGACCTTGCGTCCTTGCGTGTGTTTTTGTTCTTCAACGCAAGAGTTGTTTGCTTCCTTGCGTACACGGACGCAAGCTTTTCTTTGCGTCTTTGATTATTGGTTTCTGCTAATATTCTTATTTGATAATTATTTAATATGAATAATTAATTGTAGGATGAGTGTCCCAAGAAAAAGAGACCTTTTCGTGGTCTGCAGCCAACTGAAACAGAGCAGAGTTGTCAATGGTGGATTCAGAGTGACGTGTACTTTAGAGGAGGAAAGGTACCAGAAGATGAGATCGAGGTTGAGGTCCAGGATGATGAAGTTGATACAGATGATCCAGTTGTTGATGGGTCTGAGCAGACACACCACAAGCATTCAACAGGAGATGTTCATACAGAGGGCCTTCACGATGTACACAATTTACATCGTATGTTAGAGTTGTTGACAAAGCGGGTGGACAAACAAGAGAAAGAGTTAATTGATTGCAAAATACTTGTTATGCAACACGAAGAACTTTTATCGCAACAACAACAACAATATCAGGTACATTGAATTGAATTGATTTATGTTGATTTATTTATTATTATTTTGGTATTAATTGAATTGATTTATTGATTTATTTATTACTTATGTTATTTATTGTGTTTAGGATGATGATATGTGTTTCAATCGATCTTTGTCTGATAATGAGACTGAAAGGCCGTCTCCAATGCACATTCGACGTGGAATCAGAGAAAGAAAGCCAACTGGTGTATTAAGGTCCCCATTCACAACACCTGGGTACAGAAAACCCATTGAGAAGGTACAGCCCACCAAATTAAAATAGTTGTATGTTAAATTATTGCAATAAACAATGGCTATTTAAGGTTGTTTTCTGTTACTGTCACGGACGCAAGACATGCCTTGCGTCCTTGCGTGTCGCAAGAGTGTTCTTGCGTCTTATCTTCTTGGCACGCAAGGTTGTACTTGCGTCCTTGCGTGGGTTTGTCGCAAGGTTGAGTTTGCGTCCTTGCGTATGTTTGTTTACTTTGTTGTTTATGTATTTTACTCAGTTGTCAAAAGATGTGATTGAGAAAGTGGAAAGCATGAATGCTGTAAAGTTAGGGACTGAAGAAGATCAAGGTCAACAACAAATTAATGAGGATGTGGTACCCATGGACACAGATGCAGCAGCAGAGGTGAGTTTGGCTGGCGCAAACCATCATTTGCGTCCTTGCGTCCGTTATCTTTTAGGCGCAAGGTTGTGCTTGCGTCCTTGCGTGTGGTCTATTCCACACACGCAAGATTATGTTTGCGTCCTTGCGTCTGTTTGAATTAATTTATATTAACCTTGTTTCCCATAATTATTGTAGGTTAGTGTTGATAAGCAGCCTGTTAAAGTGAGTAAGAGAAAAAGAAAGGAACAAGACTGGGCTACTGAGGAAGAAATTTGGGGGATGATTGACAGGTTTATAAATGATCAAGGAACTCTCCAACCACCGCCACCTAATGCCTGGAGAGATGGTAGAAAGCATGCAGGTCCAGCAAAAGATCCAAAGACAATGATTGAGAGCAAGCAAGAGACGCGTTGCATGTTCATCTTTCAAAATGAGCAATTCATTTTTATAAATCAAGACTTTTGGCTTCGATTACTGGCATTAGGGCATTCTGGTTATTTGGATAACTTGGTAAGTTTGTAAGTTTGTTATTTTGTTATTCTTTTGTTAATTTTATATAATTTTATACAATTTATAAATTTTACTAAGGTTACACTGTATATGTTAACTTGTTATATTTATAGCACATTGACGGCTGGGCTACATTTCTGTTGAGATATCGTCAGAGATTTCTCCCCCGAGCCAGTCAAGTTTATGCCACTCCTGAGTTTCCAGCTGAGGTGCTTAAGGCTAGTTCTAGATGGACTATTATGCCACTGGGATTCCTGAACATGTTTGAGAGGTTCAAAACTTATTTTGACAATACTCAGAAGGAGGTGGGCACACAGGAGGAATCTACAACAGATGGAGAGGGAATTATTGGCCAAAATCCTCCAGATTACATGTACTTAATTGGACTTGGAGACGGCAGTGTTGACCTATATCCATCTTGGGCTGACTGTGATCAGGTAAACACAAGAATTTTTAGAGAAATTTTTGTTCTGGAGCAGACGCAAGGACATTCTTGCGAGCATAAGTTTTGGGTTTTACAAGGTTTATCTTGCGTCTTTGCGTCCTTGTTCAACCTTGCGGCTTGCGTGTGTTTTGGAAACGCAAGGTTTATCTTGCGTCCTTGCGTCCCGTTGTCGCAAGGTTAACCTTGCGTCCTTGCGTAAGTTTTGGGTTTTCGCAAGGTTTATCTTGCGTCCTTGCGTCCTTGTTTTGTTTTAACCTTTCTGCCTGTCTGTTACAGGTCTTGATCCCATTACATTTTTGGAAAGAAGAACATTTCCTGCTGCTTCAGTTGAAGTTAGAAGAAATGAAGGTTTTTGTGTACGACAGTTTACCCGGACATGTCAGTGAAAAAAAACTTGACGAAGTTTTCAAGATTTTGGGTGACAACTTGCCAGTGTACTTGAAGGCGATTGACTATTTTAACAAGACGCAAGACTCCCAAATTGTTGGATACTATGAAAATAAAGAGAGTGTGGAGTTGATGATTGTCATAACCCGTCCTTAACCATAAGAACGAGTTAGATAACGTATGATTTCATTGCGAGGTATTGACCTCTATATGCGACATTTTTAAAAGAACAACTGCATTTATTTTACATTACAAACCATAACTCTTATTTTAATACAAGCTTTAGACAATAAAAAGATGATTATCGTTTAGCGATAATCTTAGACTTACAAACTTTACATGTGATGATAACAATACGATTTC
The DNA here is from genome assembly GCF_046630445.1 of Rutidosis leptorrhynchoides. NCBI lineage: Eukaryota > Viridiplantae > Streptophyta > Magnoliopsida > Asterales > Asteraceae > Rutidosis > Rutidosis leptorrhynchoides. Next base: position 335,681,546 of record NC_092340.1, on the reverse strand, counting down.
TAGCATATTTTACATTACAAATCCTCCGATATGCAGTTTTATTTTTGACACAAATATGCATACTCAAGATCTTGTTTAAATTCAACATGTTGCAGCGGAAGCTTCTAATTATCACCTGAGAATAGACATGTTTAAAACGTCAACATAAAGTTGGTGAGATATAGGTTTAATGCCGGTAGCAATATATATATAGACCATAAGATTTCACATATAAACATTTTAATAAAAATATTCTAAGTGGTTGAGCACTTGGTAACCATACTTAACATTTAATCACGTCGCATATTCCCTTTATTATGAAATCTTACTACACCGTACCAAGTGTAGTCACGAAACGAAGTACTGTGCAACCGTTGAATACTGGTCGTCCAGTCTGGTTGGGGTTGTCAGGCCCGATAGATCTATCAACAGGATTCGCGTTTACAATACCGCTGTAAATAACAGTTACCAAGCTACAGGGAAGTATGCCAGTGGTACAACTCAACGTAGAATATATTTTTCAGTTACTTGTGTCCATAACGTAAAACATAAAATACATGTATTCTCATCCCGAAATACTTAGAGTTTAAAAGTGGGACTATATACTCACTTTCGTCTTGAAGATATGTAATTTTGACTTGGTCTCCGATTGATATCACGAACCTATCCATATATAATATATCAATACCTTTTCTTTTTAAACAAACGTCACATATATATACTTATAATACTTTTAATACTTTTAATAATTCCTTAGTCCGTAGTTAGCAGTCCGATGTTAGTAATTCAATTTTAATGGTTCATTTTTAGGTGTTTAATAAACCCCCAATGAAATAAATAAAAAACCCCCATCGTATATGTATTGGTCGAGATTAATCTTGACCCACGGTACCGGTGTTGTCAAATGACGTGTTGCGTACATAAAGTACCGGTGTTGTCAAATGACGTGTTGCGTACAATCATGGGATCTTATGATTAATCTTCTCGTATTGTTTACGGGTGATCCTGAACCATATAAAATTAAATTATGAGTACATATATATAAAATATCATGTTATTTTAAAAAGATGTGATTTATTTAATTTTCTCCAATTATTTTCGTAGCTAAACTAGTCTTAGATATCCGATCTCGTTTTGGTCATAGTTTCTTCGTTACAACTCCGTTTTCGTTGATTCAACTTGCCACTTCCTTGGATCGAGTCCCTCTTTAAGACTATGAACTGTAAATACCTTAGTTTGTATTCGAAATCACAGGTCATAGGTCAAACTTTAGTGAAACTTATGAAGTTAATCATTTTCCATCATGTAAACAACCTTAAATGATTATTTTTCTAAAAATACTTATACTTTGAGTTAAATCATGAAATTTTTATGTGTTATCATATTCATAGTAAAAATCATTTTTCCAGAAAATAAACCTCCAATTCAAAGTTTAAGATGGTTTTTAATTATCCAACCCAAAACAGCCCCCGGTTGCACTCCGACGTCGTAAATTCAGTTTTTAAGGTGTTCTTTGAAAAACCAAGTTATACCTTGTTAAATTAGCATATATTTATGATATATTACAGGTCTTGAAGTATTTTAAAAGTTAAGTGAGAAGGATCTATTTAGTTTGCAAACAAGTTTGAAAACATTCAAACTATGTTCTTGTTGTTAAAATTTTATACCACAAAATAAGATAGCTATATATATATGAATCGAATAAGGTTATGAACAAAGTTACTACCTCAAGTTACTTGGACAAGATTGCTGTAAAAGAGGAGTAAGAACCTAGAACCAAAAGGGTGATGGAATTGGATGAAAGATTGGAAGTAAGTTTGTGTTCTTGGAAAGGATTCTTGAAGTGTTTTTGTAAGGGTTTTCTTATGGTGATTAAGGCTTGTTTCTATGGCTACATCTTCATGGTTTCTTACTGAATGGTTATGGAGTTTAAGGGTTAAGAAAGAGTGTGTGTTTTAGCTAGAAAATGGAAGTGAAATTTGAATCAAAATGAGGATACATGGAGACCCTTAAAAACGTGATTCAAAGGGTTCCATGACAAGATTTTTAAGTTTGTTATTTTGTTAATTAGTCAAGCAATCATCCAAAAGTAATTACCTTATACATAAGGCATTGAACAAGGGCTGGTTGGTGGTGATTTGATGTGTATATACCAATAGTAAATACGTATAGAAGCTAGGTATGATACGAGTACATGTACTCTAGATATACGTATAGAAATTTTGTGAAAAATGGAATGAGAATTCAAATATAGCTATCTTTTGTGAATACACTTATATTGTTTTATGTGTTTAAGTCCTTAAAAAGTGGTTAAATACATTACTTATACGATATATGTATAAACATTATAGATTATAAGTATTTATGTCAATTAACGTTACGTATGGTTATCGTTTTGAAAACTTAAGTTAGTAGTTTCAAAATATACTTATAACTTATTGTTATTAATACAAAATGAGATATTAAAACATCCTTAGATCATGTTAAATATGTATATATACATATATATACACAAACGTATAATTATCATATGTTATATAGTTCGTGATATCATCGGTCAAACTAGACGGTCAAACGTTGTGTAAAACTCATTTCAAAAACATAAGTCTCAACAATTTGGATTGCTTATCATGTTGGTAAGGTTTAATTTATGTAAATATTAATCTTATAAGTATAGAACAATCGAAAAAGTGCGGGTCATTACAGTACCTACCCGTTAAATAAATTTCGTCCCGAAATTTTAAAATTGTACCTATTTTGCGTCATCGAGAAACAAGTGTGGATACTTTTGTTTCATCTGATCCTCTTATTCCCAAGTAAACTCGGGACCCCTTCGAGCATTCCAACGAACCTTAACGATCGGTATGTTGCTCTGCTTGAGCTGTTTAACTTCACGGTCCATGATTTCGATTGGTTCTTCGACGAATTGTAGTTTCTCGTCGACATGGATTTCTTCAAGAGGAATGGTGAAATCTTCCTTTGCAAGACACTTCTTAAGGTTTGAGACGTGAAAGGTATTATGTACTCCGGCGAGTTGTTGCGGTAACTCGAGTCGATAAGCTACCGGTCCAATGCGTTCGATGATCTTGAACGGGCCTACATATATTGGGTTCAGTTTACCCCTTTTTCCAAAACGTATTACACCTTTCCATGGTGACACCTTTAACATAACCATGTCACCGATCTAAAACTCTAATGGTTTCCTTCGGATATCGGCGTAGCTCTTTTGGCGACTACGGGCTGTTTTCAATCTCTCCTTGATTTGTACTATCTTTTCAGTAGTTTCATGTATGATCTCGGGACCAGTTAATTGTCGATCTCCTACTTCATTCCAACAGATAGGAGATCTACACTTCCTTCCGTACAATGCTTCGAATGGTGCAGCTTTAATGCTCGCATGATAACTATTATTATACGAGAATTCTGCTAATGGTAGATACTTATCCCATCCGTTTCCAAAATCGATCACACATGCCCTGAGCATGTCTTCAAGAGTCTGAATTGTTCTTTCACTCTGCCCGTCCGTTTGCGGATGATATGCGGTACTCATATCCAAACGAGTTCCTAGTGCCTCCTGTAGTGATTGCCAGAACTTTAAGGTAAATCTACTATCACGATCAGATATAATGGAAATAGGTATTCCATGCCTTGAAACAATTTCCTTTATATACAATCGTAATAGTTTCTCCATCCTATCCGTTTTCTTTATAGGCAAGAAATGTGCAGACTTGGTGAGACGATCAACAATCACCCAAATGGTGTCGTATCCCCAGGCAGTCTTTGGTAACTTCGTGATGAAATCCATGGTAATACCATCCCATTTCCATTCTGGGATTTCTGGTTGTTGAAGTAACCCTGACGGCTTCTGGTGTTCTGCTTTGACCTTGGAACAAGTTAAACACTCCCCAACATATGTTGCAACGTCTGTCTTTAAGTTAGGCCACCAATAATGCGTCTTAAGATCTTGATACATCTTTCCGACTCCAGGATGTATCGAGTATCTTGTCTTATGTGCCTCGTTCAATATCAACTTCCTTAATCCACCCAACTTCGGTACCCAAATACGATTTGCAAAATATCGAATTCCATCTTCCCGTATAACGAGTTGCTTCTCATACTTCTTCATTATTTCATTTCCTATATTTTCTTTAGTAAGTGCTTCTCGTTGAACTTCTTTAATTTGTGAGTTGAGATTCATGCGAATTTTTAAGTTCATCGCTCGTACTCGAATTGGTTCTCGTTCCTTTCTGCTTAGTGCGTCAGCCACCACATTTGCTTTCCCGGGATGATAACGAATTTCACAATCATAGTCGTTTATTAACTCGACCCACCTATGTTGCCTCATGTTCAGCTGTTTCTGATCAAAAATATGTTGAAGCCTTTTATGATCAGTAAACACAGTGCATTTAACTCCATACAAGTAGTGTCTCCACATCTTCAATGCAAACACGACTGCTCCCAATTCTAGATCATGCGTCGTATAATTTCGCTCGTGAATCTTCAATTGTCGGGATTCGTATGCAATAACTTTCTTCCGTTGCATAAGAACGCAACCAAAACCTTGTCGCGAATCGTCACAATATATTTCAAAATCATCGTTCCCTTCTGGTAACGATAAAATAGGCGCCGTAGTTAACTTCTTCTTCAGTAATTGAAATGCACTCTCCTGCTCAGAGGTCCATTCATATTTCTTCCCTTTTTGCATTAACGCTGTCAACGGCTTAGCTATTCGGGAAAAATCTTGAATAAACCTTCTATAATAACCGGCTAAACCCAAAAATTGGCGTATCTGCATTGGTGTCTTAGGAGTCTCCCATTTTTCAATGGCTTCAATTTTTGCTGGATCAACCTGAATTCCTTTGCTACTAACAACGTGGCCAAGAAATTGCACTTCTTTCAACCAGAAAGCACATTTAGAAAATTTAGCATATAGCTGTTCTTTTCTTAACAACTCTAATATCAACCTTAAATGCTGCTCATGCTCTTGCTCACTCTTGGAATAGATAAGAATATCATCAATGAAAACGATAACAAACTTATCTAAATACGGACTACAAACTCGATTCATGAGGTCCATGAATACAGCTGGCGCATTTGTCAACCCAAACGGCATGACCAAAAATTCGTAATGACCGTAACGTGTCCGAAAAGCAGTTTTCGGTATATCTTCTTCTTTGACGCGTAATTGATGATAGCCCGATCTTAGGTCAATTTTCGAGTACACACATGATCCTTGGAGTTGATCAAATAAGTCGTCAATTCTCGGTAGTGGATACCGATTTTTAATAGTTAACTTATTTAATTCACGATAATCTATACACATCCTAAAAGATCCATCTTTCTTTTTAACAAATAGAATCGGAGCTCCCCACGGTGAAGTACTTGGTCGTATGAATCCACGGTCCAGTAATTCTTTTAACTGATCTTGAAGTTCTTTTAATTCGGACGGTGCAAGTCTATATGGAGCACGAGCCACTGGTGCAGCTCCTGGTACTAAATCTATTTGAAATTCTACAGATCTAAATGGAGGTAATCCCGGCAACTCTTCCGGAAAAACTTCAGGAAAATCTCTTGCCACAGGCACGTCATTGATGCTCTTCACTTTTTCCTTCGTTTCGACTTTATTAACATGTGCTAAGATAGCATAGCACCCTTTCTTCAAGCACTTTTGAGCTTTCAAATAACTAATGAGTTTTAGCTTTGAGTTACCCTTCTCTCCATAAATCATTACTGGCGTTTTATCCTTACGAGGAATGCGAATTGCCTTCTTGGCGCACACAACTTCAGCTCCTATTTTGGACATCCAGTCCATGCCGACTATTACATCAAAACTTCCTAATTCTACGGGTATCAAATCAATCTTAAATATTTCTCCGGCTAAATTTATTTTACAATCACGGCAAATTTTATCGGCTTTAATTAGTTTACCATTAGCTAACTCAATCATGTACTTAGCATCTAGAGGTAATGATGAACAATTCAATTTAGCGTGAAAGTCTCTACACACGTAACTTCTATCGGCACCAGTATCAAATATAATAGATGCGGATAAGTTATTAATGGTAAACGTACCCGTAACAAGCTCCGGGTCTTCACATGCCTCTCTAGCATTAATAACAAATGCTTTTCCTCGTGCAGATCCATTATTCTTCTCTGGATTCAGACACTGGCTCTTATAATGACCCTGTTTTCCACACCCATAACAAGTGACGGTAGCCAAAGCAGTTCTATTTGCATTGGTGGCAGGAGTCTTGGTACCATTTGTATTTGTAACGAGAGCCCTACAATCTTCAGCAAGATGACCCTTTCGATTACATTTGTTGCATACCACATTACAGTAACTAGAGTGATGTTTGTGGCATCGGTTACATAAAGGATTTTGTCCTTTGTAACCAAAGCTTAAACCACTACCCGCACCTTGCGTGATTTCTTGTTTCTTAAAAGATTGTTGTTGGTTACCTCGACCATAATTTCCATTCCACTTTCTTTTGTTACCTGATACCTTCACATCAGTATTGGATACTTTCTTATCCATGATGACCTGATCCATTAGCTCGTTTGCCATGGTTATAGCTTCATGAATTGTCTTAGGTTTCGATGCTGTAACATTTGCCTTGACCTTTTTGGGTAAACCATCTTTGTACATTTCAATCTTCCGTTCTTCGGTTGGAACCAATTCAGGACATAGCAAAACTAATTCCATGAATCGCTGATTGTAGTTGGTGATTTCAGTACCAACAACCTTCAGACTTCGTAATTCATCTTCCAACTTCCTAACCTCGTTCCTTGGACAATACTCGTTGATTAACATTATTTTGAATTCTTCCCATGGGGTATCATAAGCTACATCTCCTCCTACAGCTTTCACGTAATTTTTCCACCACGTGAGTGCACTATCTTGTAAAGTGCACGATGCATACTTGGTCATGTCCTTTTCAACACAACCACTGATTTTAAACACAGTCTCCATCTTTTCTATCCACCGGGTTAAACCGATCGGTCCTTCCGTTCCACTGAATGATGATGGCTTGCAAGCTTGAAACGTCTTGTAGGTGCATCCTACATGAGGATTTGGGTTAACTGCAGCAGCTCTTGCAGCTTCAACCCATAACATTCTATCATTGACTCGCTGGTTGATGAATTCCTCGACTTCTTGTTCCGTCATTCGATTCAATCGCGCCATTTCCTAATGAAAGAAAATAATTATTCACATGGAATATTATAGATGTAGTGTGTATTTATAGTACATTATAGCTTGTTAATAATATGAACTAGGTATTATTATAAAAGCCTTTTCTTCTTATTAGCGTTTTATAATTATATCTAGGGTAGTACCTACCCGTTAATGTTCATACTTAATAGCTTAGTACAGAACCAATTACTACAATCTAAATAATACTTAACCATGGAAAATTATTGCATTTCATACTTCACTATTTTACATATGCTTATCTTACATCGAACATTAAGCAAACCACTCTAATAATATTATACAAAACATTATATGATCCCATGGTTTAATACGGCAGCGCATCGTTTGGTCTATTTTCTAGGACGTTTAGGTTCAAGGAATGGCCTAACGCTTATCCTAGCTGTCTGCCTATATTTTGGCGGTGGGGCTGAAGAACTGGATGCCGGGATAGAACGAATAGGTATAGCGGGAATAGGGGTGGTAGTGTTTAGTGGAGTTGGTGCCACATCATCCTCACTAAACTCGGGATTTGAATTTTCTAATTCATTAGCCTTTCGTTTCTTTCCTAATTCGAACTTGTCTTTCGTAATTTCCTGTATTTCTTCCTCGGGTTCACTTTCCTCCTCGGGTTCACTTTCCTCCCCGGGTTCACTTTCCGGGTTCTTTATTGTTGGTTCATCCGGAATTTGTGAGTCTTCCCCAAAGATATTATTTTCGTCATCGGATAGGTTAATGACTGAAACACCATCTGAAGATTCTGATTCGGAGTCGCTGAATGTGATAATAAGTTTTGAGCCCGACATCTATCACACAACAACTAACCCATTAGTACTACATAATATTTACATATAAATTTTAACCAACAATGATAAGCAATGGTTGTTAAATCAGATCCGGTCAAAGTCCAGACTTACTAATGTATCCTAACGACTTATCAGTTAGACACACTAATGCAAACCTGGTTCGCTAAGACCACCGCTCTGATACCACATGTCATAACCCGTCCTTAACCATAAGAACGAGTTAGATAACGTATGATTTCATTGCGAGGTATTGACCTCTATATGCGACATTTTTAAAAGAACAACTGCATTTATTTTACATTACAAACCATAACTCTTATTTTAATACAAGCTTTAGACAATAAAAAGATGATTATCGTTTAGCGATAATCTTAGACTTACAAACTTTACATGTGATGATAACAATACGATTTCTAGCATATTTTACATTACAAATCCTCCGATATGCAGTTTTATTTTTGACACAAATATGCATACTCAAGATCTTGTTTAAATTCAACATGTTGCAGCGGAAGCTTCTAATTATCACCTGAGAATAGACATGTTTAAAACGTCAACATAAAGTTGGTGAGATATAGGTTTAATGCCGGCAGCAATATATATATAGACCACAAGATTTCACATATAAACATTTTAATAAAAATATTCTAAGTGGTTGAGCACTTGGTAACCATACTTAACATTTAATCACGTCGCATATTCCCTTTATTATGAAATCTTACTACACCGTACCAAGTGTAGTCACGAAACGAAGTACTGTGCAACCGTTGAATACTGGTCGTCCAGTCTGGTTGGGGTTGTCAGGCCCGATAGATCTATCAACAGGATTCGCGTTTACAATACCGCTGTAAATAACAGTTACCAAGCTACAGGGAAGTATGCCAGTGGTACAACTCAACGTAGAATATATTTTTCAGTTACTTGTGTCCATAACGTAAAACATAAAATACATGTATTCTCATCCCGAAATACTTAGAGTTTAAAAGTGGGACTATATACTCACTTTCGTCTTGAAGATATGTAATTTTGACTTGGTCTCCGATTGATATCACGAACCTATCTATATATAATATATCAATACCTTTTCTTTTTAAACAAACGTCACATATATATACTTATAATACTTTTAATACTTTTAATAATTCCTTAGTCCGTAGTTAGCAGTCCGATGTTAGTAATTCAATTTTAATGGTTCATTTTTAGGTGTTTAATAAACCCCCAATGAAATAAATAAAAAACCCCCATCGTATATGTATTGGTCGAGATTAATCTTGACCCACGGTACCGGTGTTGTCAAATGACGTGTTGCGTACATAAAGTACCGGTGTTGTCAAATGACGTGTTGCGTACAATCATGGGATCTTATGATTAATCTTCTCGTATTGTTTACGGGTGATCCTGAACCATATAAAATTAAATTATGAGTACATATATATAAAATATCATGTTATTTTAAAAAGATGTGATTTATTTAATTTTCTCCAATTATTTTCGTAGCTAAACTAGTCTTAGATATCCGATCTCGTTTTGGTCATAGTTTCTTCGTTACAACTCCGTTTTCGTTGATTCAACTTGCCACTTCCTTGGATCGAGTCCCTCTTTAAGACTATGAACTGTAAATACCTTAGTTTGTATTCGAAATCACAGGTCATAGGTCAAACTTTAGTGAAACTTATGAAGTTAATCATTTTCCATCATGTAAACAACCTTAAATGATTATTTTTCTAAAAATACTTATACTTTGAGTTAAATCATGAAATTTTTATGTGTTATCATATTCATAGTAAAAATCATTTTTCCAGAAAATAAACCTCCAATTCAAAGTTTAAGATGGTTTTTAATTATCCAACCCAAAACAGCCCCCGGTTGCACTCCGACGTCGTAAATTCAGTTTTTAAGGTGTTCTTTGAAAAACCAAGTTATACCTTGTTAAATTAGCATATATTTATGATATATTACAGGTCTTGAAGTATTTTAAAAGTTAAGTGAGAAGGATCTATTTAGTTTGCAAACAAGTTTGAAAACATTCAAACTATGTTCTTGTTGTTAAAATTTTATACCACAAAATAAGATAGCTATATATATATGAATCGAATAAGGTTATGAACAAAGTTACTACCTCAAGTTACTTGGACAAGATTTCTGTAAAAGAGGAGTAAGAACCTAGAACCAAAAGGGTGATGGAATTGGATGAAAGATTGGAAGTAAGTTTGTGTTCTTGGAAAGGATTCTTGAAGTGTTTTTGTAAGGGTTTTCTTATGGTGATTAAGGCTTGTTTCTATGGCTAGATCTTCATGGTTTCTTACTGAATGGTTATGGAGTTTAAGGGTTAAGAAAGAGTGTGTGTTTTAGCTAGAAAATGGAAGTGAAAGTTGAATCAAAATGAGGATACATGGAGACCCTTAAAAACGTGATTCAAAGGGTTCCATGACAAGATTTTTAAGTTTGTTATTTTGTTAATTAGTCAAGCAATCATCCAAAAGTAATTACCTTATACATAAGGCATTGAACAAGGGCTGGTTGGTGGTGATTTGATGTGTATATATCAATAGTAAATACGTATAGAAGCTAGGTATGATACGAGTACATGTACTCTAGATATACGTATAGAAATTTTGTGAAAAATGGAATGAGAATTCAAATATAGCTATCTTTTGTGAATACACTTATATTGTTTTATGTGTTTAAGTCCTTAAAAAGTGGTTAAATACATTACTTATACGATATATGTATAAACATTATAGATTATAAGTATTTATGTCAATTAACGTTACGTATGGTTATCGCTTTGAAAACTTAAGTTAGTAGTTTCAAAATATACTTATAACTTATTGTTATTAATACAAAATGAGATATTAAAACATCCTTAGATCATGTTAAATATGTATATATACATATATATACACAAACGTATAATTATCATATGTTATATAGTTCGTGATATCATCGGTCAAACTAGACGGTCAAACGTTGTGTAAAACTCATTTCAAAAACATAAGTCTCAACAATTTGGATTGCTTATCATGTTGGTAAGGTTTAATTTATGTAAATATTAATCTTATAAGTATAGAACGATCGAAAAAGTGCGGGTCATTACAATGATTGAACCTGGTCCCGTTGTGCCAATGCAGACTGGTGGTCATGGTGATTGTGGGGTTTGGGTGTGCATACATATGGAGAGGATTATTTATAGAATGGAGGAGGTTAACAACATTGGAGATGCTAAAAAGGCTGCAGAGCAGTATAGAAACAGAATGGCAAGAACGTTTTTTCGTGCACGTTTTGATACACAAGAACCGCCGCCACCAACTCCACCAGTAGAGATTCAGGTTGATTGATACATTGTAGCTAATAGATAGCAGGTCTTGTATGCAAATTTGGTGTAAATAGGTTGCTGGTAAATTCACTTCTGCAACAGTTGTATTTGACACCACACGCAAGGATGCAAGCTTATGCTTGCGTACGCAAGCTTTGATTTGCGTCCTTGCGTGTGTATATTTTTCGTACGCAAGGAATGCTTTGCGTCTTGTGTGTGTATACTTTCGTCATCTTGCGTACGTAAGCGAAGCCTTGCGTACTGAAGCCTTGCGTACGCAAGCGAAGCCTTGCGTACGCAAGGCTTTGCTTGCGTACGCAAGCAAAAGCCTTGCGTAGGAAAGCAAAGCCTTGCGTGTTTTGTAAACAAATTACATTTATTACATAAAATAACACAGTAGGTACCTAGAATACAAGGGAAATACAACAATACATTACAACAAACGAAATCCAACAATAAGTTAAAAATAAAATTGGCATTCCAAATGCGATAGTGTTACTAATTATCGCTCCCTAAATTGCACGTTGCATAAAACTGAGACTGATATGCCTTAAAAGCTTCAGCATCTGTGGCCTTCTCCTTACCCTTCTTCGATTTTGGGGCCGATGTTTTTACTACTCTTTTAGAAGTTGATTCACCTGTTCGGTCATAAGAAGCTGTGCACGTATCCCTACCATGACCTGGTTCTTTGCAACGAGTGCAAGTTCTTACGATTTTTTCAGTATCTTCACCCTTCGACGGAATACGTTTTGTACTTTTAGGGTGTCCAGGGGCTCTTTTCTCCTTAATGGGAGGGTTTACAATTTGTAAAACGCCGGGCGATGGATACGACCATTCTGACCGATGGGGCAAAGGAAGGATGTGTTCAAAATACGTATTTATATAAGTTTGAGTTGTGAACCAGTGTGATACAAATTGAGTAACATCCTCCACGCCGAAAAGTCGTGCTGCTGCAATAACATGACCGCAAGGTATCCCCGATAACTGCCACTGCCCACATGAACATACTTTATCGTCGAGATTAACCATTCCATTTTTTCTGCCATCTCGCATTTCTATTAGATTGTTTGTCGATGGAATTGCTTGCCATCTTCTAGATTTTCTCGTCCTCTTGCCTAGTTTACGTTCAGCATATGGGGTAACCGTTGAAGTAAGACTAACCGACTGGTTGCGATGTTTGAAATACCAATCTTGTACTGAAGCGCGAAAAAACTCAAACAACATGCAAACAGGTAGTTTTTGAGCATGTTTGGATAGTGCGTTAACAGACTCTACACTGTTGCTAGTAAGGTATGAATACCTAACATGTTCAGCTCTACTTCTGGACCATTTGTGGAAACCAACTTGTTCTAAATAATTGTAAGACGCTCTCAATCTTCTTCGAAATACACTAAGATGATCCTCAAAATCCGACCCACGGTAAGCTTTCACCATTTTCCAATAATGCCATTCAAAATATTTGAATTTGTTAGATTTAGTCTTGATGCTTCCAAACAAATGACGTGCGCAAAAACAGTGAAAGGCTTCAGGAAACACAGTTGAAACACCATGTGCTATTGAAGCAGCACGATCAGAAATAAAAGTAAGCTCTGAAATATGATCACTCATACCACAACTCATTAAATGATCTCTTAGGTTGCCTAAGAACCATGACCAAACCTCGTTTGTCTCGCCGCCACCAATTCCGTAGGCCAATGGCAGAATTCCATTATTGCCATCCATCGCAACGGCAACTAAATTTGTCCCCGAGTACCCTGCCTTCAAATGCGCACCATCGACGATGATTACCGGGCGACAATGTTGAACAAATGATCGAACCTACATAGATTTTAGCAGGTAAAAAGTGTTCAATTATAATAAGGTCATTTATAAGTTAAAAATGAGAGAGATTATCGATACTTACAACTACGCCAAGGGAATAGTAACACATCAAAAATCTATCTTCTTTGTCGGTGACCAAATTACTTACGCTTCCCGGGTTGTGGATCCTAATGTTATATAGGTAAAGGGGAAGCATTCGGAACGAGTCCTCAGCACTGCCACGAAGCATCTGTAATGTATGACATTTGGCCCTCCATGCTTGGTTGTAAGATATGCTGACACCGAACCGTTGTCCTATATCCGCACGTATATCATTTGCTTTGTATTCCCGGTTTGCAGACTTGAAAGAATCCACAAGCATACTACCCAACACCTTTTTGGTAGCATGTTTATTGTTTCCCATAATTAGTGTGCGTGAGCATGTGTGTACGTCATGCAATTTCTTTACCATAAAGTTTTCAGTGTTCCGTATTTTGTAAGCATGTAAGACCCGAATATTTATTTTGTATACTTGTTTATTAAAGGCATATGAGATCGGGCTTCGTTGAATACTTATATATATTAAAATTGGAAAAGAGCTGAATCTGTCAATCTGCGCGCCGCGCAAAGCGGCCGCGCGCCGCGCAAACGCGCTGACAGAACCTATCTTGTTTTATTTATTTTAAATGAAGGGTATTTGGGTAATTTCACATGGGGCCGGATTTGTGGGCATTATCAGTTGGTTTAGATCCAACTTTGGATCATTTCACATCCATTCATCATCCTCATCCATTCTTAGAGAGAGAGGGAGGTTTAGAGAGAGATTGGAGGTTTTGGTGAAGAAGAAGCTCGAATCGTTCAAAGTCTCGGGTTTTAAAGTTGTTCCTGTCGTTCTCGGCTACGCGGTGATAGTATTGGTAAGCTCAAACTCCGAATTTCATCTATTTAATTTGATATTCAAGTTAGGGTTTTGAGTTAATTTGTTGTAATACCCTTTTAGGTGATGAAATGGGTTTAGTGATGCTAGTAATCGGGTTTATTGTTAATTGTTGGTGGATTTTGGGTTGGTGAACAAATTGGCCATGTTTAGAACTTGAAATTTAGTTTAATCACTTTAGTTAGCGATTATGGAAGTATTGGAACCCATTGGAGGTTGTTTGGTTGACTAACTTTGACTTTGGGTCAAATTAGGGTTTGGTGGTGACTATGACCCGATTGGCGATTTAATGAGGTTTATAAACTTAAAATGGATTAAGTTGAAGTATAGAACCGAGTTAAATGTGTTTTGGTGTCAAAACTTGTAAAGGATGAGATTTTGACCTTTATGGGTCAAAATTAGGGTTTAAGGGTCAAAATGGGTATGACACGTGTTTGGCACTTGTGTTCGGGTTTAATTGGCATATTAGGACCATTCTCACTTGTGTTAGTGATTATTGGTTAGTTTGGGTACGGTTTGTGCTTGGAAGTGCATTTGGGTCGAAATGGCACTAAGTGACGAATTGGGTTAATTTGTGAATCCAATCTAATTGTGTTGTGGTATTTGTGATAATGGAATAGGTATTTTCCATCGGCGAGTTGCGGTTTACTTGGAAGCTTTCTTCAAGACTTCAAGGTGAGTGATAATATCCTATATGCATATGTATGTGTAGGATGGGTGCGGGTCGGGTGAAGTGATTCTCGGTTATAGAGCTCACTTCACATATAGGTGGATTTGAAGGACTTGTGTATGAGTCCAATTGGCACGTTTGTGTGTCTTGGTTGACCATCTTTGGCGAAGTACACGTTTGTGTGCACGTTATCACACTTGGTTGTGATTTGGTTGTTATAACCCTAATGGCGAAGGGTTGATATGGTTGTGTGGTGGATTTTATAATCCCGTGACCGTGGGTTTTAGTATTGTGAAATGAATCTCGGGTAGTGCGGATTCATGGTGACTCGGGTTGTTCGGTCACCTTATTTGAGGTAGTGAATCTCGGGTAGTGCGGATTCACGATGACTCGGGTTGTTCGGTCATCTTATGGTTGAGAAGTGAATTTCGGGTTGTGCGAATTCACAAGGCTCGGGTTGTTCGGCCAATGTTCGTGTGATTGAGGTTAAGGGGTTAACCTTGTGTATTATTATTATTGTATTATATTAATGTGTTGTTGTGTTGTAGCTAACCCTCCGGGTGTAGCTATTTGGCGATGTTTACTTTGTCGTTGGCGGACTATCTTTTGTGTTGTATCATTAGCTCGTTGCTTAGATCGTACGGTATGCTTAGTGTAGATGCTTTATACTTGGATGCTTCGGTATGCGGTATTTGTTTTGTGTGGCGTATTCATTTTATACATATATATGTATGTAGTATGTTATCATTCACTAAGCATTAGCTTACCCTCTCGTTGTTGACTCTTTTTATAGATACGATGCGGACGGTGGCTCGGGTAAGCGCGAGGACTAGAAGACTTGCATAGTTGCTTTAGTGACTTGCTTTTGGATCGTTTAGGATTGGGTAGTGTATCCCCAATCGCCATGCTCGGCTTTGTTTGTATTAAAAGTCTTTTGGTCAAATGTTGTATTTCGGTACTTAAGGTGGCAAAATGGGTCAATGTGGGACCCACTTCGTAAACTTAATTTTATTAATTAAACGTGCTAGTTTTATATATATGAATTCATGGTTAAAAGCGTTTTGGCTAAAGACATCGGGAACGGGTCAAACATTTTGGCATTTTAAGTAAAACGGGACAGCGGGCTGCCAGACAGGTTCTGCGCGCCGCGCAACCTGTTGGCGCGCCGCGCAACTGGGTCAGTCAGCAAAATTTTTTTTTGTTGTAAAATTTAACGGGAATTGTCGTGGTTTGGTTTGGGTTGTTACAAGTGGTATCAGAGCATGGTCTAAGGGATTTAGGTGACTTGAGATAGGTGCCTAGACTTAGACTTTTGTGTGTGCTTAATTTGTTGCGGGACTTGTAGGATTACGGGTCGGAATGGGTTTAGTTAGTGCCTTGTTTATAGGTTGACTAACGTTTATATTAGTAATGCGGATATTATTAATATGCTCTTGTGTTGTGATAGTAATTCTCGCGTGTGTTTGTACCGCGTAGAATTTTGGTTGTGTTTGTTTATATCATCGAGCGAGGCGGTCGTTGTACTAACAAGTCGATGCGGCGTGTGTGCGTAATAAGAACTTGCAGACCTTATTACGGGTGCAAATCGTGTCTAACAAGTGATGTACGACGAGTGTTTAGCAAGATGGGGTGGTGTTGTGCGTGTCGTTTTATACGTGCGTGGACTAATCGTTTTGCATTCTTTAGAATGACGACGCGAAACGAGACCGAGACGAATGACACGGAATTTAACGCTAGAGTTACGGCCGCCGTTGCGGAGCAAATGAGAGCGTTTCGAGAAGAAATGGATGGGAAGTATTCCGAATTCCAAAATAGGGGTGAAATGGAGCGTTGTCTTAAGAGCTTCATGAGGACTAGACCCCCGATGTATGATGGGAAACCGGATCCTTTGGTGAGTACGACTTGGGTTTCGGATGTCGAAGGGTGTTTTCGTACTATGGAATGCCCTCCCGAGAAAAAGACGAGACTCGCTACTAGTTTGTTGCGGGGTAGGGCGAAGGATTGGTTGGATGGCAAGATTGATCTTGTAGGTGGTGAAACGTTTATGACGTTATCGTGGGGCGAATTTAAGGAGGAATTCTTCGAGGAGTTCCGAACTTCAGCCGATTTATCGGAATTGCGTTGTGAGTTGCGAAATTTGCAACAGGGTTCTATGGACTTGAATACTTTAAAGACGACTTTTATGTCGAAGGCTCGTTTTTGCCCGGAATATTTGGGGAATGATCGTTTGTTGATGGAGGATTTCTATCGAACCTTGAATGATGACTTGAAAGGTAAGATTAGCCGGGGCTACGCGAAATCGTTTGCAGAATTATTTGCGGTGGCTAGAGGTTTCGAGTCTTATACGCGATCGAAAAAGGGCGAACCTTCAAGTGAGGGAAGGGTTGTTTCTTATGGTGCTCCGAGTAAGAGGACTAAGGGTCCGAGTGCGAGTACGAGTAAAGTGGTAAAGGGCGCGGTGGAATCTCGTGCGCCTAGATGTTTCAATTGTGGCGTTAGGGGTCACAAGTTGTGGGAATGCACGATGCCGAGAAGTGAAGGCGGAATGTGCTACTATTGTCATAAAGAGGGACATCGCAAGCCGGATTGTCCCGAGTTGGCGGCGGCGAATGCCGCAAGGAGACGTTGAGGTACGTTTCGTTTTGATAAATATGTCTTTGAATATTTATTTATGTGGCGTTTATGTTCGGACTTGTTAATTGCATAGTGATTTGCATGTTATGGTTCAGGGTGACGTTCCTAACGGAAGTACCCTATGGTGATGTTTGGTTGTTGGACGAAGGGCGTAAGACTTGGTGTAACCAAGCATTCCTTAGTATTTGGGGAATGTTACTACCAAGCCACGGAAATGGTTTTGGTGTTCGATTGTTTAGCGCGTGTTCGCTTTTGGTGTTGAAGTGATGAACCATGAGGTTCGTCGGGTGATTGGAACCTTTGAGGCCGAGTGTTTAAAATCTCGATGTGTGTTGGTAATGGAGTCTTTATGACGCGACATTAGGTGCCTCTTTTATACCTACTAGCGTGGTGTCGACTCCGATTGTGTTGTGGTTACATTGTACTTAGGGTACCGGGAGAAACCCGTAGGTACATGAGTGACTAGGTGAAACTTGACAAACTAAAGCAATTGGATAATTGCGAGGGTATGGTTTGTGTAATCGTGGTACACTTTTCGTTCGAAGTGTTTAAGGATTGATTGAAATCCTTCGTGTGCTCAAGGTTAGAGCAAGGTGTGGTGATGGGTCGTGTGTACCCAATTGTTGGTAAAGTCTACCTTTGGTAGCATCGTACGGGTGTACGAGTTGTGATATAGGAACGTGTTTCCAAGTGGGGGAGTCGCACTCCTGCGCGAGGAAAGTGTTAGTGTGATATTTCGGATGATGATTTTGGTAGATCTGGAATTTTTACCGAGACCTAGTTTTGGGTCGATTCGTGGTAGAGTGCGATTTCGGATAAATTGTACTTATGGTTTGGATTGGAATCCCACCGAGGCGGTAATGTGGTAAATCTCGTTGAGAGATAATGGACGTGTTTGGTGAGCAAGGTGAAATCCTTCGGTTAAGGAAGGTGTGTGTCGGGTTCTCTTTTGGAGAATTCTTGTTCGGTACCTATGTTTGATATAGGTGGTTCTTGCTCGATTATGGTATGTAGTTGATGAAGCATGACCTTCGGGGTCCGCTGACTTCATCGTGGTATTGATGATTAATGAAGCATGACTTTCGGGGTTCGCTGACTTCATTATACTATGGTTGCGTGATGGAGCATGATCTTTAGGGTCCGCTGACTTCATCATGGGAGTACGTGATTGATGGAGCATGATCTTTAGGGTCCGCTGACTTCGTCATGAGCGTGGTGTTGAGATCGGTGAAGCATGATCTTCGGGTCCGCTGACTTCATCCGGTATTGAGATCGGTGAAGCATGATCTTCGGGTCCGCTGACTTCATCCGATAATGAGATTGGTGGAGCATGACCTTCGGGGTCCGCTGACTTCATCAAGAGGGTTGTGTTGTGGGACGTGAATATCGGGTTGTTCGTATTCACAATATTTCGGGTAGTACGAATGTCCCTGTTGGTTGGGCTCATAGTTTGAGGTAGTGAATGTCGGGTAGTTCGGATTCACTAAGGTTCGGGTTGTACGGCCATCCTCGGTTATACTATGTGGTGGTAGTAGTGAATATCGGTTTGCGCGTATTCACGATGACTCGGGTTGTGCGGTCATTTCGTTGTGAGATATATGGATTGGGTTGGTGGATTTCGGGTTGTGCGAATTCACTAAGGTTCGGGTTGTTTCGACCATCCTCCATATGTGTTTTGGCTCGGGTTGTTTCGGCCATGTTGAGTTGTAATCTATTGGTTGTTTGATACACCAATGGTGGGGTCGTAAGGACCATGTTGTGGGAACTATCGGTCGTTTTATGCGTCGATGGTGGGGTCGTGAGGACCACGTGGTATGATTAGTGATGCGATAGCCGTGTTTCGCTCACATGTTTGTTACGGGTGTGACGATGGACGATTTCGTACACCTTGGGATTTGTGTTCCCATAGCCGCTTTGGGCGCTATCGGTTTCTAACCGTGGATTGTGTTGTTACGGTAGTTGCGTATTGGTCGTATTGCGCACTACAAGGGATGTTTAATGATTAGGTGATATCCGTAAGGATTCGTTTGGTTCGGTTTCATCGTTTCGGGTTGTTGACCTTAGGTTGAGACTTGGTTGCTTTTAGCGTTGTACTCGGTAATAGTACGCTAAGGGAGTTATATCTCGGTACGAGATTGGTTGAGTTTTCCCGATGTTAGGGAAGGGGCATGGTTGTAGTGCTCGGATTGTGGCTTTGATAAATCGCGGGTGACGATTTAGTTGTGGAAGGCGATTCGTTGGGAAAAAAATTGCTTAGGAAAGTCGGATTGGACTTATGTTGAGGACCGTAAAGTGGAGTCCGTTTGGTCAAGTGATGAGGATCACGAGGACGTGATCGAGTTTAAGTGGGGGAGAGTTGTAAGACCCGAATATTTATTTTGTATACTTGTTTATTAAAGGCATATGAGATCGGGCTTCGTTGAATACTTATATATATTAAAATTGGAAAAGAGCTGAATCTGTCAATCTGCGCGCCGCGCAAAGCGGCCGCGCGCCGCGCAAACGCGCTGACAGAACCTATCTTGTTTTATTTATTTTAAATGAAGGGTATTTGGGTAATTTCACATGGGGCCGGATTTGTGGGCATTATCAGTTGGTTTAGATCCAACTTTGGATCATTTCACATCCATTCATCATCCTCATCCATTCTTAGAGAGAGAGGGAGGTTTAGAGAGAGATTGGAGGTTTTGGTGAAGAAGAAGCTCGAATCGTTCAAAGTCTCGGGTTTTAAAGTTGTTCCTGTCGTTCTCGGCTACGCGGTGATAGTATTGGTAAGCTCAAACTCCGAATTTCATCTATTTAATTTGATATTCAAGTTAGGGTTTTGAGTTAATTTGTTGTAATACCCTTTTAGGTGATGAAATGGGTTTAGTGATGCTAGTAATCGGGTTTATTGTTAATTGTTGGTGGATTTTGGGTTGGTGAACAAATTGGCCATGTTTAGAACTTGAAATTTAGTTTAATCACTTTAGTTAGCGATTATGGAAGTATTGGAACCCATTGGAGGTTGTTTGGTTGACTAACTTTGACTTTGGGTCAAATTAGGGTTTGGTGGTGACTATGACCCGATTGGCGATTTAATGAGGTTTATAAACTTAAAATGGATTAAGTTGAAGTATAGAACCGAGTTAAATGTGTTTTGGTGTCAAAACTTGTAAAGGATGAGATTTTGACCTTTATGGGTCAAAATTAGGGTTTAAGTGTCAAAATGGGTATGACACGTGTTTGGCACTTGTGTTCGGGTTTAATTGGCATATTAGGACCATTCTCACTTGTGTTAGTGATTATTGGTTAGTTTGGGTACGGTTTGTGCTTGGAAGTGCATTTGGGTCGAAATGGCACTAAGTGACGAATTGGGTTAATTTGTGAATCCAATCTAATTGTGTTGTGGTATTTGTGATAATGGAATAGGTATTTTCCATCGGCGAGTTGCGGTTTACTTGGAAGCTTTCTTCAAGACTTCAAGGTGAGTGATAATATCCTATATGCATATGTATGTGTAGGATGGGTGCGGGTCGGGTGAAGTGATTCTCGGTTATAGAGCTCACTTCACATATAGGTGGATTTGAAGGACTTGTGTATGAGTCCAATTGGCACGTTTGTGTGTCTTGGTTGACCATCTTTGGCGAAGTACACGTTTGTGTGCACGTTATCACACTTGGTTGTGATTTGGTTGTTATAACCCTAATGGTGAAGGGTTGATATGGTTGTGTGGTGGATTTTATAATCCCGTGACCGTGGGTTTTAGTATTGTGAAATGAATCTCGGGTAGTGCGGATTCATGGTGACTCGGGTTGTTCGGTCACCTTATTTGAGGTAGTGAATCTCGGGTAGTGCGGATTCACGATGACTCGGGTTGTTCGGTCATCTTATGGTTGAGAAGTGAATTTCGGGTTGTGCGAATTCACAAGGCTCGGGTTGTTCGGCCAATGTTCGTGTGATTGAGGTTAAGGGGTTAACCTTGTGTATTATTATTATTGTATTATATTAATGTGTTGTTGTGTTGTAGCTAACCCTCCGGGTGTAGCTATTTGGCGATGTTTACTTTGTCGTTGGCGGACTATCTTTTGTGTTGTATCATTAGCTCGTTGCTTAGATCGTACGGTATGCTTAGTGTAGATGCTTTATACTTGGATGCTTCGGTATGCGGTATTTGTTTTGTGTGGCGTATTCATTTTATACATATATATGTATGTAGTATGTTATCATTCACTAAGCATTAGCTTACCCTCTCGTTGTTGACTCTTTTTATAGATACGATGCGGACGGTGGCTCGGGTAAGCGCGAGGACTAGAAGACTTGCATAGTTGCTTTAGTGACTTGCTTTTGGATCGTTTAGGATTGGGTAGTGTATCCCCAATCGCCATGCTCGGCTTTGTTTGTATTAAAAGTCTTTTGGTCAAATGTTGTATTTCGGTACTTAAGGTGGCAAAATGGGTCAATGTGGGACCCACTTCGTAAACTTAATTTTATTAATTAAACGTGCTAGTTTTATATATATGAATTCATGGTTAAAAGCGTTTTGGCTAAAGACATCGGGAACGGGTCAAACATTTTGGCATTTTAAGTAAAACGGGACAGCGGGCTGCCAGACAGGTTCTGCGCGCCGCGCAACCTGTTGGCGCGCCGCGCAACTGGGTCAGTCAGCAAAATTTTTTTTTGTTGTAAAATTTAACGGGAATTGTCGTGGTTTGGTTTGGGTTGTTACAAAGCACTAATTTTCCATTCACAATTTGGCAACACACAATTAGCGGTGTATCGAGATTTGTCCGTCTTTACAGGCTTAATTTGGAAGTTTTCTTCAAGACATTTTGTAAATAGAGTGTTTATGAACTCGGCCTTGTTCAAAAAATTTTGACGAACTTTAATTAAATCTGATACCCTATACATGGTTGGTGTTTGTGTCGTAAATTCAGGCTCTTGCTCTTGCTGACTCAATAGAGGTGGCATATTCCAGAATAAATCTTGCTTTTCTTCTTCATATTGATCTTCTTCGTCTTCGTCTCCGTCTTTTTCTCCATCTGAATCACTAGATGCGACAACAGATATCTCAAACGGGTGGTCTCCTTCTTTAATTTTACATACGTTTTCAACACCATAGTTAAACATATCAAACTCTTCAGTGTTTGGAGGTGGCATTTCAGGCTCTCCCGCTTCTAAATTATGAAGGTTTGGTTCAGTGACTTGTGTTGAGTGTGTTTCTGGGTTTGGTTGTGGTTGGAGTGTTTCTGGGTTTCGTTGTGGTTGGTGTTTTTCGTAGTTTCGTTGTGGTACGTGTGTTTCTGGGTTTCGTTGTGGTAGATTCATTCGTACTTTCTCAACAACATAAATATCAATCGGAGCATTTACAATTGCATATTGTAAGAACTCTTGAAAGTCTTCATAATCATCCGTAATATCAAAAACATGGTTATTATAAATGTATTTCATTGAAACAGGTGAATTGGGTGGCATTTGTATTTTTTTAAGAACATTTTTTAATAATATTCTCTGATTCCTTAGTTTTACAGGTGCAACAGGTAGTTTTAGCCGAATTCTAAAACAATCTTCGGGTAAATACTTGGGAATGTTGTTAATATACTCAAAAGAACCCCCACAACATATATGAACAACAAATTTATCTTCATTAACACAATTCATAAATATTTAGGTAGTGAAAAAAATGCTTGAAAATGTACCTTGTGTAGCCAATAATCACTGAAATTCTTTTGGAATGAGTTGTTAGAAAATGATAAATTTCAAGTTCCCGGGACATTCTTTATATAGGATCGAAATTCTATCCATGAAAATCTAGAAAATCTAATGAAATCTTATCCTGAAAATCCTTTCCTGATAAGATAAAGGCGCAAGGACGCAAGGACGCAAGGAGGATTGCGTACTTGCGCCAGTGTGTACGCAAGGTACCTTGCGCTGGCGTTTAAACATGTCATTTAACCGTGATAAAAATTAAAAGAATACGCAAGGACGCAAGAAGGCAAGGTCGCAAGGTACCTTGCGCCTTGCGAGGGCATTTTGTCAATTTTTTTTTTTTTTGGCTCTGGTGCAAGGGGTAAAAAATATTTGGGCATTTTGGTGATAACCCCAGCAAAATATGGAAGTTTTGAGGCAAAATCAAATTTTAAGCTTGAAAATTTCAAGTCCTAGTGGCAAATTCAAAAAATTCAAAACTTTAACACTGAAAATTTCAAATCAACTGGGGTGGGTGTCACCCCTTGCCCTTATGCAGCTTCGCCCATGCATACCGGGATGATTTGTTGTTCGTTTTTTACGTTCTTTCTTGTTTCTTGAATCAAACTTTTAATCACGTCTAATAATATTGCCGGTGGGTAGAATCAAGACTTATTTTAGCAAGGAGCTTATTTTAACTACTTATTTAGCTACTTTAGGCCGTTGTAGTCCATAAATAAGAATAAAACTTTATCATAGCTTGCATTCGATGCGGCTGATTCAATTTCTTCGCCGCCTGTAGCTATAAAGTTCCTTATTTTCATATAAGTTTCCGTTTTTCTCCCAAAAAAATGTTTCAAGCTCATTATAATTGCAGGTTACTCTGTATTTATTTTCAAAACATTTCATGTCTTCAGTTCTTAAGTTTCATCATAAACCAAACAGTCCATGATCATAAAAGTTATACAGATCGAAAAACACAGATTACTTGATGATCGAGCATGTTAACTGCTTACACGCCTTACCAAACTGAACCGAATCAATGTAAAATTCGTCCATTCATGACCAAGAAAAGAAAAGTAAATAAAAAAAAAACAAAATAAAACAAACTAGCAACATAAAATCATCCAAACTTTTTTCCCTGATCGAGTTACTCTTTACACTGCGCATATGGCTCAAACCCAGCAGCAGCAGCAGCAGCAGCCGATCCAGACGGACCACCCGCTGTCGGGTCCTTCAAGAAACCACCAATACTAGCCGGACCAAAAAACCCATTATGATGACCCATATGAAAAGCAGCAGGCACAAATGGATGCATACCAAATGGACCACCTGCACCAGGATCAGAACTAGTTCTCTTTATAAGCGGCTCACCCCTTATGGACCCACGTTCACCACCGTCAAACTCTCTGTAACGATGAAGATACACAGTCAACGGCTCGATATAATCATCAAACCCTAATTTACTCATTGCCCATAGCACATCTTCAGCTGTGATGGTCTTTCGTTGCTCACGCTGGCAACGATCGTTCGCTTCACCTGTCACAAAACTAATGTACTCGGACACACATTCTTGAATCGTTTCTTTCGCGTCGTCGGATATTTTAGCATGTGGTGGCAAGATCTTTCGCATTATTCGGATCACATTAGCTATCGGCATAAACCGATCTTGTTCTCGAACAGTACATTCATTATTATTGTCATCTGCAGATGAGTTGTTGTTATTGTTGTTTGCTTCTGGTAGCTTCAGCTTCATATCTGATTGTTGCATTCCTAGCCAATATAAATTAAAGTGTAAATAATTTTAATTTAACATTAAACTAATCCTTTTAGCAACATATATATATACTGTATACTTGATAAGTTAAAAAAAAAAAAAAGAGTAGAATGGGAAAACAAAAGAATGTGATGGTGTGGAAATATATTTGCATGGATGACACTTGTTGTATAATATTTGTCTTTCTTCAACCTAAATTCATACACACTGATATTAACACATATGACTCAGACTTAACAGTCAGAATGGATCAAACAGACCTCCATTGATATACATACTTCAACTCAATTGTGTATGTATAGTAGGAAAAAAATGCAACACCTGCTAAGCATTTTGGACTATTTCCATATCAACTTGGTCTTTTTTATTTAACAATCAAAATACATGTAAACTATTACCAGAATCCATGACAAATAACAGCAAACATTTTGCATTGCATGCACATATTTATTTAAAATGAATTAGAAATTTGTAGATGTATAATTAATTAATGGATATGATAAGTATGGTACCTGCAGATGTAGGGTGGATTGGGGGCCTGTGGTAGCCATGGAAACCTCCTACACGTTCCATTTTCTAGAGCCTTTTGAAAAAAGAAAAAAAGTTTGATATAATGTGGGAGGAAAAAGCATAAAAATTACTGTATTAAGTAGATTAAATATGATGAATGCATTGCATGGTTTGAGGTGGTGGGAAATATGAAGACGTACAGGTGGCATTAAAGGCGTGATAAACAAGAACAGAGTATTCGTTGATGTTGTATTAGTTAGTTAGGTAGCAGCAGAAGCGTTCAGGGACTGTGTTTAATTGGTTTAATTTTAGTTTTGGTTAATTAATTAATTAGGTGAATAACGTACATTTGACCGCCACCCTCTTTGGCTAATGCATGCACGCCCTTTTATTTTATTTAATGTCATGATTTATGACATATTTTGTCATCTCCTATTGTCCTATCCTATCCTATGTATACATCAAAGCTCAAACAAAAATACTTCTATGTACGGAGCATCTAGTACGAGGGATAATAATTTGTACTCAGTACATTACTAAGTTTAGCCATATGTTTGTATAAATGTATAATTAGTGGTATATGACTAATTTTGACCATCCATTTGGTATATATCTTAGTAATATGTATCGTTAAATGTGTAGTCATAGACGGAGCTTTTGATGGACTATAAAATTTATGTATTTAATATCTTTATGTAAATTGGCAGATAATTTTAGAATTAAAAAACTAGTAGCAAGATGTTAAGGAATTACAATAGTTACAACGACACAATATTTTCAATCAAAGTGACCGTAATGATCTACAACCATTAGTCATAAATTCGACCAAAACAATCATAATACATGACCACACACTTCACTCGAATATCTAACTATAATTCAACCCTAAGGCAAATCATCTAGTTATAGAAACCGGTGAACACAACGACCGTACCTCCGCAATCAGGAACAACCACAACCCTGACCTTGACATAGACAAAGCTCACCGGAGATTCACACCATTAATTTTCAAGATAGGCTGAGTTGCATGAAATTTACCAAACAAACAATGCAAGATACAATGAGTAGAATAGAATGAATATAGGGAGACTAGAAAACATCAAGAGAGGTAACATAGAATCACTTGGGTACTTCATGTAGTGAGGAAAAAACAAGACCGATGATACAATCAGCAAACACATCAACATTATTGCCATTTTTCTCTCGTCTATCAGTTTCTTTCCCTTTCTTTTCATTTCCACCATTTTTTGCCACAACAGAGAGAGGGGAACATGAAGAGCAAAAAAACTGCTTCAGTTTTAAAGCTTTCAATTTACCAATACGTTATGCATATGGTGTTTAGGCATTAAATTGCAAAAGGTCAAAGTCACCAGTACATTGTATTACATTAATCTTATATTACTATTATTACTATTACTATTACTATTAATATTAAATATTAATATTAACATGCTATTGTATGACACATATTCTTATAACAATATAACTATAACTATATAAAATATAGGATATAAGAGAATCCCAAGGGCTACGTATTTCTATACTTAAATTCAGTAGGTCAATTTATTCATGAAAATATGTAATTTATATTGAAAATAGAAATAATTACGCCGTTGGTACCTGTGATTTGTTCACATTTACATCATAACACCTAAACTTTTTTCTTTGCGTAGTTAGTACCTCAGTTTTGCTTAACTATCGTGGTTGACACCTCAACCTAACTCCAATCAAGTCTTAATGGTTAATCATTCACATGTGCCATGCATGTGAGGGCATATGTGTCAACAAGGTGTCTTAGAAACAAATTTAGAAGTTTTTCAAAATCAAAAATAATAGTGGCCATATTATTATAGCTACAACCCGTGGCCCTGTATTTATTTTATTATTTATAATGATCAGAATAATACGGAGTAACAGATAAATCATTATATAGATAAGAATGCAAAGACAGAAACGGTAAAACATAATCTACTTTATTATCTATATTGCCTACCTTATAGATAACTTCTTAACTAGTCCCTCCAGCAATTTTCGAAGTTCAGTTGCGTGCAACTCATCAAAAAATGTTGTCTGAATGTGATAAATAATGATATTTCTACAATCTTATTCTTGTATTATTTGTTAAAATCCTTTTTACTTGTTTAGTCCTTGGTTACTTTTTCAGGTTAAGTGTTTAACTGAAAAGGAGTGGTTGTGCATGTTCTTTCTAAATTCAAGGGGCTTTTTGGTGCATTTGAAATACTTGGAGCTCAAGGATTCAAGATGTCAAACCGGAGGGAGTTAACTGCTATTATTAATTTATATTTATACCAGGGGTTTTTGGGTGTGAATTCATTCGATCGATTTCTGTGTTTTTGTTTTCTCTCACAATTAGTTGAGTGATCATCTATTATGATCTTGTAGTTTCGATTTCTGTTTTGATTATACTTAATCAATCTTCTTCGATAATAGAAGATTGATGTTTCTGTATTTTTTGTTTGATTCAAAGAAGGATTAATCTCTGTTTTAGAGATTTGGTAATTTGTTGGTGATTGATTCGTATTACTTTACATGGTATCAGAGCGATTCGATCGTTTGTTTGGGGTGTTTCTTTCAACTGATTGTTGGCAGATTCTTGGTGATCTACTGAAAACCCTAATTTTGAAAAATTAGGGTTAGGGTTTGTTCATCTTGTCTGATATTGATGTACTAGTGTTTGATTGTCTTCCGTTGCTACTTGGTTTCTGTATTCTTCTACAAATTAGAGTTTTCACTCTAATAGGGGAGTCTCGTGTTTATTCGTACTTTATTATACCTAGACCAGATCTCTACGCCCAACTCTTGATCTAGATCCTTAAGATCTATGAATACCTGATCAAGCGTAGATTGATCTTGACCTTTATTTGTTAATCATCTTTACAGGTTGCCTGGCTAGTAGCCAGTCGTTTGTGGTTTGTTTCTTTTCCTTACAGGTGTCTGAACCGTGGATTTGTTGCGGTTTTATGTGCTAATTGTCTTAATCCTGTGCTAGTTTCTTTGTGTTCTACTTGTTATTTGATTTATTGTTTTCTTGCTTGTTTGTTTCTTCTGTGTTTTTATTATGGCTGGTGATGATGATGGTAGTTCTTCTATAACTTTGGTTAATAAATTAGATTTTGGTGATCCTCTTTATCTGCATGCTAGTGATACTACTGGAACTGCACTTGTGTCAATTAAATTGAAAGGAACTGAAAATTATAGTGTTTGGAGCAGAGCTATGCTTCTTGCTTTAAATACTAAAAATAAAAAGGGATTTATTGATGGAACTTGTAAAAGAAGTGATTATGAAAAGGATGAAGTTTTGTTAAATCAATGGGATAGATGTAATTCTGTGGTATTAACATGGATACTTACATCTATTTCAGATGAATTGTATTTGGGATAAATCTTTTCTAATAATTCTGTTACTGTCTGGCAAGAACTCAAAGAAACTTATGATAAAATTGATGGTTCAATTACATTTAATTTACATAAGCAAGTCAATTCATTGACACAAGGAGGTTCTAGTGTTTCTGAATATTATCATAAGCTAAATTCTTTGTGGAAACAATTTGATGCTCTTGTTAAGTTGCCTGAATGTGTTTGTACTGCTAATGCTGATTTTATTAAACATAACAGTGTAATGAAACTTATGCAGTTTCTTATGGGACTTGATGAGGTTTACCAGCCAATAAGAAGTAATCTTCTTATGACTGATCCCCTTCCCAATGTTAAAACTGCTTTTGCAGTTATTTCAAGGGAAGAGTCTCATAGGAATTTTTCTGGACATACTGTTGGTCAAAAGTCTCGAAGTTCTGCTTTTGTTGCTAAGACACCTAATAATGTTAATGGAAACAACAACTTTAATAGACCTAATAATATGAATAATACAAATCAATTTAAGAGGTCTGGAACTGTAAGGGGTCTTAATGCAAATTATAAGTGTACTAAGTGTGGTATAATTGGTCACACTGTGGATAGATGTTTTGAAGTTATTGGATATCCTCCTGGCTATATAAGAAAACCATTTAATCAGGGTGCTCCAAAATTTACTGCTAATAATAACAATTGTGTTTCTGATAATGCTAATGCTACCACTAGTAGTTCTCCTTTTACTGTTGATCAGATTTCAAAGTTAATGAGCCTCATTAATGATAA
This sequence comes from Rutidosis leptorrhynchoides, assembly GCF_046630445.1. NCBI lineage: Eukaryota > Viridiplantae > Streptophyta > Magnoliopsida > Asterales > Asteraceae > Rutidosis > Rutidosis leptorrhynchoides. Next base: position 335,652,106 of record NC_092340.1, on the reverse strand, counting down.
AGACAAAGGAAATTCTACTGCTGTTCTTAATGCTAATATGTCAGGTAGTTTTTGGAATAATAGCAGTAAATTTAACTCAAATTTTGAAAAATTCTTTTGTAATAACATGTTTTTTACAAATAATAAACATCATCATAAAGATTGGATTATAGATTCAGGAGCAAATCAACATATGATTTGCTCTGACGGTGATTTATTTGATGAAATTGATGTGTCTAATATGAATATTTTCGTGTCTCATCCTAATGGCACTCAAGCTAAAATTGTTAAAGTTGAGAATATTCAAATAAATGAATTTATAACTCTTTATAATGTTTTATATATTCCTGAATATTGTGTGAATTTACTGTCTGTTAATAAGTTAACTGTTGGTAACAGATTCTTTGTTGGGTATAATGAACAACATTGTTTTATTCAGAATTTGATGCTAAACAAATTAGTGGGGATTGGTGATGAAAAAGATGGTCTTTATATGTTTAAGAAAATGAATATTGGTAATTGTGCTAATTCTTTTTGTGGTTCTTTAAAACTTTGGCATCACAGACTTGGACATCCTGCAAGTCAAGTTTTAGTGGTCTTAAAAGAAAAATTAAATTTAAAAGATTCTAATTTTATTGAACCTTGTGAGATTTATCATAAGGCAAAACAAACAAGAGAACCTTTTCCTCTTAGTGAAAATAAGTCTGTTATGTTAGGTGATTTATTGCATCTTGATCTATGGGGTCCATATAAGGTGGTTAGTAAGGAAGGATACAAATACTTTCTTACTATTATTGATGATTTTACTAGAGCTGTTTGGATTTTTCCGATTAAAACCAAAGATGAAGTGTTTGACAATGTGAATTATTTGTACAATATACTTTAAAATCAATTTAACACAAAAGTTAAAATTATAAGAAGTGATAATGGGACTGAATTTGTTAATTCTAAAATGGATAATTTTTGTTCTAGTCATGGTATTATTCATCAAACCACTATTGCCTATACTCCTCAGCAAAATGGGATTGCTGAAAGGAAACATAGACATCTGCTGAATGTAGCTAGAAGTCTTATGTTTCAAGGGGGGATACCTCTTAATATGTGGACTGATTATGTGTTAACTGCTTGTTATTTGATTAACAGATTACCATCTTCTGTGCTGTCTGGAAAGTCTCCTTTTGAGTTGGTGTATGGATTTAAACCTAGTCTCTCTCATTTAAGGGTGTTTGGTTGTTTATGTTTTGCTACTGTGTTAAACAATTATAATAAATTCAGTTCTAGAGCTGAGAAATGTGTCTTTATTGGTTATTCTTCTGTTAAAAAGGGTTATAAACTTTTTAGTCTTGATTCAAAAATCATTTTTTATTCAAGAGATGTTAAATTTTATGAAACTGTTTTTTCGTTAAAAGAAAAGGTTGATACTTGTTATGAGAACAATGATTTTGAGTCTGATGTTAATCATTTAAATTTCTTTGATCAAATATTTTCTGAAAGTCAAAATACCAACACTCAAAGTCCCAATGATGAAGGGAGAGAAAGAGAAGCTAAAGTAAGTGAAGGCACAGAGTATGATTCTTCAAGTAACACTAATAGTGAAACTGAAGATAATACTCAAAGTGCAACACTTGATGATAATACTAGTGATAGCACTAGTTCTCCTGAGGGAAATTTTCAAAATATTTTTCAAACTAATCCAACTCAAACTTTAGGAGATGACCTTAATCTCAGAAGGTCTAGTAGACCTACTAAGAGACCTTTTAAGTTTGATGATTATATTGTTGATAATAGTGTGAAATATGATATTAATAAAGTAGCCTGCTATGCTAATCTTTCTCATGATAACTTGTGTTTTGTGTCCAATTTGAACAAAAGTGTTGAGCCTAGTTGTTATATTGAAGCTTGTAAAGATACACATTGGGTTGATGCTGTGAATACTGAAATTGAAGCTTTAAATAGAAATAATACTTGGATTTTAGTTGATCTTCCTCCTGGAAGAAAACCAATTGGGAGTAAATGGATATATAAGATAAAATATAAAGCTAATTGTGAAATAGAAAGATATAAGGCTAGACTTGTTGCAAAAGGGTTTAGTCAAAGAGAATGTGTTTATTATGATGAAACATTCTCTCCTGTTGTAAAAATGCTTACTGTTAGATGTCATTCTTACTCTTGCTATTAATAATGATTGGCCTGTGTTTCAATTAGATGTTAATAATGCATTTCTTTATGGTAAAATTGATGAAGATGTGTATATGAAACCTCCTGAAGGATATCTTGATAATAACAGTAATAAAGTTTGTAAACTTATTAAATCCTTGTATGGTCTGAAACAAGCTCCTAGAAAATGGAATGAGAAATTATCTAGTGTTTTATTTTAAAATGGCTTTGTGCAAAGTATTAATGATTATTCTTTATACACAAAAACTTATGGTGATGTTTTTCTTGCTCTTCTTGTTTATGTGGATGATATCATTGTCACTGGAAATAACATTGTTGAAATTAAAAAGTTTAAGGAATATTAAAATTCAAATTTTATGATAAAAGATTTGGGAACTTTGAAATATTTTTTCTTGGAATTGAGATTCTAAACATTGAAAATAGTATTTGTATGAGTCAAAGGAAGTATTGTTTGGAGTTACTTAATGAGTTTGGTTTACTAGGTTGTAAACCTCTCTATGTTCCTATAGAACAAAACATTTCATGTAAAACTGAGCCTACTGAAAGTGATCCTGTTTTGAATGATATTACTACATATCAGAGACTTGTTGGAAAACTGATTTATTTAACAATGACAAGGCCTGATATTTCTTTTGTTGTACATTGTTTGAGTCAGTTTATGCATAAACCTTTACAATCTCATTTTAAACTTTCTCTCCATGTTTTTACTTTCACCTGGTAAAGGAAATGTTATTGTTAAGTCAAAAAATTTGAATTTAGTTTCCTATGCTGATGCTGATTGGACTAAGGCTATTTTCATGTCAAAATCTGTCAATGGATATTGTGTTTTTATGGGAGATTCTTTAGTTTCTTAGAAAAGCAAGAAACAAAATGTTGTTGCAAGATCTTCTGCTGAATCTGAGTATAGAGCTATGGGTAATGTTACATGTGAAATTATATGAATTCTTAAAGTTCTTCATGATCTGAAAGTTAAGCCTACTATTCCTATTCCTCTTTTCTGTGATAATAAATCAGCCATACAAATGGCTGCAAATCCTGTTTTTCATGAAAGGACAAAACATCTAGAAATAGATGTTCATTTTATAAGGGAAAAAAATTAGTTCTGGAATCATTCAAACTGTTAAAATAGATTCTAATGTTCAGATTGCTGATATTTTTACAAAAGGCTTAAGTGTCAAAAAACACAATTATTTCTGTAATCAGTTGGGATTGTTGGACTTGTTCAAGAATAAGATTGAGGGAGGGTGATAAATAATGATGTTTCTAAAATTTTATTCTTATATTATTTGTTAAAATCCTTTTTACTTGTTTAGTCCTTGGTTACTTTTTCAGGTTAAGTGTTTAACTAAAAAGGAGTGGTTGTGCATGTTTTTTCTAAGTTCAAGGGGCTTTTTGGTGCATTTGGAATACTTGGAGCTCAAGGATTCAAGATGTCAAACTGGAGGGACTTAACTGCTATTATTAATTTATATTTATACCCAATTTTAGGGTTTCTGGGTGTGAATTCATTCGATAAATTTCTGTGTTTTTGTTTTCTCTCTCAATTAGTTGAGTGATCATCTATTATGATCTTGTAGTTTCGATTTCTGTTTTGATTATACTTAATCAATCTTCTTCGATAATAGAAGATTGATGTTTCTGTATTTTTTGTTTGATTCAAAGAAGGATTAATCTCTGTTTTAGAGATTTGGTAATTTATTGGTGATTGATTCGTATTACTTTACAGAATGAAAAAAAATATATCATTAATGAAACAAATTAATGTAAGTAATATTAGCTAGCTTCTTATTAATGAAACAAATGTTGACTACAAATCAACCATGGCTTTTTATCTGATCAAGCCCTCCAAAATTGATACTGTTTAGTCACTGTAGTCCTTGCTTTTAATTTTGGTCTAGAGGTAAAGTATAGAATGTATAATGTCTATGTATGTATTGATGGAAACAACACAAAATAGCCAAAGTATAATAGGTATAAAGAAGGCAGAGATGGAGCAATTTTCTGATCTTTTATTTAAGTGGAAGATTGATTACAAAAATTAACTCATACGATAATAAAAAATAACATCTATTTTTAAGGGGGTGTCTTTAGGAAAGGACGGTATCTCAATCTCTCACCTTCAATAAGCCGATGACACAATCTTTATGGGAGAATGGAGCAAAAGTAATATCTCAAATGTGTTGAAACTTCTTAAATGTTTTGAAGAGGCCTCGGGTTTGAAAATCAATATGTCAAAGAGCTGTCTTTACGGGTTGGGTGTATCAAATGATCTCTTAGAAAGTTTCTCCAACCGGATAGGTTGTAAAAAGGGCTCTTTCCCGATTACATATTTGGGACTACCGGTAGGGTCACGGATGTCGAAAGTGGATGATTGGGAGCCGGTGATCAAAAACTTTCTTAAAAGATTTTCGGATTGGAAATCACGTACGTTATCATTCGGTGGAAGGTTAACTCTAATCAGATCGGTTTTATCTAGCTTACCGTTGTACTATTTTTCCCTATTTCGCGCTCCTTCATGTGCCTTATCATTGCTCAAAGGTTTGAGACGTAAGTTTTTTTGGGGCGGGCAAGGGAATGACACAAAAATGTCATGGGTTAAATGGGATTCAATTTTATGTTCTTACAATGAGGGGGGTTGAACGTCGGGTCGTTAAAAGCTAAAAATTGGGCACTAATCGGTAAATGGTGGTGGCGTTTTCGCAATGAAGAAGGGGCCATATGGGTCAAAATCATCAAAAGTATTTATGGGCGGAATGGTGGGTTGGGTCATTTGGGCAACGCTAGTTCTTTAGGCAGTATCTCTCCTTGGAAGAACATCATATCCATTGCAAAACACATGAACAATCTAATGACCCGTCCTAATCTATCTGGACGAATACATTACATTAGGTTACATCGCGAGGTACTTGACCTCTATATGATACATTTTACAAACATTGCTGTGATGACCCGGAAATTTCTGACTAAATTTAAACTTAATCTTTAACGTTTCCGACACGATAAGCAAAGCCTATGAAGTTGAATCCTAAAATTCTTGAACTATTCAAATACCCTTCGATTGTTCTCAACGATTTGCGAACAAATATATGTAAATAGATACATATATATACTATAACTTGAAAATGTAACAAAGTGTTATGAAAACGATACTGTGCATTAACATTATTGGTTTGATTATCTGATTGATATATTTAACTACGGAGTTAAAAGATTATGCCAAACGATTGAATTAAAAGATATTTATTGAGTCCCTTAAAGATTATGATATTATTACGAGTCTCTGTTGTGAGGTCCACGTTGATTTGGGAAATCGTTCATTTTTAACGATATTCGAAATAAATGGTAAAGTGTTTATTTAAATAACGTAATTTGGAGACATACAATAATAAGGAATATTAACTGTTGGAATTAGATATATGAATAACTTGTGATATGTATTTTAAAACGTATATATTAATATTGAAAATATATAAAATATAATATTAAACTGGTCATAAAATGAATTGTTATTATATATATATTAACAAATAGCGAGACAATGATTTATAGAAGTAAATGACCAAAACACTCGAAAGTTTAATATATACTTTGAGTGGTATAGTTTAGGGATAATTTAAGGCTATATTTTGACAAAGGTACGTGACACGAAACGTAAAATGCAAGTTTTCTAAACGTACGAAAATGCGTTCGAGAAACCGGAACCGGGGCATAAGTCGAGTGACAACGTACGAGACATCGGAACGAAAATTTCAAGTCAACTATGCACGAGAATATAATATAATATATAATTAATTATCGCATGGGGTGCTTTTTCAAGAAAGGTTCTATAAATTGATCGAGTTCTGGCTTAATTCACACACACACATATTTATCAATATTACTCCGTATTATTATTATTATTATTATTATTATTATTATTATTATTATTATTATTATTATTATTATTATTATTATTATTATTATTATTATTATTATTATTATTAAGATTAATATTATTATTATTAATCTTATTATTAATATTATTAATTAGTATTATACATAAAATACTACGACGAGGTTATGAGCGTGTCACTTTCAAAATGGTTTTCAAGCGAGATAGAGCTAAGGAAATTATGGGTTATTGCCAAGGAGGTTATGGGTAATGTTCGGGGGTATATTTGTGAATCAAACCTAGTGTTTATTATCTCCGTTACGTCTACATACTTTCCTACAATATTGAATCTCAATACTGATACGTAAGCACTCATATTTTATATTTTATATATTAATTGTGTATCCATGTCTAGTACTCGAGTATATATATTTATACATGCTTGTATGCTAAATTTCTTCGTTAAACAGTTTATAATGAATCACGAATTAAATACATATATTACTGGTAAAAGGTATATGATATACATGTTTTTGGAAAGCTGGCGAAAAATCAATGACTTTTCATTTAGACATCGAATAGTTTCGATGAACGAATTAAAAGATATGATCAACTGAATTATAATTGACGTTAATTGGAATTACTTATGAATTTGCAATTAAGATTTAAATAACTTGTTTACAAGATTGATAAAATGGATTTTTAAATATTACCAGCCGAGTAAATGAATCCTTATATAAGGTACGTCTCGTTTGTTGAACTATTGTCAAAATTGACTTTTTGAAACAACATTGGATAACTTTTGTATGTCGATATCGAGCATTAGGATTGTGATACACTATGACCTGACCTAGCTTGATAGACATTTATTGACCAACATATGTTCTCTAGGTTGAGATCTACGATTATTTGATATTCCGAGTTTCGGTCACATTACGATGAACAACTTTATGTGCTGCTAAGGTGAGTTTCATACGCTCCCTTTTTAATTGCTTTTGCAATCTATATTTTTGGGCTGAGAATACATGCACTTTATTTTAAACACAATGGATACAAGTACATACTAAATTCTACACTGAGTTTGAACCAAAACTCCCTTAGCTTTGGTAACTAGTAACTGCCGGTTATAAGAACTGGTGGGCGCGAGTAGTAGTATATGGATCCATAGGGCTTGATATCCCCGTCCGATCTAGAGCGCTAGCCTTTTAACGGACGTATGCTATTTGAGAAGCGTACACGTTGGTTTGCATGTATTATTAAGATGATTATACAAAGGGTATAAATTATATATACATTAAGTTTAGTTACCAGGGTGCTCAATCTTGTAGAATATTTTGATAAACGTTTATGGATGAAACAACTGAAATCTTGTGATCCACCTTTATATACAGATTATATGAAACTATAAAACTATGAACTCACCAACCTTTATGTTGACACTTGTTAGCATGTTTATTCTCAGATTTCCTAGAAGTCTTCTGCTGTTTGCTTATGTGTTAGACAAGCTATGTGCATGGAGTCTTACATGACATATTTTTCAAGGAAACGTTGCATTCACCAAATCATCACCATGTATCTTATTTTGACTGCATTGTCAACGAAAGTATTATTGTAAACTATTATTTACGGTGATTGTCTATATGTAGAAATCATCAGATGTCGAAAACCTTTGATTTAAATATTCATTTATGGTGTGCCTTTTTAAAAGAATGCAATGTTTACAAAACGTATCATATAGAGGTCAAATACCTCGCAATGAAATCGATGAATGACGTGTTCATCCATATGGATTTAGAGCGATCGTCACAGTTAGTATCAGAGCGTTGGTCCTAGCGAACCAGGTCTTGGATGAATGTGTCTAACTGATAGTTGTTAAGATGCATTAGTAAGTCTGGACTTCGACCGTGTCTGCATGTTAAAAGTTTTGCTTATCATTTCTTGTCAGAAATTACCTTCTTATCATTCTTAAGTCTAGACACGTTTTCCTGCATTTATTGCATGAATAGTGTATAGACAAAATTCATATCTTAGCGTATCTGTTACTGTAAACTTTTCCTGACATCTTCCGAAAATTTCTCCGTGATTTATGGAATTTGGTATTATATATACATATGTAAATTATGTAATGAAGAATACCAAACTAAATTCTATAATCTAATTCATATCAAAAATCATCTCCCTAATTATACAAGATGGATCCCGTATCTAGTTCAAATTCTTTAAACTCTGACAGCTATTCCGATATGGATATTCACCTGAATTCCGAAGACAGTGTAACCGGAATGGATCAACCAATTAGCCATCATCTATTCTGGATGAATTGGGGATAGGTTCGTAATTTACTTAATCATTAGAGACAAGAAGAAGGTGATCCCTTCCATCTACCACATTCACCTCTTGGTGAAGAACCTAAAGCACTTACCGGCGAACCCGTTCGTAACACCATTTTCACCCTCATTTCCAGAACAGCTCGCAACGACTATGTAATATCCAATATTGTAAATCTTATTCATCCGCTTGTTCGAACCGCCAATCATCTCAGTATAATAGAAGAAGTCAACGAGCTTCGTGCTCGGGTAGTGGCTTTGGAGAATATGGTGCAAGGATTACAAACACCAGCAGCAGCACCAGCAGAATCACCGGCATCAACAGTACCACCAACAACAACACCAACAGTACCATTACCACCACCAACAACATCCGCACCACAAGCCTCAACATCACAATATGTACCTTGAACATCAACGTCATACGCATCGTAGTTACCAAGAAATACCAGCAACAATAACCGATGAAGTATTAACTCATTTCCCCTGAAGAAATTTTATGTATATTTAATATATATTAATTTTGAAATCAAAATAAATCTTTTCGTACTAAGCTATTACGTGTGAATCTTAACTGGTAGGTACTACTCGGTTAGTTCATATTACTAATATGCAATGATGTACATCCTTCCTTAACAACTTAACCATTGTTAACTACAATCTCCGTTTCAACTTAATGAATTCTATTTCATAATAAACCAAGTGTATTATTCAATTACATAATTGATTTTACATTTTCATTTTCGATGTACTCGAAACTTTCCAGAAAACATCATCTGTGCCTTGTAAGGTTCACAAAAATTCCACGAGCATCAACATCCTTCACCGAGGAATAAGAATAAATAATGAAATATCGATTACATTAGCGAAATACTCCGCAAAGATTATGTAATCTTTAATGTTTTAGAGATTAATCATTTCTAAGTCAAGCCGAAAATTAAATGAGCTTAATATGATATTAACTCATTAAATATGTGTTACATCTGAAGAAAATATACATACATATATTTTCATAAAGACGGTAATAAAAATTCTTTTGTACAAAGTATTAATTGTGAAATCTTTAACGGGTAGGTAATACCCGGGAAATATATAAGTTCGCAATTAATATGTTACACTGTACATTCTTCAACTTTGATTAAAAAAAAAAAAATTTAACAATGCTCAGAACGATATACAATCGTTTTCATACAAATTCAATTACATATTCTGATATTAACGGATCAGAATCCAAGTCATAACTCTGAACCGGTGACATCATTCTTAGATCTCTACATCTTTCAGAGCTATACTTTAACTTTAAATCTGTGCAAGATCCATTAGCATTGTTTTTACCAAAAATAACCTTGCAATTCCTTTTCAAAAGTATCCAGTATTATCAACCATTCAACCAGTCAACGACGACCTTTCAGATTGTAACTTTGGCATATACGTTTTTGTTACTGGGGAACCTTTCATGTTTCACCACATTAACAGTAAATGTACCAGCAAATTCATTAATCTGTGACTTAAAGTCTCTTCGAAAAACCATTATAATTGTTCATTGAAACCCTATCATGTACTCATCCACATCTTGTAACGGTAATTACCATACCAACTACCGGGAATTAGCAATCAGTATTTCGAATTTCGCAGCAATTCTACGCCAACAGTTATATATATACATATAATGTCTATCTCCTAGACTTACTTACTTCGAATGTGAAGTTTCTGAAAAACACCTTAAACCGCGAACTAGTTCTCGAAATTTTGAAAAGTACTGATGAAGCAGCAAAAACTGTAAATGACCTTAATAGTAAAAAGTTTGATGATAAAGAATAGTGTGTTGGCAAAGCTCAGAAAAAGAAAAGGTTTGGAACTGGAAAACCGATTGAGCAAAGTATGAAGGAGGCTGTGGATAAATCACAAAGACGAAACCTGCCTTCCAAGAATCCAAATGATTCAGTATTTGCTGAAGCCATTAACGAATACCTTGCTTCCGAATCTAAACCCTTGCAGACAATATTCTTCATCATCCTCTGATATTAGAAATTCTAAGATATTATCATATCTTTCATTATAAATATCTTCGATATTTCTGAAGATATCTTCATAACTATTATCATCCGAAATTATTTATCTCTTCACGCTATCTGTGTTACATCATAAAAGAAACTATTTTAGTTTCTAATTTCTGAAAATTTCGAAAAATGGATGTTTTTGAAGTAGTGTTGGGAATTGAAGCATGAGTTAGTATAATATAATGACATTTGATCAACGTGATTATATTACAGTAAGTCATGCTGAGTTTCTAATTGAACGTGATAAAGGTTCACAGATCATACCCTCATCATGAACCATGTTACATAACTCTTTCATTCTATTTAACCTCTAAACATATCAAGAAAATATTTTTCTTGATGATTCGGTCTTTTTCGAGGTATTCTGGTAATTTGACAAGTCAGATTGTGCCATTACCGTTTCTTTCTTAGAATATTAATTATGTTCATTCTGAAATTCATACCTACGAATTCTGGACCATTATTCGCTTGACTTAAAGCCGGAAAGAGAAAACGAAAGCATGAAGCTCCGAAATATAATGAAAAATATAAAGCCCGAAAACAACCCCAAAATTACAAACCGTGTATATCAATGCGTATAGCAATATAAAGATACGGGAGAATAAAAAACTGATAATGCTAAAAACGAACATATATTTCATAGCATTATTCCTCAAGAAAGACAAGCTTTTAGTTGCAATTGTTCTATTTACAAGTGATATTCGTTTAAATAATAAAAGGTGAAGACAAAAGACAGATTCGACAAATTGAAGATGCAAACGACCAAAAAGCTCAAAAGTACAAAAGACAATCAAAGAGGTTCCAATTATTGATAAGAAACGTCTCGAAATTACAAGAGTACAAGATTCAAAACGCAAAGTACAAAATACAAAATTGTACGCAAGGACGTTCGAAAATCCGGAACCGGGACCAGAGTCAACTCTCAACGCTCGACGCAACGGACTAAAAATTACAAGTCAACTATGCACATAAATATAATATAATATTTAAATAATTCTTATAATTATTTATATATTATAATAAATAATAAAAACCGTCGGCAAGAAAGACTCCAAAGGGACTGAACTGTAATTTCATTCTCCGCGACTCGCGGAGTTTGAAGGCAAAAATGCCGCGAGTCGCGGAGCCCCAAAAGTCGACTTTTCCTATAAAAGCAACCGAATTCTGATCGCAAATCATCATCTTTTTCTTCTTCTTCTCATACATAAATTATATATATATATTTATAATTTATATTTTAATTTTAATTATAATTTTAATAATAAGGGTATGTTAGCGAATGTTGTAAAGGTGTAAGTCGAAATTCTGTCCGTGTAACGCTACGCTATTTTTAATCATTGTAAGTTATGTTCAACCTTTTTACATTAATGTCTCGTAGCTAAGTTATTATTATGCTTATTTAAAACGAAGTAATCATGATGTTGGGCTAATTACTAAAATTGGGTAATTGATCTTTGTACCATAATTGGGGTTTGGACAAAAGAACGACACTTGTGGAAATTAGACTATGGGCTATTAATGGGCTTTATATTTGTTTAACTAAATGATAGTTTGTTAATGTTAATATAAAGATTTACAATTGGGCGTCCCTATAAATTACCATATACACTCGATCGGACACGATGAGCGGGATATTTATATGTACGCATAATCGTTCATTTAACCGGACACGGGAATGGATTAATAGCCACTAGAATAATTAAAACAGGGGTGAAATTATGTACAAAGGACACTTGGTATAATTGATAACAAAATATTAAAACCTTGGGTTACACTCAGTCGACATCCTGGTGTAATTATTAAACAAAGTATTAAAATCTTGTTACAGTTTAAATCCCCAAATAGTTGGAATATTTAACTTCGGGTATAAGGATAATTTGACGAGGACACTCGCACTTTATATTTATGACTGATGGACTGTTATGGACAAAAACCAGGCGGACATATTAAATAATCCAGGACAAAGGACAATTAACCCATGGGCATAAAACTAAAATCAACACGTCAAACATCATGATTACAGAAGTTTAAATAAGCATAATTCTTTTATTTCATATTTAATTTCCTTTATTTTATATTTAATTGCACTTCTAATTATCGCACTTTTATTTATTGTTATTTTTAATTATCGCAATTTTATTTTATCGCACTTTTATTGCAATTTCATTATCGTTATTTATTTTATGCTTTAAACTAAGTCTTTTATTTATTAGGTTTTAACTGCGACTAAAGTTTTAAAATCGGCAAACCGGTCATTAAACGGTAAAAACCCCCCTTTATAATAATAATATTACTTATATATATGTTTGTATTTTTATAAAAGTAAATTAATATAGCGTTGAGCTTTGTTTAAAAAAGATTCCCTGTGGAACGAACCGGACTTACTAAAAACTACACTACTGTACGATTAGGTACACTGCCTATAAGTGTTGTAGCAAGGTTTAAGTATATCCATTCTATAAATAAATAAATATCTTGTGTAAAATTGTATCGTATTTAATAGTATTTCCTGCAAAAATATAAGCTATTTTATATACTACCCCGCTGCACATCAAGTATTTTTGGCGCCGCTGCCGGGGAACTATCTTAAACGCCGGAAGCGCAACGCTAATATATAAAAAAATATAAAAAAAAACGTTTTAAATATTCGAAAATATAAAAAGAAAAACAAAAATATAAGTATTTTTAAGATTTTGTTAAATATTTAAGTTTTATAAGTTTCTTTATTTTTATTTTAGTTTATAAAAATATAAGTTTTATTTAAATATCTTTTATTTATATAAAAACGGAAAACAGAAAAAAAAAAAAAAAAATAAATAAATAAAGAAAAACGCGTCGAATATTAAACCTGTCATCTGAATTTCTGAACCCCGCGAGTCGCGGGGTTTGGTGCCTTGAATACCGCAAGTCGCAGAGGGGACCTGACACACGAACAGGAAGCCCTAATCCTGCATTTATTACGGATTATTATTAATTATTATTATTATTAACCCTAATTATTATTATTATTATAATTAGTTTTAGTTTAATTTAAGTTTTATTTAATTTATATTTTAGTTTATTAAGTTTAATTAAATTGTAAAATTAATAGTTTAATAAAATAAATAATATAAAAATAATATTTTTATAAAAATTGTACTTTTTACAACTTTTTGTATATTTTTCTATTTTGTCCCTTCTTAATCGTTGTAGCATAATATTTGTATTTTTAGCTCATATTTAGTTTTAAACTTAGTTTTTGCTATAGTTATTTTTACTCCTAGATTTTTAGGCTTTGCCGTAAAATTCCTTAAGTACTTTTTCTTTAGACTAAGATTTAGGTGCTTTAGAATTTTGCGACGCCTTTTTAAGTTTTAGTTTCTTTTTAAGTCATTTCCATTTGGGATTTAGTTTTTCCTGTAAGCTTTAATATTTTTAGACGACTTCTACCTATGTATCAATTATCATTCCAATTAGTAATCTCAATTTGCGATTATAATTTTAAGTTAGTTGTAGTAATAGGTTAGGTTAGTCAAGTATTTTTAAGTTTTTATAAGTTTCTTTTATTTTTCCGTCACCTTTTATTTTTTTCAACCATTTTTCTTTTTCGACCTTTTTCGACGAACTCTTTTTCTTTCTTATTTCTCGCTATTCTAGTTTTAGGACATAGATTTTTATTCTACTTCTTATCTAAATTTCTTAAAATTACGAAAATTTATTTTGAGTGGTTAAATTGATAGACATCAAAATTTTCTGGTTCGTAGTAATAGTTGGATTTGTACGTGGACCGGGTTATTGGAGCCAAACAGTCCTCAATTATATTGAGACCAAACGAATCCTGCCCCTCTGCTGCATCTTTTGGCTATTCGAAACGTGGGCAAAATCAGAAAAGTCTATTAATTGGATAACTTATTATAATTTTTCTTTCCTTTTTAAAACTAATAGGATATTCAGTGAATGCACCGAGCCAGACGTTCACCACCTTTTGTACGTTCACCGCCTGTAACTAGATCAAGACATTTAGCAAATATAACCGCCGTTGATTTTTCTTTAGAATCGTCATCCAGTCGACCAAGTACTTCAGTTCAAATTTCCGATAATCCATTTTTTGAACCCGACCTCACAATTGAGAATCCGGAGAATATTCAGGAACGGTTCGTAGATCCTGAACCATTAAACTTTCCTCCGGAGCCACCAATCATTCAAACAGAGATTGTTGAGGAACGAACCATTAAATCAGAATCATCTAGTGATACCGATTCAACAAATTCAATTATGGAGAATCTGGAACCTCTAAGTATGGAAGACCGAATGAGAGCTAAACGCACTAGCCAAGGTCACGCAATTACTCATCCAGACATTAATGCGCCAGATTATGAAATCAAAGGACAAATTCTACACATGGTGACTAATCAATGCCAATTTAGTGGTGCGTCGAAGGAAGATCCAAATGAACATCTACGTACCTTTAATAGGATCTGCACACTATTTAAAATCCGAGAAGTGGAGGATGAACAGATATATCTCATGTTATTTCCCTGGACTTTAAAGGGAGAAGCCAAAGATTGGTTGGAATCGTTACCTGAAGGGGCGATCGATACATGGGACGTTTTAGTTGACAAATTTCTTAAACAATTCTTTCCTGCATCTAAAGCCGTAAAACTTCAAGCAGAAATTGTTACGTTCACACAGAAACCAAATGAAACTCTATATGAGGCATGGACAAGATATGGAAAGTTGTTAAGAGGATGTTCGCAACATGGTTTAGACACCTGTCAAATAGTACAAATATTCTACCAAGAATGCGACATCACTACAAGAAAAGACATAGATATAGCAGCTGGTGGTTCTATTATGAAGAAAACCGAAACTGATGCTTACAAAATTATTGATAATACTGCTTCCCACTCACATGAGTGGCACCAAGAAAAAGACATCGTTAGATCATCTAAAGCAGCTAGAGCCGATTCTAGCCATGACTTAGATTCCATTTCCGCAAAGATAGATGCTGTCGAGAGACGAATGGAAAAGATGACTAAAGACATTCACTCAATACGAATTAGTTGTGAGCAGTGTGGAGGACCACATTTGACAAAAGATTGTCTCAGTATTGATTTAACAATGGAACAAAGAGAGAATATTTCATACATAAACCAAAGGCCTGGAAATAATTATCAGAATAATTATCAACCGCCAAGACCGATTTACAATCAAAACCAGAATTATAACCGAAATATTCCATACAACAACCAACAAGGTCCTAGCAATCAACAAGTTTCCAATAATACTTATAACCAGCAAAGACCTAATTTTCAAAACAAACCACCACAACAAACCGATGATAAAAAGTCAAATTTAGAAGATATGATGACGAAGCTAGTTGAAACTCAAACGCAGTTTTTCACATCTCAGAAACAAACCAATGAACAAAATGCTCAAGCATTTAGAAATCAACAAGCTTCTATTCAAAATCTGGAACAAGAAGTGAGTAACCTAGCAAGGTTAATAGGTGAAAGAAAACCGGGAAGTCTACCTAGTGATACAAATGCTAACCCCCGGAGTGAAACAGCTAAAGCTATTACCACAAGAAGTGGTACAACACTTAAACCACCGGAAATACCTGTAACTTCTGATGAAACTATTCCTACTCCACAAGAACCACAACCTGATCAAGATAAGGAAAAAGAACCGGTAGTTGAAAAGGTTAATGAAGATAACACAGTTAAGGATAAACCTTATGTTAAACCATATCAACCACCACTTCCTTATCCGAGTAAAATGAAGAAAGAGAAACTTGAAGCCGAGCAATCCAAATTCTTGGATATGTTTAAACAGATAAATGTAAATCTTCCTTTCATTGATGTGATTTCAGGAATGCCTAGATATGCTAAATTCTTGAAAGATCTAATCTCAAATAGAAAGAAAATGGAAGAACTCTCGGCTGTTACTATGAATGCTAATTGTTCAGCAGTGCTGTTGAATAAGATACCAGAAAAATTATCTGATCCAGGAAGTTTCACAATTCCATGTTTTCTGGGTAGTCTTAGTTCAATAGAAGCATTGGCAGACTTAGGTGCTAGTATAAATCTAATGCCGTATTCACTATACACTAAACTAGACCTTAGAGAATTGAAACCAACAAGAATAAGCATACAACTAGCCGATAGATCAATAAAATATCCTAGAGGGATAATGGAGAACATGCTAGTTAAAGTTGGTACTTTAGTATTTCCAGTAGATTTTGTTGTTTTGGACATGGAAGAAGATTCTCAAGTTCCTCTCATATTAGGAAGACCATTCTTAAACACGGCTAAAGCAATGATAGACGTGTTCGGTAAGAAACTGACCCTAAGTATAGAGGATGAGAGTGTTACCTTTTCAGTTGATAGAGCAATGCAACAACCACAATCTGCAGATGATACATGTTATTAGATTCAAACTATAGATGCACATGCAGAATTATTAGAAGAATTTCCAGAATTACAAGGAACAGGAGAATGTTCTTTAGGAGAAGGTAATGAACCAATTGATGAAGCTGAAATGTTAGCTACACTAATAGCTAATGGATATGAACCAACAACAGAAGAAATTCAAATGCTAAAAGAAGAAGACAGATATCGATAAAAATCATCGATAGAAGAACCTCCGAAATTAGAGTTAAAGCCACTTCCAAACCATTTGGAATACGCTTATTTACATGGTGAATCTGAATTACCTGTAATAATATCGTCTTCTCTTACTGAAAATGAGAAATCACAACTCATTTCTGTGTTGAAAGCTCATAAACCAGCCATTGCATGGAAGATTCATGATATTAAAGGAATAAGTCCTTCGTATTGCACACATAAAATCTTTATGGAAGAAGGTCATAAAACGTATGTGCAACGCCAACGAAGACTAAATCCTAATATGCAAGATGTAGTTAAGAAAGAGATTATTAAACTGCTAGATGCAGGTCTAATTTATCCAATCTCTGATAGTCCATGGGTAAGCCCAGTTCAATGCGTACCTAAGAAGGGTGGCATGACTGTCATTACAAATGAGAAAAATGAGCTTATTCCTACTAGGACTGTAACAGGATGGCGTGTGTGTATTGATTATAGAAAATTAAATGACGCCACCAGAAAAGATCACTTTCCCTTACCTTTCATTGACCAAATGTTGGAAAGATTAGCCGGAAATAGTTACTATTGTTTTCTAGATGGATTTTCCGGATATTTTCAAATTCCAATAGCACCCGAAGATCAAGAGAAAACCACATTCACGTGCCCTTATGGTACTTTTGCTTACAAACGCATGCCATTTGGACTTTGTAACGCCCCTGCAACCTTTCAAAGGTGTATGATGGCGATTTTTCACGACATGATAGAAGAATGCATGGAAGTATTCATGGATGACTTTTAAGTCTTCGGTGATACATTTAAATCATGTCTAGTTAATCTGGAACGAATGCTAATTAGATGCGAAAAATCAAATCTAGTACTTAATTGGGAGAAATGCCATTTCATGGTTAAAGAAGGCATCGTTCTTGGACATAAAATTTCAAAAGAAGGAATTGAAGTGGATAGAGCTAAAGTAGATGTAATTGCTAAACTTCCACATCCCACCAATGTTAGAGGAGTTAGGAGTTTTCTAGGGCATGCCGGTTTTTACCGACGTTTCATAAAAGATTTTTCAAAAATTGCCACTCCTATGAATAAACTCCTAGAAAAGGATGCTCCATTCATCTTTTCAGATGAGTGTATCAAATCTTTTAATATTCTTAAAGAGAAACTCACTAATGCACCGATCATGATAACGCCAAATTGGAATCTACCATTTGAACTAATGTGCGATGCAAGTGATTTTGCAATGGGAGCCGTTTTAGGACAAAGGATTGAAAAACGATTTCAACCTATATATTATGCTAGTAAGACGTTACAAGGAGCACAAACAAACTATACAACTACTGAAAAAGAACTCCTTGCTATTGTCTTTGCTTTTGACAAATTTCGATCATATCTTGTTCTAGCAAAAACGGTGGTCTATACCGACCATTCTGCTCTTAGATACCTATTTTCAAAACAAGATGCTAAACCAAGATTAATCCGTTGGATCTTACTCTTACAAGAGTTTGATATTGAAATCCGAGATAAAAGAGGAGCAGAAAATCTCGCCGCTGATCATCTTTCTCGTCTTGAAAATCCCGAATTAGAAGTTCTAAATGAATCAGCCATACAAGACAACTTTCCTGATGAATATCTATTGAAGATAGATTATAAAGAAATCCCATGGTTTGCAGACTATGCAAATTACTTAGTTTGTGGATTCCTTGAAAAAGGATTATCGTACCAAAGACGAAAGAAATTCTTCAGTGATATAAAACACTATTTCTGGGAAGATCCATATCTGTTTAAAAGTTGTCCCGATGGAATAATACGCCGATGTGTATTTGGAGATGAAGCTAGTAAAATATTAAACCATTGTCACACAGGACCAACAGGAGGGCATTATGGACCTCAACTAACAGCTAGAAAAGTTTATGATGCTGGATTCTATTGGCCTACAATTTACAAAGACGCACACTTTCTTTGCAAATCCTGTGATGCTTGTCAAAGGGCCGGAAAAATAAGTCAACGTGATGAAATGCCACAAAATGTCATCCAAGTATGTGAAGTATTTGACATTTGGGGTATTGACTTTATGGGTCCATTTCCAAAATCTCATAATAATCTATATATACTCGTAGCCATTGATTATGTATCTAAATGGGCGGAAGCACAAGCTCTCCCAACTAACGATGCACGAGTTGTAGTCAACTTTTTAAAACGTCTTTTTGCAAGATTTGGAACACCGAAAGCTTTAATAAGTGATCGGGGTACTCATTTCTGTAATAATCAACTTGAGAAAGTTCTTAAAAGATATGGAGTAACTCATAAAATCTCCACCGCATATCATCCACAAACAAGTGGAGAAGTTGAAAATACCAACCGAGCTTTAAAACGTATTCTAGAGAAAACCGTAGGATCAAATCCGAAGGAATGGTCCATTAAATTGGAGGATGCACTCTGGGCTTTTAGAACAGCCTACAAAACTCCAATTGGAACCACACCTTTTAGACTTGTTTATGGAAAAGCATGTCATCTTCCAGTAGAAATTGAACACAAAGCATTTTGGGCTTTGAAGACATGTAATCTTGATTTACATGAAGCCGGATGTCTACGATTAAGTCAACTAAACGAATTAGAAGAATTAAGACATCAAGCATACAAAAATTCGTTAATCTATAAAGAAAGAACGAAGAAATGGCATGATAAAAGAATCAGAAGTTCAAAAGAATTTAAAGAAGGAGACAGAGTTCTTCTTTTCAATTCACGATTCAAGCTATTTCCTGGAAAATTGAAATCAAGATGGTCTGGACCATTCATGGTCAAAAGAGTTTTCCCATACGGAACGATAGAATTAATAAATTCAAATGGGATTGAATTTAAAGTTAATGGTCACAGAGTTAAACATTACATACATGGTCCGATGGAAGTCGACAACGAAGTTAATCACAATTTCGACACCACAGCTAACTAAGTGTGGGGAGAATCAAGTCTTTAAAGGATAATATGTATTTCTGATAAAGTTAGATTGTCTGTTTTCGTGTAGTTCTTGAAAATGGAACCCGAATGGTCTTTCTCTAGCAGACCCTAAAGAACTAGTCTTCTCCCCCCATTCTGAATTTTTTATTTTTTTTAGGTTTTTACAAAATGAAGACTGCCTGTGAACTAAACCATGGTCTAATGCTACACGCTTTGATTACTAAACGTAATAATGACATACTACCGAGTGAATTAGTATCAGTAATCAGAGAAAGAATGGACGGAGTTAGAAAAGAATCCAGATGCGAAGATAATAAATTATAATTTGGTAAAGAAAAATCAAAATCCGCAGCAAAAAGAAGAGCACGACACCTAGAAAGATGTCACAAATGCGGAAAATGGTCACATGGAGGTAAATGTTCAAATAATCAAACCTATTCAAATACCGAATTTGTTACTTTATGCAGAGACGGACCGTTCATATGTTTAGAAGAAAAGACACTGAATGCTCGAGGTTACGCCTATGTAGCCATGGAAAACCAATTAAATCGACTATCTTATGAATGAGATAGATCATATAACTAAGAAATCTATTTCACAGGTATGTCTGTACAGTTTTTATTTTTATTTTTATTTTTAACCTTTTGATAATAAACGCTAATTTGTTCGCTAAAAAGTATTAAATTGGTATTGAATAAAATTAGGTTTGGCGACCGAAATTATTGATATCATTCAAAAATTTATTACATCACTGCGAAATTTAACGTTTATTCTTAAGGTATAAATATCTTTAAACAATCAACCCAAAATATTTCAAAAATTCGTCATGAGTTAAATTAGGTCTTGGAACCGAAATTACTTTACCGAAAAGAGGGGCGCATATTTTTGATAATATTTGATTGATTAAAGTGGGATAAAAAGACAAAAAGATTTTTAATTTTATTTTTACCATGTTTTTAAAATTAATATTGTAAACTTTGTAAAAAAATATATTTTTAAAATTGTAAATATTTGAAAAAAAAATTAATATAAGTTTGGTGTGAATTTATAATATGAATTTTTAAATTAAGATTGGTGTGAACTTTTAATTTTTAAAATATGAATTTTTAATTTTATGCATTTCAAATTTTAAGTTTGGTGTGAATTTTTAATATTAATTTTGAATTTTATATTTAAGTTGTGTGAATTTAAAAACAAAAATTTACTTTATCTCATTAAGTTAAGAATATGATTTTTAAAATTCGTCGTAAGTTGAAGACTAGGTCTTTGAACCGAAATTGCTTTACCCGAGGGAGGGACGAGAACTTTTATTATCATTATTTTTAATCTTATTGAATTAAAGTATGCCAAAAACATTAAAAAAAAACAAAAAAAAAATCTTAGCTTTTAAAACAATCGCTACAAAAAGACAAATTTTAAAATTTTGTCGAAGGACGGACTAGGACATCGATCCGAAACGACCTCGTCCTAAATAACAAGGGAAACAAAATTTTAAAATTAAGTACTTAATTGTTTCATAAGTTAATGATTATAAAAAAAATTAAAAAAATAAAAAATAAAAAAAAAATAGCAAACTCCGCGACTCGCGGAGTATGAAGGGTTATTCACCGCGAGTCGCGGGAGGACCGGAAATCGGAAAAAAAAAATAAAGAGCTGCAAACTGATCAGTCCACACCCTCAAAACCGAAAAACACAGCGAAAAAAGACTCCGAAAATACACCAAAAACACCTCCAAAATCACAATTTTTAACCGTTAATCACCAAATTTTTTACTAAAATCATGTTGAGAAGGATGCTATCTAGGAATTACTCAAGAAAAACGGTAAATTTCTACACCTAAACACCATTTAATCCGAAATTAGTGTTCTTGAGCCATTTTTTTTCCCCAATTTGATTTTGATGCTTTTTAGTGTAATTAGGCTTAAATTGTTTATGTATTATGCTTGTATAACCTAGATTAATGTTGTTTAACATGATTAGAAGGCTTAAACTTCAAATTTTGAGTAATCTAGGGTTTGTGTTCTTGAGCAAATTTGGGGCTTTTTGATATAAACAGGTTATGGCCGATTTTTGTCATGAATTGTTGCTAAATTAAGTAGTGTAACATGTTTAGGTAGTTAAATGATCCAAACTTTGAGCCTAAACATGATTTTGAGAATTAAAGTGGACTTTTTCAAGTCTAAAATTCATGAACTTGATTTTTGAAAGATAATGCCATTTGAGACTTGTTTAATTGCTAGTAATGATTATTTTGACATGTTATTTGAGTTGAATGATTATGAACTTGGCGAACATTTTCGTATATGCTTATTTGAAAAAGTGTAGATTTGATGAAAATATGAAAATGAGCTTAAGTTTGATATAAATTGATCATGTCATTGTGATTATTTTGATTGATGATTTTGCTGACACTAATGCATATTTGGATGCACAAAAAATTGTGTTTGATGTGTTTTGCAGACTGAAAGGGGTGAATCTTCATCCCAAGCCCGTAATGCTCCTGCTGAGAATGTGGAACAACAGGAGGTGGATAACTACTACAACCAGGATATACCGCATCCAGTCATGACCTTTTCTGATATGCACTTGGAAGAGTTGCACCCGAACCTGAGATTTGACAGACTTTGGATAGATTATCCAAAATACCAAAGGGGTTTGCATACTCTTCATTCTAAGATTGTTGAGGTACCGAGGGTCATAGAATGGGGACCCTTAGAAGCTGTAGAATTGGCCGGGCCAATTAGGGAATTACTTGTACAGAGGTATGGTAATTCTTCTTTTAATGACTGGGTACGTTTATTCACCATGCGTAGACCTGTATATAAAGTATGGTGTGAAGAATTGTTATGTAGTATAGAGTTGAATGATCGGGTAGCTAGTTTAACCGATCGTTCTTTTATTAGATTTTTGTTAGGCGGTTCGATGCGCCACATGTCTTTACTAGACATGGCTCAGGCTTTACGTATATATACGCCTGAGGAGTTAGCATCTGCCGATTGTAGAGGGTTGATACTAAACGGTAGAAAGATAGATGAAAATTTTGATACACACGGTGTGTGGAGTCAAATGACAAGCCATCACCGTTTCAAAGGGGGAAATTACTCTTATTTGGATATAGATAGAGCCGAATTAAGAGTAATACATAGGTTTTTAGCTAATTCGATTACACAAAGGGGTAAGAACAAGGAAAAAGTAAATGAACAGGATTTGTTTTACCATATGTGTATTCGAGACCCACAAAGCACTGTAAGTATACCGTATTGTGTGGGTTATTATTTATCAGCTATGGTTCGGGGGATGCGACCGCATAGCATAATAGGAGGTGGTATTTTTATTACTTTAATTGGTGAATATCTCGGTGTGGATATAAGTCGGGGGGGATTATTAGTAGAAGAACCAGAACCCCGCGATGCTATAGGTTTAAATGTATACCATGGTGCGAAAGTTTTGAAGAGGCGAAATAAGGTCGCAGTACGATACCATGGTAGACATCCACAGGTGGAGAGAAACCAACAGCAAGGTAATGTAGGAGGGGGGAATGAGATGCAAGAAATGCAAAGGTTTATAGCTTCTCAGGAATACGAAAATGCTAGACAGAGAGCATTTGAAGATTGGCAAGTTCATCAGAACCAAATCATAGCTCATTGCCAACATATAGGTAGAAACTATATTCCTACACCGAAACCCATCTTCCCTCCCTGGTCTATAGAGATGCAGCCACCGTATCCTACGTATGACCCTGCCGAAGCATTCTATAGCACCTATGGTTATGCCTGGAACCCCTATTGGTACCAGTATCATCCCTAGTATACTTAGTTTTATTTATTTTGTAATTTGTAATTATTGATACGTTTAATACTTTTGTTAATATTGTAATCATTTTTATAATTATCTAACTTTTATTCTTAGATTTTAATAATTTTTGAATGTGGGGTAATATACCAAACTTCAAAAAAATATGTATATATGTTTGCAGTTTATCTTATGTACACAACAGGGTAAAACAACGCATTTTCAAAGACTGGCATTAAGTTCAGCAAAAGCAACTAATTTTGACGACAAGATGCAAAATATATGTGAAATAACAACAAGACGGAATGAACAAATGATGTGCACCATTTATCATTCAGCAAACAAACGCCAATATATTTGGAAACTTTGGTAAAATTTAATCATTTTCACACAAATCACCCTCAATAATTTAAATTGTTACTGATTTCTTGCAAATGAGGGCATTGCAAGATCTTAAGTGTGGGAAGGGGTTAAATTCTTTCGGATTTTAAAAATTTTTACTTTATACACTTGGTTACCATTAAAAATACTAGTAAAGCAGTAGTTGTATTAGAATCTAGTGCTCTCTGATAATAAAGAACAGCCCTGGTCTTATATACTGACTACCCAATTCTAGTAAAATTTTTCAAAATTTTCAATTAAATGAACTAAAAATCATGTTTATACATATTTATGAACGATAAAACTAGGTTTTAACACCGAAATTATTGTTACCTCAAAAAGGACATAAATTGAGAAACAAACCAAAATGTTAAAATTCATTTAAAATGGAATAGAGGACGATAAAAAGGAAAATAAAAGCCAAGTGTGGGAAAATTTACCAAGTTATCTTAAACATATGTCACATATATCTGTAACAAATAACTGAAAATACTTTTGCTTTGGACTAAACTAAACTGTTTTACCCGATGAAAGAAAAGAAGAGATGGATCTACACGATGAATCAATTCCATCATTAAAAGGAAGTAAAGTCTTCCGAAAAAGACACGCGCTTCTTGATTTAGGTCATGAAGTTGTCGTCCAGACCAGCTGTAGGTTGACGAAAAATCTAGAAAAGTCATCACTAAAATCAGCAGGAAATTCACGGACCTCAGCATTAAACAGGGTCGCCAAGTGGTCAGATTTATCCCAACCATGAGAAGGATTTATCTTGTACAATGGGGGGGCACCATGCAAATTAGCTGGATAAGACTAATGAATCAGATCCCCAGAAAGGATAATCTCCTTAAAGATTAAAAATCAGCTTTTAAGACTGATATTACTCAATCCTAGAGATTGACCTTAAAGATTGAGAATTCAAACTCATGGAATTCAATGATATCTAAACTCGAGCTTGAACGAGAAAATATTTTGATCAAAATTACAAACCGATTTGTTTTCTGAAAACCCTATTTTCAATGCGTTCATTACCATTGAACGTAAAATCCTAGGAATTCACCTGGAATTCATTAGGTCACCTGAACTAAATCGGGTGTCAACCGTAAGAACGGTGGTTGCATAGTGGTCAAAGACAGGACCTTGTGCCATACCGAAAAATTATAAGGGTGAGCTTTACTATTGCTCCTACCAAGGATAGTAATTGCGTCCGACACGTTATAAACCATAATTAAAAGCATGTCAGGGGACATTGCCTTAACAGTTGCTTGTTCAACGCTTTCCTTTACAACCGGACGGTAGTTTATCGAAAGGTAATATACGGGACAAGTAAACTGGACGTGTTGCTTTCCAAATACAAGGTTAGCAAGTGGGTAACACAAAACCATAAGTTTTGAGCTAAAATTTTCAAATCTGAAACCCACCAAACCCACAAAAATATTTTGCAAACACCGGTAAAGGGTTATCCCGGAAAACTTATCTAGGGTAAAAACTAGATTTAATTTTCAAAAGATCAAATATTTTCATAAAGATCCAATTTCCTTAATGGATCTAAATTTTTATAGTCATGTGGGACTGTAAACCATATCGTTACTACCATTGTTTATACCGCCGTATAAAAATCACTGATGTACAAAGTGTGAAGAATAAAGAAGTGATTCTAGTATTTCAAGACGATATTGCTTGAGGACAAGCAACGCTCAAGTGTGGGAATATTTGATAATGCTAAAAACGAACATATATTTCATAGCATTATTCCTCAAGAAAGACAAGCTTTTAGTTGCAATTGTTCTATTTACAAGTGATATTCGTTTAAATAATAAAAGGTGAAGACAAAAGACAGATTCGACAAATTGAAGACGCAAACGTGTAACATCCCAAATATTTAAGGTATTATTTTATGTAAATTATTATTGCTAAGAAATTAAATGGTAAAGGTTATTTTATGTTAAATGGACAAAAGTTAAGTTTACTGGTTAAGTTAAGAAGGACTAATGGTGCAAGGTTAGAATTAAGGACTTCCCTAACTATAGATGTGATGGGGAGGGTAGAAATTGCAAATAGGCCAAAGTTATTTCAAAAAAAAAAGCTGGAAATTAGACTATGAGTGCAAAAATACAGAGAATCCTCCTGCTACTGTGTGTGTGTGTCGACTTGGGTAGAGGAGAAGGAGAGATTCACTATTTTGTGAAATTAAGAGCATGCAATTGAAGATTTGTGAAATCTAACACACCTTAATCACTCTAGCAAGCTTTAATCTTCCAATTTCACTCTCTTGGTGCACAATTAGGGTTCTTAAACTCTAAAAGACAAGGTATGGATTTTGTGTCTAGGTATTGCTTGTATTGTGTGTTAATGATGAGATTATGCTTAAGAAAGTTGCTATTTGTTAAATTGTGCACATTTGAATAAATTAGAATGGAATTGTTGATGATTTTGGAAGTAATTACATGTATGAACTTGCATTATAGAATTATGGCATGATTATGGTGAGATTGATGATGTTCTAGTTAGATTTCTAGTCATGCACACCAAGTGTTTGTTAAAATGTCTCAATGAGAAGTTTATGTGTTCTAGCTAGAAATTGTGATGAAGGATGTTCATGTATGAACTATGGTTATTGTTGAAGGTTATAGAAATTGATTATTTGATAATTTAAGGGTGTTAGTAATGAAATTGGATTGTATGCACATTTCTTAATTAATGAAAGGATTAAAGGAAAAGTTGCATGTATTGCTAAGAAATGAACTAGTAAATGTACTTGATTAAAGTTATGAAGTTTAATTGGTAATATTCTTGTTTTAGAAAAGATGAGATCAAGGCTAGAATGTATGTATGTTGTGATTAGGGGGTTAAATGTGTGTGCAAGTATGAAAAGATGTAATGATTCAAGAAAGTTGTGTTTTTGATTGAGTTATGTGATTAATGGGATTAACTCATGTATAGGTGCTAATCAAGGAAAAGAGATTTCAAGTGATCAAGGAAATTCAATTAAGCAAGGTGAGTTCATAGGGGGTAATATGGGCGGGTCAAGAGTGGCTTAGTGTTCTCGGATTGCATCCGTGCAAGAGAGAAACGACTAAGTGCACTAGTTATGTAGCTTAGATAGAACTATTGGGTTAACCTAATAGTTGTATCTATGGTTGATGTTTAGCTTAGGCAAGGTTATTACATTGCTAGTAATCTTGCCTATGGTTTGTGTTAGCTTAGACACATTAAGTGTCTATGTATGAGATGATGATAGCTTAGGCATATTTAGTATGTCTATGGTTAGCTTAGGCATGATTACTAGGTTCGGCCTAGTAAGTCATGTCTATGGTATGAATGAATTGGATCCGAATGTATGCAAGCAACCAATGGGTTGAAGGATAAGTGTTATGATTTGTGCCCAAATGTTTTGTGTTTTATTACTTTCCTATAACTCACTAAGTGTAAAAAAAAAACTTACCCCCATGATGATTTATGTTTTAGGT
This sequence comes from Rutidosis leptorrhynchoides, assembly GCF_046630445.1. Classification (NCBI taxonomy): domain Eukaryota; kingdom Viridiplantae; phylum Streptophyta; class Magnoliopsida; order Asterales; family Asteraceae; genus Rutidosis; species Rutidosis leptorrhynchoides. The sequence continues at coordinate 335,624,506 of NC_092340.1, read as the reverse complement.
ACTAAAGTCCATCGTGAAGGTAAGGAACCCGTGTGAAGCACTCGAGGAGCATTGGCATTAGAGTAAGTGGTATTGCAAGTCCCTTTTTGTAATCACGCTCTACGGTTACCGCTTATCAAACGCCAAGTACTTTAAATGTGTCATGTTTGCTATTGTTGAATTTGGGACCAAATGATGGTTTTGATTTATGAAAATATGTTTTGATGTCTAAATGTTGTCTGTGGATGGATAATGATGTTAGAAACTGGTTTCTATTGTTTGTGTATGATTTATGCAGTTTAGGTTGTCCTTAAGAATAATGAAATGTACAAAATTTGGGTTAAGTAAAATGTTGCAGGTCTGGTCCTGCACCCGAGTTATGTCGCGCCGCGGCCAAGGGCTCCGCGCCGCGGCAATGAACTAAGGATGAAAACAGAAACAAAGCTAAGAAGTATAATGTTTCCTGCGTTATGTCGCGCCGCGACAAGGCAAGCCGCGCCGCGGCATATGCCTTGTCCAGGCAGAGACTTTGATTTTCAAAAAAAAAAAAAAAAAAAAAAAAACTTTTACTTGTTTCAAGGCGTTAAAAGTTGGTATCAGAGCTGTGGTTTAAGGGACTTGGATAACCCACGATAGGGATTATCTAGGCTTAAACCATTGTTGTGAAAGGATAAGCGGTTTAGGACTTGCATAAGTGTTTAAGTCGTATAGTTGTGCCATGCTCCATAGGGTAGAGTCATTGACAAGACCCATAGAATAATGAATAAGATTACGAATTGGTTTATGTAAGGAGTTTGATACTCGCTAGCCATGATGTCGTGGTAGACTTGTAACAACCCAAACCGTAACCGACCAAACACGACGAAATTTCAAACGAAAAAAAAAATTTCTGGTGCAGGCCATCTGCGCGGCGCGCCAGGTGGCCGCGCGGCGCGCCAAACCACCTGGACAGCCCGCTGTCCCCGGAAGTCAATTTAATGAAAATGTTTGACTAGTTCCCGACACATTTAGCTAAAACGCTTTTAACCATGACTTCATATATGAAAAACTAGCACGTTTAATTAATAAAATTGAGTTTACGAAGCGGGGCCCACATTGACCCAAATTACCCCTTAAGTACCAAAATACAATTTTCGACCATAAGACTTTTAATACAAAACAAAGCCGAGCATGGCGATTGGGGACACGCTACCCAATCCTAATAAATCCAAAAGCAAGCCTTCTACGCAAACTATGCAAGTCCTCTAATCCTCGCGCTTACCCGAGCCACCATCCGCATGCAATCTATAAAAAGAGTCAACAACGAGAGGGTAAGCTAATGCTTAGTGAATGATAATATACTACATACATATATATGTATAAAATGGACACGCCACAAAATAACAAATACCGCATACCGAGGCATCCATATAAGGCACTACACTAAGCATACCGTACGATCTCTAAGCAACGAGCTAAAGATACAATAACAATATAAGTTCACCAACGACGATGTGAACAACGCCAAATAGCTACACCCGGAGGGTTAGCTACAACGCAACAATACATTAATATATAATAATATAAACGAACAAGGTTAACACCTTAACCCAATACCGAGAACCAAATACCACAATGAAGATTGGCCGAACTACACGAGCCTTAGTAATCCGAAACCACACGAGATTACTATCTTCACAACATCGAGGTCGGCCGAACTACACGAGCCTTAGTAATCCGAAACCACACGAGATTACTACCTCAATAAGATGACCGAACTACACGAGTCACCATGAATCCGAACTACACGAGATTCATTCGATAAGATGACCGAAACTACACGCGTCATCGTGAATCCGAAACCACACGCGATTCACTTCTCCAACTCAAACCCACGGTCACGGGATTATATAATCCACCACATCGGGGCCACAACATCCAAATCACAATCACGTGTGATAATGTACACACGAACGTGTACTTCGCCAAAGATGGTCAACCAAAACGCACAACCGTGCCAATTGGACTTATACAAAAGTCCATCAAGTCCACCTACACGTGAAGTGAGCTCTATAGCCGAGATTCACTTCACCCGACCCGCACCCATCCTACACATACATATGTACATAGGATAATATCACTCACCTTGAAGTCTTGAAGAAAGCTTCCAAGTAATCCGCAACTCGCCAATGGAAAATACCTATTCCATTATCACAATTACAACAATATACTTAGAGTGGATTTACAAATCAACCCAATTCGTCACTAAGTTCAATTTCGACCCAAATGCACTTCCAAGCACAAACCGTGCCCAAACTAACCAATAGTCACTAACACAAGTGAGAATGGTCCTAATATGCCAATTAAACCCGAACACAAGTGTTAAACACGTGTCATACCCATTTTGACACTTAAACCCTAATTTTGACCCATAAAGGTCAAAATCTCATTCTTTGCAAGTTTTGACACCAAAACACATTTAACTCGGTTTAATACTTCAACTTAATCCATTTTAAGTTTATAAACTTCATTAAATCGCCAATTGGGTCATAATCACCACGAAACCCTAATTTGACCCAAAGTCAAAGTTAGTCAACCAAATACCCTAAATGGGTTTCAACGCTTCCATAATCACTAACTTAAGTGATTAAACTCAAATTAAAGTTCTAAACATGGCCAATTAGTTCACCAAACCCAAAATCCACCAACAATTAACAACAACCCGATTACTAGCTTCACTAAACCCATTTCATCACATAAAAGGGTTTTACAACTAATTAACTCAAAACCCTAACTTGAATATCAAATTAGATAATTGAAATTCGGAGTTTGAGCTTACCAATACTATCACCGTGTAGCCGAGAACGAAAGGAACAACTTTAAAACCCGAGACTTTGCACGATTCGAGCTTCTTCCTCACCAAAACCTCCAATCTCTCTCTAAACTCTTACTCTCTCTCTAAAAATGGATGAAGATGATGAGTGGATGTGAATGGGATCCAAAACTGATCCAAACTAGCTCATAAGCCTCACAAATCCGGCCTCAAGTGAAATTACCCATTTGCCCTTCATTTAAGCCAATTAAAAACAAGGGATTCTGTCAGCAGCAAACGGCGCGGCGCGCCCCTACCCCGCGCGGCGCGCGACCTCTCTGAAACAGATTCTTTTTCATTTAAACTTTATATAAATAGCCAACGAAACCCAATCTCGAATGTTATAAGTACACGAGTATGCAAGATAAATATTTGGGTCTTACAACTCTCCCCCACTTAAACTCGATCACGTCCTCGTGATCCTCGTCACTTAACCAAACGGACCCCACTTACGGTCCTAAACATAAGTTCCAACCCGACTTTCCTAGGCAACTATTCTCATTGAAGCACCTTTAACACTAAAATCGTCATCCGCGATTTTCTCAAATCCACAATCCGAGCACTAAAACCATGCTCCTTCCCTAACATCGGGAAAACTCAACCAATCTCGTACCGAGATATAAATCCCTTAGCGTACTATTACCGAGTACAACGCTAAAAGCACCCAAGTCCCAACCTAAGGTCAACAACCCGAACCGATGAAGACCGATCCAAACGAATCCTTACGGATAGCACCAATCACAATACATCCTTTGTAGTGCGCAATACGACCAATACGCAACTACCGTAACATATAATCCAACGGCTAGAACCGATAGCGCCCAACCGACTATGGCAACGCTAAATCCAAAGGTGTACAAAATCGACTCTAGTCACACCCGTAACAACATGTGAGCGAAACACGGCTATCGCATCACTAATCACACAACATGGTCCTCACGACCCCACCATCGGTGTATCAAACAACCGATAGATCAAACAACACGGTCCTCACGACCCCACCATTGGTGTATAAAACAACCAATAGATCAAACATCCCGGTCCTTACGACCCCACCATCGGTGTATAAAACAACCGACGGATCACACAACATACGAAGGCTGGCCGAAAACACACGCGCCTTAGTGAATCCGAACTACACGCGACTCACTACCTTCACCACAACAACAATCGGGAATGGCCGAACTACACGCGCCATAGTGAATCCGAACTACACGAGAGTCACTATCCCGGAGGAATGACCGAACTACACGAGTCATTTGTGAATCCGAACTACACGAGATTCACTTCCACAACATCGAGGTTGGCCGAACTACACGAGCCTTAGTAATCCGAAACCACACGAGATTACTACCTCAATAAGATGACCGAACTACACGAGTCACCATGAATCCGAACTACACGAGATTCATTCCAATAAGATGACCGAACTACACGCGTCATCGTGAATCCGAAACCACACGCGATTCACAACCATGATGAAGTCAGCGGACCCGAAGATCATGCTTCACCAATCTCAACACCGGATGAAGTCAGCGGACCCGAAGATCATGCTTCACCGATCTCAACACCACGATGAAGTCAGCGGACCCGAAGATCATGCTCCACCGATCAACCATACCATAATGAAGTCAGCGGACCCTAAAGATCATGCTTCATTAATCATCAACACCACGATGAAGTCAGCGGACCCGAAGATCATGCTTCATCGATCACATACGCACTTTCGGCCTCAAACAACGAGTAATGCAACATCGCGCTCTGCTACACTATAGTGAACCCTAGCGGAACACTAACCATCCATAATCAAGCAAGAACCACCTATACCAAACATAGGTACCAAACAATAATTCTCCACAAGAGAACCCGACACACACCTCCCTTAACCGGAGGATTTCACCTTGCTCGTCAAACACGTCCATTATCTCTCAATGAGATTTACCACGTTACCACCTCGGTGATGATTCAAATCCAAACCATAAGTACAATTTATCCGAAATTGTACTCTATCACAAATCGACCCAACCAGGTCTCGACAACATTTTCCGGATCTACCAATAGCATCATCCGAAATCTCACACTAAAACTTCCTCGTGCGGGAGTGTAACTCCCCCACTTAGAATTACGTTCCATAACCGCATCTCGTACACTCGTACAATGCTACCAAAGGTAGACTTTACCAATAATTGGGTTCGCACGACCCATTACCACATCTTGCTCCAACCTTGAGCACACGAAGGATTTTAACCAACCCTTAAACACTTTGAACGAAAAGTGTACCGCAACACAATCGGAGTCGAACACCACGCTAGTAGGTATAAAAGAGGCACCTAATGTCGCGTCATAAAGACTCCATTACCAACACCCATCGAGATTTAAAACACTCGATCTCAAGGGTTCCAACCAACCGACGAACCTCATGATTCGTCACTTCAACATCAAAGCGAACACGCGCTTAACAACCAAACACCAAAACCATTTCCGTGGCTTGGTAGAAACGTTTCCCAAATACTAAGGAATGCTTGGTTACGCCAAGTCTTACGCCCTTCGCCCGTCAATCAAACATCAACACAGGGTACTTCCATTAGGAACGTCACCCGTAGCATAACATGCACAACAAAGGCACGCAGCTCAAACTCAAACGGCATTTAATAAATAATCAAAAGACATATTTATCAAAATTAAACGTACCTTAACGTCTCCTGGCCGCACCCGTCCCCGCTAACTTGGGACATTCCGACTTACGATGTCCTTCCTTTTGGCAATTGAAGCACACCATACTACCACCCTTTGGTACCGAACATTCCCAAGTCTTGTGACCCCTTACGCCACAATTGTAACATCTAGCCGTACTAGAATCCGATATACCCGTTCGCGTACCACCCGTGCTCACACTCGGACCCTTAGTCCTCTTACTCGGAGCACCATAAGAAACAACTCTTCTCTCACTTGAAGATTCACCCCTCTTCGATCGTGAATACGACTCGAAACCTCTAGCCAAGTCGAATAATTCCGAAAACGATTTCGCTTGACCCCGACTAATCTTACCCTTCAAGTCATCATTCAAGGTCCGATAGAAATCCCCCATTAACAAACGATCATTCCCCAAATACTCCGGACAAAAACGAGCCTTCGCCATAAAGGTCGTCTTAAGAGTACTCAAATCCATAGATCCTTGTCGCAAATTTCGCAACTCATTACGCAATTCCCACAAATCGGCCGAAGTCCGGAACTCCTCAAAGAATTCTTCCTTAAACTCGTCCCATGATAAGGCCATAAACGTCTCACCACCGACAAGATCAATCTTACCATCCAACCAATCCCTTGCCCTACCCCGCAACAAACTCGTAGCGAGTCTCGTCTTCCTCTCGGGAGGGCAATCAATAGTACGAAAACACCCTTCGACGTCCGAAATCCAAGTTGTGCTTATCAAAGGATCCGGTTTCCCGTCATACATCGGGGGTTTAGTCCTCATGAAGCTCTTAAGATAACGCTCCATTTCACCACTACTTTGAAGTTCGGAATACCTCCTTTCCATTCTTTCTTCTAACGCACCCATTTGCTCCGCAACGGCGGCCGCAACTCTAGTATTAAACTCCTCGTCATTCGTCTCGATCTCGTTTCGCGTCGCCATTCTAAAGAATGCAAAACGATTAGTCCACGAACGTGTAAAACCGTACGCACGACACAGCCCCATCTTGCTAAACACTCATCGTACATCACTTGTTAGACACGATTTGCACCCGTAATAAGGTTTGCAAGTTCTTATTACGCACACATGCCGCATCGACTCGTTAGTACAACGACCGTCTCGCTCGATGATATACACAAACACAACCAAAATTCTACGCGGTACAAACACACGCGAGAATTATTATCACAACACAACAACATATTAATAATATCCGCATTACTAATATAAACGTTAGTCAACCTATAGCCAAGGCACTAACCAACCCATTCCGACCCGTAATCCTACAAGTCCCGCAACAATTTAAGCACACACAAGTCTAAGTCTAGGCACCTATCTCAAGTCACCTAAATCCCTTAGACCATGCTCTGATACCACTTGTAACAACCCAAACCGTAACCGACCAAACACGACGAAATTTCAAACGAAAAAAAAAATTTCTGGTGCAGGCCATCTGCGCGGCGCGCCAGGTGGCCGCGCGGCGCGCCAAACCACCTGGACAGCCCGCTGTCCCCGGAAGTCAATTTAATGAAAATGTTTGACTAGTTCCCGACACATTTAGCTAAAACGCTTTTAACCATGACTTCATATATGAAAAACTAGCACGTTTAATTAATAAAATTGAGTTTACGAAGCAGGGCCCACATTGACCCAAATTACCCCTTAAGTACCAAAATACAATTTTCGACCATAAGACTTTTAATACAAAACAAAGCCGAGCATGGCGATTGGGGACACGCTACCCAATCCTAATAAATCCAAAAGCAAGCCTTCTACGCAAACTATGCAAGTCCTCTAATCCTCGCGCTTACCCGAGCCACCATCCGCATGCAATCTATAAAAAGAGTCAACAACGAGAGGGTAAGCTAATGCTTAGTGAATGATAATATACTACATACATATATATGTATAAAATGGACACGCCACAAAATAACAAATACCGCATACCGAGGCATCCATATAAGGCACTACACTAAGCATACCGTACGATCTCTAAGCAACGAGCTAAAGATACAATAACAATATAAGTTCACCAACGACGATGTGAACAACGCCAAATAGCTACACCCGGAGGGTTAGCTACAACGCAACAATACATTAATATATAATAATATAAACGAACAAGGTTAACACCTTAACCCAATACCGAGAACCAAATACCACAATGAAGATTGGCCGAACTACACGAGCCTTAGTAATCCGAAACCACACGAGATTACTATCTTCACAACATCGAGGTCGGCCGAACTACACGAGCCTTAGTAATCCGAAACCACACGAGATTACTACCTCAATAAGATGACCGAACTACACGAGTCACCATGAATCCGAACTACACGAGATTCATTCGATAAGATGACCGAAACTACACGCGTCATCGTGAATCCGAAACCACACGCGATTCACTTCTCCAACTCAAACCCACGGTCACGGGATTATATAATCCACCACATCGGGGCCACAACATCCAAATCACAATCACGTGTGATAATGTACACACGAACGTGTACTTCGCCAAAGATGGTCAACCAAAACGCACAACCGTGCCAATTGGACTTATACAAAAGTCCATCAAGTCCACCTACACGTGAAGTGAGCTCTATAGCCGAGATTCACTTCACCCGACCCGCACCCATCCTACACATACATATGTACATAGGATAATATCACTCACCTTGAAGTCTTGAAGAAAGCTTCCAAGTAATCCGCAACTCGCCAATGGAAAATACCTATTCCATTATCACAATTACAACAATACACTTAGAGTGGATTTACAAATCAACCCAATTCGTCACTAAGTTCAATTTCGACCCAAATGCACTTCCAAGCACAAACCGTGCCCAAACTAACCAATAGTCACTAACACAAGTGAGAATGGTCCTAATATGCCAATTAAACCCGAACACAAGTGTTAAACACGTGTCATACCCATTTTGACACTTAAACCCTAATTTTGACCCATAAAGGTCAAAATCTCATTCTTTGCAAGTTTTGACACCAAAACACATTTAACTCGGTTTAATACTTCAACTTAATCCATTTTAAGTTTATAAACTTCATTAAATCGCCAATTGGGTCATAATCACCACGAAACCCTAATTTGACCCAAAGTCAAAGTTAGTCAACCAAATACCCTAAATGGGTTTCAACACTTCCATAATCACTAACTTAAGTGATTAAACTCAAATTAAAGTTCTAAACATGGCCAATTAGTTCACCAAACCCAAAATCCACCAACAATTAACAACAACCCGATTACTAGCTTCACTAAACCCATTTCATCACATAAAAGGGTTTTACAACTAATTAACTCAAAACCCTAACTTGAATATCAAATTAGATAATTGAAATTCGGAGTTTGAGCTTACCAATACTATCACCGTGTAGCCGAGAACGAAAGGAACAACTTTAAAACCCGAGACTTTGCACGATTCGAGCTTCTTCCTCACCAAAACCTCCAATCTCTCTCTAAACTCTTACTCTCTCTCTAAAAATGGATGAAGATGATGAGTGGATGTGAATGGGATCCAAAACTGATCCAAACTAGCTCATAAGCCTCACAAATCCGGCCTCAAGTGAAATTACCCATTTGCCCTTCATTTAAGCCAATTAAAAACAAGGGATTCTGTCAGCAGCAAACGGCGCGGCGCGCCCCTACCCCGCGCGGCGCGCGACCTCTCTGAAACAGATTCTTTTTCATTTAAACTTTATATAAATAGCCAACGAAACCCAATCTCGAATGTTATAAGTACACGAGTATGCAAGATAAATATTTGGGTCTTACAAGACTAGATGTGTAATGAAATGGTGTAATAACAACAGGCCATTGCTATTACTTCATTCTAGTACACATGGACGTCTACTATGGTCATGGTGAATCGAGTAGGAATTCTTTCGGATTGTTTGGTTTTGATGAATAATGGTGTTACCGGTATTTGAACTAATGGGTTGAATGTAAATTTTTTAGAAATGGCTATTGTATCACCAAACCGAGGTCAAGATGAGGATGATGAGTACGTCCGCACCCCATCCGCGGAGTCTATAGAAGACTCTCAAAACGAATCGGAAGAAGTTAACATGCCAAATGACATTTCGGGGCAAATAGGGCAAGCCTTGATACGTTATACCCCAACCTTGTTAGAAAAGATCAAGACATTGATCAATGATCAATTAGATGAGAAGTTTAAGACTCTTATTGCTAATAACCCTACCTTAAGAGGTGAAGGCGGTAGTGGGGTAAGACAAGAAGAGGTAGAAGCCCCAAAGAAGAAGGATGATCGTTTTGAATACAAGAACTTTGCAAATTGCCATCCCCCCGAGTTTCATGGTAAGGTTGACCCAATCGTTAGTCAAAGGTGGATAGACGAAATTGAAGAAACTTTTATGTTATGTGAATGCCCCGAGCATTTAAAGGTAATTTACGCGGCACATCAAATGAAGGGTAGTGGTTATGAGTGGTGGAATTTTATAGTTAAGTCTCATGGGCGAGACGTGGCTACAAGTTTCTCATGGGACAAGTTCCGTGAAATGTTTATGAATCAATTTGCTCCACCCGCCGAGGTTAGTAGGTTGAAATCCGAGTTTATGAATATAGAGCATGGAAGTAAGTCGGTGACCGAGTTTAATGCCGAGTTCAATGATAAGTCTCGATTTTGTCCGGACTTTGTGTCGAGTCCCAAGTTGATGATGGATCATTATCATGAGAAGTTGAATCCCGAGATAAGTGAGTTTATCGACAAGAGCACGTATAAGACTTTGGCCGAAATGATGAATAGAGCACTTGTTAGAGAACACGAACTTAGGAAGAAGGCGGCGTTTAAGCGAAAATTAGATCAAGACTCCAAGGTAATGCAAAATGTTAGTCCGAAAAAGGGTAAGTTTGGTTTCGAATCCCCGCACAAGTCAAAAGGGGGTTTTGTGTCGGGTAAGAGCGGTGGGAAAGAAGCCAAGTCGTGTACCAGGTGTGGTAAGAATCATACGGGTGAATGTAAAGCGGGTACCACCGATTGTTACTCTTGCGGGAAGCCGGGTCATAGGGCCGCCGAATGCCCTAAGAAAGGTAAGCAATGTTACTATTGTTTCGAGAAAGGTCACTTTCAAGCCGAATGTCCGGAATACAAGAAGGATTTAGCTAGTGGTAGTGTTAAGAAAGAGGTTAAGACGGAACCGAAGACTAGTGATAGCCGACCAAGGGCCCGAGCTCATCAGATTACCGCACTCGAAGCGAAGGAGTCCCAAAATGTGGTGTCAGGTACCTTTATTGTAAACTCTTTACCTGCGCATGTTTTGTTTGATTCCGGTACTACGCGGTCGTTTGTATCATATTCTTTTTGTAAGCATTTTAATATGACCCCAAGTATGTTAGAACACCCATTAGAGGTTGAAATAGCGGATAATAAGACCGTGATGGTGTATAGTATCATTAAGGGGTGTGAAATTATTTTGGATGATGAAAAGTTTGTCATTGATTTAATACCCATGCAAATGGGGGAATTTCAAGTAATTGTGGGCATGGATTGGCTAGATGACAATGAGGGGATAATTTTGTGTCGTAAGAAAATAGTGTTAGTTCAATCACCAAGTGGAAAAGTTATATGGATTTATGGGGAACGAGCTAGGCGTGCAATTCCTATATGCACATATGCTAAGGCTAAAAGATTTTTGTCTCATGGGTGTTGTGCGTTTTTGGCACATGTTGTTGGTGATTCGAAAAAGGTTGTTGAATTAGATGATGTACCAATAGTTAACGAGTTTCCGGATGTGTTTCCAAGTGAATTGCCCGGTGTACCTCCCGAGCGAGAGGTAGAGTTTAGAATAGATTTGGTACCCGGGGCCACGCCAATTGCCAAAGCTCCCTATCGATTAGCCCCGTCGGAAATGAGAGAAATGATGACTCAATTACAAGATTTGATAGATAAAGGTTTTATACGTCCTAGTAGTTCACCTTGGGGAGCTCCGGTTTTATTTGTGAAAAAGAAGGATGGAACTATGAGAATGTGTATTGATTATCGAGAATTGAATAAAGTCACTATTAAGAACAAGTACCCGTTGCCAAGGATAGACGATTTGTTTGATCAACTACAAGGTGCTAGTTTCTTTTCAAAGATAGATTTAAGGTCGGGTTACCATCAATTGAAGGTGAGGGAAGAAGATGTCCCTAAAACGGCTTTTCGAACAAGGTATGGTCATTATGAGTTTGTGGTTATGCCGTTTGGATTAACAAATGCTCCGGCCGCGTTTATGGATTTGATGAATAGAGTTTGTCGACCGATGCTTGATAGGTTTGTAATTGTGTTCATTGATGACATTTTGGTATATTCTAAGAGTGAAGAGGAACATACGGTACATTTAAGACAAGTATTAGAGACTTTAAGAAGAGAAAGATTGTTTGCTAAGTTCTCTAAGTGTGAGTTTTGGCTTCGTGAAGTTCAATTTTTGGGCCATGTCATTAACAAGAAGGGTATTTGTGTTGATCCGGTGAAGATAGAGGCAATTATGAGATGGGAACCACCTACGAATCCTACCGAGGTTAGGAGTTTTCTAGGTTTAGCGGGGTATTATCGGCGATTTATACAAGATTTTTCTAGAATAGCCACCCCACTCACCAAGTTGACTCGTAAAAGTGTGCCATGGAGATGGGAAGAAAAGCAAGAACAAGCGTTTCGACTCCTTAAGAAGAAGCTCGTTCAAGCTCCCATATTGGTTTTACCGGAAGGGAATGAGAACATGACGGTTTATTGTGATGCTTCTAAGAAAGGCTTAGGGTGTGTATTGATGCAAAATGGGAAGGTCATAGCTTATGCTTCCCGACAATTGAAGGAACACGAGAAACGCTATCCTACGCATGATTTAGAATTGACGGCCGTGGTTTTTGCTCTAAAGATTTGGCGTCATTATCTTTATGGTGTTAAGTTTTCCATTTATACCGATCATAAGAACTTAAAGTATTTGTTTGATCAAAGGGATTTGAACGATAGGCAGAGGAGAGGTCTCGATTTGGTGAAAGATTATGATTGTGAGATCTTATATCACCCCGGAAAAGCGAATGTAGTAGCGGATGCTCTTAGTAGAAAGTCAAGTCATCAACCGATTAAGATAACAAGCTTGGCTATGGTAGTATCACCTCAAATATTTGATGATATTCGTGTTGCACAAGGTGAAGCATTATCGCCCGAAAACGTGAGAAAAGAAAGAATCAAGGGGCAAGTTGACGATTTTGTGGTAGATTCTCGTGGTTTAAGGCTTAGATATGGGAGAATTTGGGTACCTTTGCAAAGTGATGTTAGAAGTGAGCTCCTTGACTTAGCTCACAAGTCTAAGTATTCGATTCACCCCGGTGCTACGAAAATGTATAGAGATTTAAGGAAAGACTATTGGTGGCCGGGAATGAAGAGGGATATAGTTAAGTATGTGCACAAGTGTCTTACTTGTCTTCAAGTGAAAGCCGATCATCAAATGCCCTACGGTAAAATGCAACCTTTAGAGGTACCGGTGTGGAAATGGGAGCATATTACGATGGATTTAGTGACTAAGTTGCCTAAGACCCCTAGACAACACGATGCAATTTGGGTTATTGTTGATAGATTGACTAAGAGTGCATTATTTTTGGCAATAAGAGAAGCTTCGTCGTCGGAAGCAATGTCAAAGTTATATATGAAAGAAGTTGTTGCAAGGCATGGAGTGCCGGTTTCTATTGTTTCGGATCGAGACACCCGATTTACATCGCGATATTGGAGAAAGTTTCAAGAGGAAATGGGTACTAAGTTACATGTAAGTACCGCGTTCCACCCGCAAACGGATGGTCAAAGTGAGCGGACTATACAAACTCTCGAGGATATGTTAAGAGCATGTGTTATCGATTTTGGTGGTAGTTGGGATACTCACTTACCTTTAGTTGAATTTTCATACAACAATAGTTATCACTCTACAATTGGAATGGCACCATATGAGATGTTGTATGGAAGGAGGTGTAGAACCCCGATTTGTTGGGGCGAAGTAGGTCAACGGGAATTAGGAAGCACGGAAATAGTACAACAAACCACCGAGATGATTGACCAAATTCGTGAAAGAATAAAGGCGGCACAAGATCGACAAAAGTCTTATGTAGATAAAAGGAGAAAACCGATAGAATTTCAAGTAGGTGATAAAGTGATGCTAAAAGTTTCTCCATGGAAAGGCATCATTCGTTTTAGAAAGAGGGGAAAATTGGGTCCAAGGTTCGTGGGACCATTTGAGATAGTGGCGAAAGTTGGGAAGGTAGCCTACCGTTTGGCTCTACCCGATGAATTGAGTAATATACATGACACGTTTCACGTGTCACAATTGAGAAAGTGTTTGGCGGATGAATCAACCTATGTTCCTTTGAATGAAATTGAGGTCGATAATAAGTTAAGGTATGCGGAGAAGCCAATAAAGATTTTGGAGCAAAAGGTTAAGCGTTTGAGAAATAAGTCGGTTATATTGTTGAAGGTATTATGGCAATTTAGAAAAGGTTCCGAATGTACATGGGAACCCGAAGAATGGCTCATGAAGTATTATCCATCGTTGCATCAAGAATGGTTCGCGAGGACGCGGACGATCCAAGAGGGGGAGAGTTGTAACATCCCAAATATTTAAGGTATTATTTTATGTAAATTATTATTGCTAAGAAATTAAATGGTAAAGGTTATTTTATGTTAAATGGACAAAAGTTAAGTTTACTGGTTAAGTTAAGAAGGACTAATGGTGCAAGGTTAGAATTAAGGACTTCCCTAACTATAGATGTGATGGGGAGGGTAGAAATTGCAAATAGGCCAAAGTTATTTCAAAAAAAAAAGCTGGAAATTAGACTATGAGTGCAAAAATACAGAGAATCCTCCTGCTACTGTGTGTGTGTGTCGACTTGGGTAGAGGAGAAGGAGAGATTCACCATTTTGTGAAATTAAGAGCATGCAATTGAAGATTTGTGAAATCTAACACACCTTAATCACTCTAGCAAGCTTTAATCTTCCAATTTCACTCTCTTGGTGCACAATTAGGGTTCTTAAACTCTAAAAGACAAGGTATGGATTTTGTGTCTAGGTATTGCTTGTATTGTGTGTTAATGATGAGATTATGCTTAAGAAAGTTGCTATTTGTTAAATTGTGCACATTTGAATAAATTAGAATGGAATTGTTGATGATTTTGGAAGTAATTACATGTATGAACTTGCATTATAGAATTATGGCATGATTATGGTGAGATTGATGATGTTCTAGTTAGATTTCTAGTCATGCACACCAAGTGTTTGTTAAAATGTCTCAATGAGAAGTTTATGTGTTCTAGCTAGAAATTGTGATGAAGGATGTTCATGTATGAACTATGGTTATTGTTGAAGGTTATAGAAATTGATTATTTGATAATTTAAGGGTGTTAGTAATGAAATTGGATTGTATGCACATTTCTTAATTAATGAAAGGATTAAAGGAAAAGTTGCATGTATTGCTAAGAAATGAACTAGTAAATGTACTTGATTAAAGTTATGAAGTTTAATTGGTAATATTCTTGTTTTAGAAAAGATGAGATCAAGGCTAGAATGTATGTATGTTGTGATTAGGGGGTTAAATGTGTGTGCAAGTATGAAAAGATGTAATGATTCAAGAAAGTTGTGTTTTTGATTGAGTTATGTGATTAATGGGATTAGCTCATGTATAGGTGCTAATCAAGGAAAAGAGATTTCAAGTGATCAAGGAAATTCAATTAAGCAAGGTGAGTTCATAGGGGGTAATATGGGCGGGTCAAGAGTGGCTTAGTGTTCTCGGATTGCATCCATGCAAGAGAGAAACGACTAAGTGCACTAGTTATGTAGCTTAGATAGAACTATTGGGTTAACCTAATAGTTGTATCTATGGTTGATGTTTAGCTTAGGCAAGGTTATTACATTGCTAGTAATCTTGCCTATGGTTTGTGTTAGCTTAGACACATTAAGTGTCTATGTATGAGATGATGATAGCTTAGGCATATTTAGTATGTCTATGGTTAGCTTAGGCATGATTACTAGGTTCGGCCTAGTAAGTCATGTCTATGGTATGAATGAATTGGATCCGAATGTATGCAAGCAACCAATGGGTTGAAGGATAAGTGTTATGATTTGTGCCCAAATGTTTTGTGTTTTATTACTTTCCTATAACTCACTAAGTGTAAAAAAAAAACTTACCCCCATGATGATTTATGTTTTAGGTACTAAAGTCCATCGTGAAGGTAAGGAACCCGTGTGAAGCACTCGAGGAGCATTGGCATTAGAGTAAGTGGTATTGCAAGTCCCTTTTTGTAATCACGCTCTACGGTTACCGCTTATCAAACGCCAAGTACTTTAAATGTGTCATGTTTGCTATTGTTGAATTTGGGACCAAATGATGGTTTTGATTTATGAAAATATGTTTTGATGTCTAAATGTTGTCTGTGGATGGATAATGATGTTAGAAACTGGTTTCTATTGTTTGTGTATGATTTATGCAGTTTAGGTTGTCCTTAAGAATAATGAAATGTACAAAATTTGGGTTAAGTAAAATGTTGCAGGTCTGGTCCTGCACCCGAGTTATGTCGCGCCGCGGCCAAGGGCTCCGCGTCGCGGCAATGAACTAAGGATGAAAACAGAAACAAAGCTAAGAAGTATAATGTTTCCTGCGTTATGTCGCGCCGCGACAAGGCAAGCCGCGCCGCGGCATATGCCTTGTCCAGGCAGAGACTTTGATTTTCAAAAAAAAAAAAAAAAAAAAAAAACTTTTACTTGTTTCAAGGCGTTAAAAAACGACCAAAAAGCTCAAAAGTACAAAAGACAATCAAAGAGGTTCCAATTATTGATAAGAAACGTCTCGAAATTACAAGAGTACAAGATTCAAAACGCAAAGTACAAAATATAAAATTGTACGCAAGGACGTTCGAAAATCCGGAACCGGGACCAGAGTCAACTCTCAACGCTCGACGCAACGGACTAAAAATTACAAGTCAACTATGCACATAAATATAATATAATATTTAAATAATTCTTATAATTATTTATATATTATAATAAATAATAAAAACCGTCGGCAAGAAAGACTCCAAAGGGACTGAGCTGTAATTTCATTCTCCGCGACTCGCGGAGTTTGAAGGCAAAAATGCCGCGAGTCGCGGAGCCCCAAAAGTCGACTTTTCCTATAAAAGCAACCGAATTCTGATCGCAAATCATCATCTTTTTTTTCTTCTTCTTCTCATACGTAAATTATATATATATATATATTTATAATTTATATTTTAATTTTAATTATAATTTTAATAATAAGGGTATGTTAGCGAATGTTATAAAGGTGTAAGTCGAAATTCTGTCCGTGTAACGCTACGTTATTTTTAATCATTGTAAGTTATGTTCAACCTTTTTACATTAATGTCTCGTAGCTAAGTTATTATTATGCTTATTTAAAACGAAGTAATCATGATGTTGGGCTAATTACTAAAATTGGGTAATTGGGCTTTGTACCATAATTGGAGTTTGGACAAAAGAACGACACTTGTGGAAATTAGACTATGGGCTATTAATGGGCTTTATATTTATTTAACTAAATGATAGTTTGTTAATGTTAATATAAAGATTTACAATTGGGCGTCCCTATAAATTACTATATACACTCGATCGGACACGATGTGCGGGATATTTATATGTACGCATAATCGTTCATTTAACCGGACACGGGAATGGATTAATAGCCACTAGAATAATTAAAACAGGGGTGAAATTATGTACAAAGGACACTTGGTATAATTGATAACAAAATATTAAAACCTTGGGTTACACTCAGTCGACATCCTGGTGTAATTATTAAACAAAGTATTAAAATCTTGTTACAGTTTAAATCCCCAAATAGTTGGAATATTTAACTTCGGGTATAAGGATAATTTGACAAGGACACTCGCACTTTATATTTATGACTGATGGACTGTTATGGACAAAAACCAGACGGACATATTAAATAATCCAGGACAAAGGACAATTAACCCATGGGCATAAAACTAAAATCAACACGTCAAACATCATGATTACGGAAGTTTAAATAAGCATAATTCTTTTATTTCATATTTAATTTCCTTTATTTTATATTTAATTGCACTTCTAATTATCGCACTTTTATTTATTGTTATTTTTAATTATCGCAATTTTATTTTATCGCACTTTTATTGCAATTTCATTATCGTTATTTATTTTACGCTTTAAATTAAGTCTTTTATTTGTTAGGTTTTAACTGCGACTAAAGTTTTAAAATCGACAAACCGGTCATTAAACGGTAAAAACCCCCCTTTATAATAATAATATTACTTATATATATGTTTGTATTTTTATAAAAGTAAATTAATATAGCGTTGAGCTTTGTTTAAAAAAGATTCCCTGTGGAACGAACCGGACTTACTAAAAACTACACTACTGTATGATTAGGTACACTGCCTATAAGTGTTGTAGCAAGGTTTAAGTATATCCATTCTATAAATAAATAAATATCTTGTGTAAAGTTGTATCGTATTTAATAGTATTTCCTGCAAAAATATAAGCTATTTTATATACTACCCCGCTGCATATCAAAAACAATATAACCCCAAGGTAATAGTAGAAGAAAATAACCTCCTCTGGTGACAGATGAAAAAGAAGAATGAATGATATGATAGCCAAGAAAATATCAAGAATCAGAACTGGATGAAGCATTTTCACAAATCTTTTGTAAGTATGAAATAAGGAAGAAGATTATAGGAGTGGTGAAAATAAATGAAACGGAAGAGGTTAATTTATAGCAAAATATCAGACATAGTAATCGAGGCAGATTACGCATTTAATCAAAGGAAATCCTAATTTCCTTAAATTCCGAAGAATCAAATCTTATTTAAATTATGAAGATTTTCTATTCCTTAAATTTCGGAAATCAATCGTTACTACGTCAAGAGATAAGACGAATCTCTATTCTCCATTTCACTCTATTACGATAACTTCCCTCATACGCTTCGAGTAATTGGATTTTTTTTATCCATATTATTCAACGGTGATAAAAATTCTATTTATCAACACATATTCGTCATGAAAACATTTTTATTGTTAGCCATGACGACATCACTCAAATTTCGGGACGAAATTTCTTTAACGGGGAGGTACTATGATGACCCGAAAATTTCTGACTAAATTTAAACTTAATCTTTAACGTTTCTGACACGATAAGCAAAGTCTATGAAGTTGAATCCTAAAATTCTTGAACTATTCAAATACCCTTCGATTGTTCTCAACGATTTGTGAACAAATATATGTAAATAGTTACATATATATATACACTATAACTTGAAAACGTAACAAAGTGTTATGAAAACGATACTGTGCATTAACCTTATTGGTTTGATTATCTGATTGATATATTTAACTACGGAGTTAAAAGATTATGCCAAACGATTGAATTAAAAGATATTTATTGAGTCCCTTAAAGATTATGATATTATTATGAGTCTCTGTTGTGAGGTCCACGTTGATTTGGGAAATCGTTCATTTTTAACGATATTCGAAATAAATGGTAAAGTGTTTATTTAAATAACGTAATTTGGAGACATACAATAATAAGGAATATTAACTATTGGAATTAGATATATGAATAACTTGTGATATGTATTTTAAAACGTATATATTAATATTGAAAATATATAAAATATAATATTAAACTGGTCATAAAACGAATTGTTATTATATATATATTAACAAATAGCGAGACAATGATTTATAGAAGTAAATGACCAAAACACTCGAAAGTTTAATATATACTTTGAGTGGTATAGTTTAGTAATAATTTAAGGCTATATTTTAACAAAGGTACGTGACACGAAACGTAAAATGCAAGTTTTCTAAACGTACAAAAATGCGTTCGAGAAACCGGAACCGGGGCATAAGTCGAGTGACAACGTACGAGACATCGGAACGAAAATTTCAAGTCAACTATGCACGAGAATATAATATAATATATAATTAATTAATATAAATTATATATATTATATATTAATAAATAAATATGTCGACAAACAAGAAAACAAAAGTTTGTGAGCTGGATCAGAGGGCCATGCGATCGCATGGCCTTGATGCCTAAAAACTATGCGATCGCATGGGGTGCTTTTTCAGGAAAGGTTCTATAAATTGATCGAGTTCTGGCTTAATTCACACACACACATATTTATCAATATTACTCCGTATTATATTTATTATTATTTATTATTATTATTATTATTATTATTATTATTATTATTATTATTATTATTATTATTATTATTATTATTATTATTATTATTATTATTATTATTATTATTATTATTATTAAGATTAATATTATTATTATTAATCTTATTATTAATATTATTAATTAGTATTATACATAAAATACTACGACGAGGTTATGAGCGTGTCACTTTCAAAATGGTTTTCAAGCGAGATAGAGCTAAGGAAATTATGGGTTATTGCCAAGGAGGTTATGGGTAATGTTCGGGGGTATATTTGTGAATAAAACCTAGTGTTTATTATCTCCGTTACGTCTACGTACTTTCCTACAATATTGAATCTCAATACTGATACGTAAGCACTCATATTTTATATTTTATATATTAATTGTGTATCCATGTCTAGTGCTCGAGTATATATATTTATACATGCTTGTATGCTAAATTTCATCGCTAAACAGTTTATAATGAATCACGAATTAAATACATATATTACTGGTAAAAGGTATATGATATACATGTTTTTGGAAAGCTGGCGAAAAATCAATGACTTTTCATTTAGACATCGAATAGTTTCGATGAACGGATTAAAAGATATGATCAACTGAATTATAATTGACGTTAATTGGAATTGCTTATGAATTTGCAATTAAGATTTAAACAACTTGTTTACAAGATTGATAAAATGGATTTTTAAATATTACCAGCCGAGTAAATGAATCCTTATATAAGGTACGTCTCGTTTATTGAACTATTGTCAAAATTGACTTTTTGAAACAACATTGGATAACTTTTGTATGTCGATATCGAGCATTAGGATTGTGATACACTATGACCTGACCTAGCTTTATAGACATTTATTGACCAACATATGTTCTCTAGGTTGAGATCTACGATTATTTGATATTCCGAGTTTCGGTCACATTACGATGAACAACTTTATGTGCTGCTAAGGTGAGTTTCATACGCTCCCTTTTTAATTGCTTTTGCAATCTATATTTTTGGGCTGAGAATACATGCACTTTATTTTAAACGCAATGGATACAAGTACATACTAAATTCTACACTGAGTTTGAACCGAAAATCCCTTAGCTTTGGTAACTAGTAACTGCCGGTTATAAGAACTGGTGGGCGCGAGTAGTAGTATATGGATCCATAGGGCTTGATATCCCCGTCCGAGCTAGAGCGCTAGCCTTTTAACAGATGTATGCTATTTGAGAAGCGTACACGTTGGTTTGCATGTATAATTAAGATGATTATACAAAGGGTATAAATTATATATACATTAAGTTTAGTTACCAGGGTGCTCAATCTTGTAGAATATTTTGATAAACGTTTCTGGATGAAACAACTGAAATCTTGTGATCCACCTTTATATACAGATTATATGAAACTATAAAACTATGAACTCACCAACCTTTGTGTTGACACTTGTTAGCATGTTTATTCTCAGATTTCCTAGAAGTCTTCCGCTGTTTGCTTATGTGTTAGACAAGCTATGTGCATGGAGTCTTACATGACATATTTTTCAAGGAAATGTTGCATTCACCAAATCATCACCATGTATCTTATTTTGACTGCATTGTCAATGGAAGTATTATTGTAAACTATTATTTAAGGTGATTGTCTATATGTAGAAATCATCAGATGTCGAAAACCTTTGATTTAAATATTCATTTATGGTGTGCCTTTTTAAAAGAATGTAATGTTTACAAAACGTATCATATAGAGGTCAAATACCTCGCAATGAAATCGATGAATGACGTGTTCGTCCATATGGATTTGGAGTGATCGTCACAATTGCATTCATTTTTTAAAAGACAAACTGTCATTACATCGAAAGTTGACGGCATGCATACCATTTCATAATATATCCAACTATAATTGACTTAATAATAATCTTGATGAACTAAATGACTCGAATGCAACGTCTTTTGAAATATGCCATGAATGACTCGAAGTAATATCTCTAAAATGAGCAAATGCACAGCGGAAGATTTCTTTCATACCTGAGAATAAACATGCTTTAAAGTGTCAACCAAAAGGTTGGTGAGTTCATTAGTTTATCATAATCAATCATTTCCATAATTTTAATAGACCACAAGATTTCCTTTATTCAATAATCATACACTCGCAAGTGTTTAAAAATCATTCATATGGATTGAACACCTGGTAACCGACATTAACATAATGCATATAGAATATTCCCCAAAACAGAAATCCATCTGTATAATATAAACTCGAAGTACTAAAGCATACCATTTTCCAGTATGGGGGGAGTTAGTGCCCGTAGATCTACCTTTAGGATTCGCGTCAATTAGGGTGTCTGTTCCTTAATTCTTAGGTTACCAAGCTAAAATGGGTGATATTCGATTCGATAATCCAACCATAGAATGTAGTTTCAAGTACTTGTGTCTATTTCGTAAAACAGTTATAAAAGCAGCGCATGTATTCTCAGTCCCGAAAATATATATTGCAAAAGCATTTAAAAAGGGAGCAAATGAAACTCACAATACTGTATTTTGTAGTAAAAATACATATGACGGCACTGAACAATGCAGGGTTGGCCTCGGATTCACGAACCTATATCATTTGTATATATATTAACATACATAATTGTAATCGAACAAATTTATATATATATATATATAAATTTATTAGTTATATCATTAATAACCTATATGTTTCATATATTCAATTTGTATATTTAAAGTAAATAAAAATAAAAATTTTATTATGTTATATGTGTTAAATATATTTTTGTATATATATATAGCATTTGTTTGTTAAAATTATAATAATACTAAAATAATATTAGTAATGATAATAATAATAATGATAATAGGGTTAAAAAATAATACTTTTAATATAAATCGTAAAATGATAACTTTAATAAAAATGGTACTTAATAAAAATGTTAATTTTAATAATAATGAATATTAATAATAATAATAATAATAATAATAATAATAATAATAATAATAATAATAATAATAATAATAATAATAATAATAATAATAAAAGTAATAATAATAACTACCTCTCAAGAAGAAAAAGTTCCAAACTAAATGCCTATGCCCGGGCTCGAACCCGCGACCTCATGCTAACCCAACACAACACCAAACCATTACGCTAAACCGCAACACACTTAACCATTTGACCATCTTTGTTTTTCTAAAATTATAGCAACCTAAATCTATAAAATCCATTTTTCTGTTTCTCCCTTTCTTATTACATCATCTTAACTATATCTTCATTTTAACACCATCATTATCCTTCATACTTATTTATCATCATGATCTTTATCTATATCGCCATCATTCTCATCAACTATTGGGTTATCAATATACCATCATCATTCATGATCATGAACACCCGTCTATTATCATTCTACTCGTTTTAAATTAAAATCATCATCTTTTTTTCTAATCAACATCGTTCATTAAAATGTGTTTGATTTATGCTTGCGGATCGACAGAACAATGGAGACAGAATTATCGAGCAACAGTCCAACAGGTTTAATTGGATCTCGGCCCAACAGCAGTTTATCAAGCCCAACTTAGCCTAGCTCCATACTTAAGGCCCAAAGTGTAAAACTGAATATGGCAACCCAACAGTCCCTTAATGGCCTGTTTCAAGATCTGCATATATTGATTTAAAGTAAAGAAACTTTGTGCGTAGGTTTTAAAATTCAAGAACACGTCTCCATCAGACCCCATCCCCCGGCCTTTTCTTTTTATTAGTAAAAGCAACCATCAATCAATCAATTACTTTACTATGTGAACAACAGTGAATCAGAAAAAAAAAAAAAACGCAGCTGCAACAATGATTGATGGTTGTTTAGGTGGTTTGATGAGTCACAAAGTTGAATTGTGGTGGTGGCTGATGAACTGAATAGAAACAGAAGATATACAGTGTAGCAGCAAAGAAGACATCGTGCTTGTTTCGAACAGTAGTTGTTTTTGATGGACCATGTGGTTGTTAATGTTGTTTGTTTCAAACTTTAACCGAAGTGAGTTTCTCGAATAAGAAAATAAAAGATAGTTTGGGCAGTCTTAGTGAACTTCGACTGAAACAGAAAGCAGGTACCAATTGGGTGATGTGATCGATGGTATTTGATGTAGTCGATCGTGTTTGTATTCTTAGAGGGTAGGTGATGGTGACTGAGGTGGTTAATGGTTGCCGACGGTTATATGGGAGTGGTGGTTTCAAATGGGTTTTAGGGTTATTGGTTCAATCAGGACAGGAGCAAAGAAAGGAACACAAGATGTGGTGGTTTTCCAACGATGACTCACGGTGGTGTTGTTTGATGGGTCTCACGGTGAGAGGTGTGGTGGGTGTGTTAATGGTGGTGATTGAGGTTCGGTTATGGTGAATCATGATGGTGGATATGGTGTAAGGTAAATCTGTGAAGGTGGGTTTAGTTCTATCTGAGAACAGTAGTATGTAGGTCGAGATGGTGACTTGATGATCGTGTGGTTAAGTGGGTAAGTAGAGAAAGAAAGAAAATAATAGAAGTGGTGGTGATCGAATAAGAATAAGATGAAAAATAGTGAGTAGATCATGGTGCTAGTTCAAGGAGTTGTTATGGTGGAGTGGTGGTTCAGCATTTAGCAGAGATGGTGGGTGACGGTGGTGGAGAATGGTGATGGTAGTGTGGTGAGATGGTTGTTCACGAAGAAGAAATAGAATGGAGAAGAAATGATATGTGATTATGTCTATATCTATATGCTTAAGAATATGTATCTATATAGAGGAAGAGTTAAAACAAAAAGTTCATACTAGAAATTTTAAAAGCAATAAGTTAACAACCCGTGAAACTAAAATGTATGATTCCTACCGACACAATTTCTCGGAATATTATCGTGTCCATTGCTAAACAGTTAACGTATAAAAGTGTTCCTAAAAATTCCAAATTTTCAAATTAAGTCCATTTATTTATTTCAGTCATTAACTGTTTGAAACCTAATCAATAATGTTTATTAATTATTTATTTTCTGTTCTAATTAATATATACGGAGTACTAATATTTAAACTAAAAATGTAAAAATATTATTAACAAATCTAAAATCGTAGTAATCAATTTACACTCAAACTTTTATCTTAATCCTTCATATATTCGTATTAGATCTATATGAACACTAACGAAAAGCCAACCGAGTGTTTCTGACGTTTACTAATTAAGCTCGAAATTATTTATTTTTAATATATTCTCTTTCTATATATAAACAGTTTTAAATAGCAAGTTTAACTACTAAAATAAATATATTATATATTTTTAAACAAATAGATTTAATATTATTTTATATATTTGCAAGTAGTATTTATATACATATATATATATATATATACATATATATATATATATATATATATATATATATATATATATATATATATATATATATATATATATATATATATTAGTTTTCATTAGATCGCATATTATTTTACATATTTATTTTCAACAATTAACTCATATATTAATTCAAATAATACTTCAAATTATATGTATATATATATATATTTAAATATATATGTATCTATTTACAATTAATTGTTCGTGAATCATCGAGAACAGTCGAAGGTCAATTGAATATATGAAATAGTTCAAAAATTTTGAGATTCAACATTACAGACTTTGTTTATCGTGTCAGAAACATATAAAGATCAAGTTTAAATTTGGTCAAAAATTTTTGGGTCGTCACAGTACCTACCCGTTAAAGAAATTTCGTCCAAAAATTTGATCGTGGTCGTCATGGCTGACATTAAATACGTTTTCATGACGAATATGGGTTGATAAATAGAGTTTTATCATGATTGATTAATATAGATAAAACGATTCGATTATGTGAAGCGTACGAGTGAAACTGTCACAAAAGATTGAGATAGAGATTCAACCTTTGACGTAGTCACGGTGGATTTTCAGAATTCAAGGAATTTAAAGAAAATCTCCGAAATCTAAAAGATTTGATTCTTCGGGATTTAAGGTAATTAGGATCTCTTTAATTAAATACGGTGATCTGCCTCGATTACTCTGTCTGATATTTCCATTATAAATTAAGCTCTTCTGTTCCATTATTCTCACCATTCCTATACTTTCTTTCTTAGTTCATACATCCAAAAGATTGTGAAAATGTTTAATCTCGTTCTAATCCTTGATATTTTCCTAGCTATCAATTCTGTCATTCTTCTTTTTAATTCTACCCTGTCTTTATATTGTTATTCGTATTAATATCCACGGTTTGTGACCTTCGTGTTGTTATTGGGCTTTATATTTTCTCTTATATTTTGGAGCTCTTTGCCTTTTTATTCTCTTCTCGACCTCTAGTAAAGCGAGTAATGGTCCAGAATTCGTAAGTATGGAGCTTCGAATGAACTTAATGTTCTAAACAAGAAAGAACGTAATAGCACGATTTGATTTGTCAAATTACCAGAATCACTGAGAATAGAACTATCAAGAATATATTTTCTTGATATGTTCAGAAGTTAGGCAGAATGAAAGAGTTATGTAACATGACACATGATGACGTTATGATCTGTGAATCATCATGTTCCATTAGAAACTCAGCATGACTTACTGTAATATAATCACGTTGATCAAGTGTCATTATATTATACTAATTCGTGCATCAATTTCTTTACATTTCTCCAGAATTCATTCATAAATTAAACTTAAATTTTACAGAAGTTTCCAATATAATAAAACACAGGAAGCACAAAGAGGTATATAATTTCGGACGAGAATATTTATGAAAATATCCTCAGAAATATCGAAGATATTTATGATGATATTTTGGAATTTCCAAGTTCGAAGGTTGATGAAGAAAAAAAAATTTCGCAAGATTTTAACATGACTTCGGAGCAAGATATTCTCTAAAGATTTCAACGGATCCAGAATTATCTGGATTCTTTGAATATAGGATATGATCCTTGTATTTGTCCTTGGTCTCCTTCGTGGTTAGCTCAATCCGTTTTACAGTTCTAACTTTTCTGAGCTTTTTCAACATACTATTCCTTATCATCAAACTTCCGACGATTAAGGTCGTTTATGGTTGCCTACAGTTTCTGCTGCTTTATTCAGCTTTTTAAAAGTTTAATGTATTGATTCGTAGGCTGGGTGCTTTTCAAAATTTCAAAATTGAAGATCGTAATTCTAGGAGATAATTGTTATATGTATACATATAACTATTGATGTAGAAATGCTACGAGATTTCAAAATACTGATTGCTAATTCTCGGTAATTGGTTTGCCAATTCTTGTTACAAGGTGCGGATGAGTATATGATAAGGTTTTAATGAACATGTATTATGGTTCTTCGGAGAGACTTAAGTCAACGAATAATGAAGTTGTTGGTATGTTCACTGCTAATGTGATGGAATATAAACGGTTCTCCGGTAACGATGAAAAGAGCAAACGTATATATCAAAGTTATAATAAGGTTTATTCGAATGAAAGTCGAAGCTGATTTGCTGGAGCTGTGACAAAATTGTCTAATTTGAAAAAGAATTGCAATGTTATTTTCGGTAATAACAACGCCAAAAGAGCTAGTACATATACGTGTTAAACGTTTACTCAGGTTCCGAGTATTTTCAGGTGCATAACTATATGCATAAATCTTTTCTTCTGTAGATGAAGTGCGGTTGGTTCATCCTCTTGATTGAGGTGTTTTCAAGAATCATGAAAGGTTTGAACGTAGATTGTAATCGTCAAGATACAAATGAGGTTTAAGATGAAATCAAGTGGCAAACTTGAAGAATTATTTAGTTTCATATGTTATAATCAATATTTTAATTCATTTTAATTGTCCAATGTTGGTAGGCCACAGTTAATAGTCCACAGTTAGTAATTCAATAATGCATATATAATATTCGAATTAATTAATACGTATCGTGACCCATTGTATACATGCCTCAGACTCAATCACAACTCAAAGTATATATATTATTTAAGAATCAACCTCAACCCTGTATAGCTAACTCCAGCATTACTGCATATAGAGTGTCTATGGTTATTCCAAATAATATATATAGATGAGTCGATATGATATGTCAAAACCTTGTATACGTGTCCCGATATTTAAAGTGCGTAAAATAAATAACAGAAATTAAATGACGATAAATAAAATTGGAGGAATAAAAATTGCGATAATAAATTGCGATAAATAAATTGCGATAATTAAATTGCGATAATTAAAATTGCGATAATGTAATAGGGGATTAACAGTTAGCTAGGAACAGTTAGCTAGGATTTTGTTAGCGTGAATTCTTAACAAAATTTCTGAGAGTTAATTTGTTTGTTTCTAACAAATTTTATTTTTGTCCAATGTTTTCTTCATTATGCCACTTGTTGGATTCTGATAGGTCAAAATCCAAATATGAAATTGAATGAAAATAGTTATTCTGCGGTGAACGGATTCGTATATCTGTGGATGTAAGTAGGATAGTAAATGACTGTTGAATCAGATTGAAAGAATGTACAGTGTAACTTATTAATGTGAAATCTAAATATTCCTCGGGTATTACCTACCCGCTAAAATATTTTCACCATTAACAGTTTGTACAAAAGAACTTTTTATTACAATCCTTATGAAAATATATATACATATATATTTTTTTCAGATGTAACTATGGATTTAATGAGTCAGAATGATATTAATCTCATTTGATTTATCGTTAGAACTAGAATATATAATCTCTAAAACATTAGAAATTACATAATCGTCATGTAGAACGAAGATAAATGATGTAGAACAATTCGTAGAACGATGATTATGCTCGAGGTACAGAATGAGATGTTGAGGCATGTGATGTTGAAATTTGGGTTGTTGGTGGTACTGGTGTTGCCGGTGATGTTGCTGAAGCTGGTAAGTTTTGCAACATGTTTTCGTAATTGATTACTCGAGCGCGAAGCTCGTAACTTCTTCGATTACTCCGGGATGATTGTCGGTCAGAACAAGCGGTTGAATAAGGTTTAGAATTGTAAATATGATATAGTCATGGCGAGATACTCTGGAAATGAAAGTGAAGATGGTGTTTCGAACTGGTTCGCCGGTAAGTGCTTCGGGTTCTTCGTCAAGAGGGCAATTTGATTGGTGGAAAGCATCGTCTTCTTCGCGTCTCCATTGATTAAGTCGACTACCAACCCATCCTCAATTCATCCAGAATTGATGATGGCTGATTGGTTGATCCATTCCGGTTACACTGCTTTCGGAGCTCGAGTGGAAATCCATATCGAAATAGCTGTCGGAATCCGAGGAATTCGAAATAACGTATAAAAGTGTTCCTAAAAATTCCAAATTTTCAAATTAAGTCCATTTATTTATTTCAGTCATTAAATGTTTGAAACCTGATCAATAATGTTTGTTAATTATTTATTTTCTATTCTAATTAATATATACGGAGTAATAATATTTAAACTAAAAAGGTAAAAATATTATTAACAAATCTAAAATCTTCGTAATCAATTTACAGTCAAACTTTTATCTTAATCCTTCATATATTCGTATTAGATCTATATGAACACTAACGAAAAGCCAACCTAGTGTTTCTGACATTTACTAATTAAGCTCGAAATTATTTATTTTTAATATATTCTCTTTCTATATATAAACAGTTTTAAATAGCAAGTTTAACTACTAAAATAAATATATTATATATTTTTAAACAAATAGATTTAATATTATTTTATATATTTACAAGTAGTATTTATATACATATTTATATACATATATAATATATATATACATACATATATATATATATATATATATATATATATATATATATATAT
The DNA here is from genome assembly GCF_046630445.1 of Rutidosis leptorrhynchoides. NCBI lineage: Eukaryota > Viridiplantae > Streptophyta > Magnoliopsida > Asterales > Asteraceae > Rutidosis > Rutidosis leptorrhynchoides. Next base: position 335,594,965 of record NC_092340.1, on the reverse strand, counting down.
ATATATATATATATATATATTAGTTTTCATTAGATCGCATATTATTTTACATATTTATTTTCAACAATTAACTCATATATTAATTCAAATAATACTTCAAATTATATGTATATATATATATATATATATTTAAATATATATGTATCTATTTACAATTAATTGTTCGTGAATCATCGAGAACAGTCGAAGGTTAATTGAATATATGAAATAGTTCAAAAATTTTGAGATTCAACATTACAGACTTTGCTTATCGTGTCGGAAATATATAAAGATCAAGTTTAAATTTGGTCGAAAATTTTCGGGTCGTTACAAACAAGTGTAATTTTAATTTTGTTGAGTCTTTCAAGTGTGTCATAGGTGACGGCTCAAATATACAGTTTTGGGAAGATCCATGGTTAAGCGGTATTTCTTTAAAAGATCGTTTCAACAGGTTATCCAGGTTGGAATCTGACCAAACGGCAACAGTAAAGGATCGATTACGCTGGAATGGTTCGAACTGGGTCATTTGTTGGAGCTGGGTTCGGGTACCAAATGGTTGGACTCAAGACGACATTCAAAGAATCAATGAAGAAGTGGCAGCATTTCCTTACTCCGGTCAAGAACGTGACGTGTGGATTTGGAATCAGAGTGATGATGGTGCATTCAATACAAAATCTCTTGCCTCAACACTCGACTCCCTCATGCATGCTTCGAATATTGAGGCAACAGAAACTGTAAGGAATAATTTCGTCCCGCTATCACTCAATATTTTTTAGTGGAGGGTAAAGCGTAATAGTGTGATGACCCAGAAATTTCGACTAAATTTAAACTTAATCTTTGTATGATTAACATTTCCGACACGATAAGCAAAGTCTGTAAAACTGAATCTCAAAATTTTTGAATTACTTTTATATATTTAAATACCCTTCGGTTGTTTTCGACGATTCGCGAACAATTATATGTAAATAGATACATATATACTATAACATGAAAAGGTAACAATGTATTAATTATTTGATACCGTACATTAAACTTATTGGTTTAAATATCTATTTGAATGTATATGATAAGTTGAAATATTTATTATTAAAATTTATTTATAAATAACTTCCAATGTGTATTTAAAAACTGATTTATGTATATTAAAAAGATATATACATATATATAATAAACGATAGTAACATTCGTTTATTGATTCAATTGATATTTAGATAAGTTAACTAAAGCGTTTAAGATGAACCAGTTAAACACTAATTTGTTACAGTGTTTTCAAATTGCCACATTACTCAAAATGCTACAGTGTTTTCAAAAATCACTATTTGCTACAGTGAAATTGACTTTGCTACAGTAACTTTGCTACAGTAAAACGCTATTATAAAAATGTATTTTAACAAATAGCGAGACGATGATTTATAGAAGTAAATGACCAAAACACTCGAAAGTTTAAGATACACTTTGAGTGATATAATTAAGGGATAATTTAAGGCTATTGATAAGGCTAAAAAGGAACATATATTTCATAGCATTATCCCCCAAGAAAGACAGGATTTTAGTTGTAATTGTTCCATATTCAAGTAATATTCGTTTATATTTAATAAGTGCGAAGACAAAAGGCGAAAACGAAGAATTGAAGACGGAAAGGTCCAAAATGCTCAAATGTATAAGATACAATTAAAAAGGTTCAAATTATTGATGAAGAACGTCTAAAAATGACAAGAGTACAAGTTGCGGAACGCAAAGTACACGATATAAAATAGTACGCAAGGACGTCTGAAAATCCGGAACCGGGACCCGAGTCAAGAAGAAACGCCCGACGCAACGGACCAAAAATATCTAGTCTACTATGCACAAGAATAAAATATAATATATAAATAATTATATTAATTATTTATATATTTATATTTATTTTATATTATGTCGACAAGCTAGGAGCCAAAACAATGTGAGTTGTCCCTGGTCCTCATGCGAGTCGCATGGCCAGAAGGCCATTTCCATGCGAGTCGCATGACTCCAGATTTCAGGCCAGGTTCTATAAATTGCAACATTTTCTGCCGAGTAAAGAAAAGAAAAAAAAAACACACACATACATATTACTCCGTATTTATTTTATTTATTATTTATATTATTATTATTATTATTATTATTATTATTAATAAGATTATTATTAATCTTATTATTTTTTTTATTATTAGTGTTATTATTTTTGCGATACAAAAATAATAATGTACATCAAATATTACGACGGAGTGCTGTCCAAGTAATTTTCAAAATGAGTTTTCGAGCAAGCTAGAGCTAAGGAAATTATGGGTTATTGCCAAGGAGGTTATGGGTAATGTTCGGGGGTATTTTTTGTGAATCAAACCTCGTGTTTATCATCTCCGATGCGTCTACGTGCTTTCCTGCAATATTGTATATCAATATTAAACAGTGAGTTTCATATGATCCCTTTTACTCAATATATTTTTAGGCTGAGAATACATGCGACTATTTATAAATACTGAAAATACTAGATTTATATGCGTGAGTTTCATATGATCCCTTTTACCCTTTACATTTTTGGGCTGAGAATACATGCAAATGCTTTATTAACCGATATACAATATTTATATGCGTGAGTTTCATTGCTCCCTTTTTAATTGCTTTTGCAATCTATATTTTGGGCTGAGAATACATGCACTTTATTTTAAACGCAATGGATACAAGTACATACTAAATTCTACACCGAGTTTGAACCGAAAATCCCTTAGCTTTGGTAACTAGTAACTGCCAGTTATAAGAACTGGTGGGCGCGAGTAGTAGTATATGGATCCATAGGGCTTGACATCCCCGTCTGTTCCAGGTATAGAAAGAAACTCTAAGCCTGAACTATAAAACAGACGTATGCTATTTGAAGTTAGTACACGTTGGATTGTGTAACGACCCGCACTTTTTCGATCATACTATACTTATAAGATTAATATTTACATAAATTAAACCTTGCCAACATGATAAGCAATCCAAATTGTCGAGACTTATATTTCCGAAAAGAGTTTTACACAACGTTTGACCGTCTAGTTTGACCGATGATATCACGAACTATACAATATATGATAATTATACGTTTGTGTATATAAATGTATATATACATATTTAACATGATTAATAAATGTTTTAATATCTCATTTTGTATTAATAACAACAAGTTATAAGTATATTTTGAAACTACTAACTTAAGTTTTCAAAACGATAACTATACGTAACGTTATTTGACATAAATACTTAAGACTTATAATGTTATACATATATCGTATAAGTAATGTATTTAATCACTTTTAAGAACTTAAATACATAAAACCATATAAGTGTATTCACAAAAGATAGCTATATTTGAATCCTCATTTCATTTTTCACAAAATTTCTATACGTATACCTAGAGTATTTGTACTCGTATCATACCTAGCTCCTATACGTATTTACTAATAGTAAATACACATCAAAATCACCACCTAACCAGCCATTATTCATGCCCTTAGAGCTAGGTAATTACTTTTGGATGATTACTTGACTAATTACAAAAATACAAACTAAAATTTTGTCATGTTATCCTTAAAGATCACATTTTTAGGAGTATATATGTATCATCATTTTTGATTCATTTTTACTTCAATCTCTTAACTAAAAACACACACTCTTTCTTACTCTCTAAACTCCATAACAATCCAGCAAAGTTCCATAAAGATCTAGCTTCAAAAACCATACTAAAACACCATAAGAAAACCATACAAAAACACTTCAAGAAAACCCTCCAAGAACACCAACTTACTTCCAATCTTTCATCCACTTCTATCACCCTTTTGATTCTAGCTTCTTACTCCTCTTTTACAGCAATCTTGTCCAAGTAACTTGAGGTAGTAACTATGTTCATAACCTTATTCGATTCATATATATATAGCTATCTTATTTTGTGGTACAAAAGTTTAACAACAAGAACATAGTTTGAATGTTTTCAAACTTGTTTGCAAACTAAATAGATCCTTCTAACTTAACTTTTAAAATACTTCAAGACATGTAACATAACTTATTTATATGTTAATTTAACAAGGTAAAACTTGGTTTTTCAAAGTATAAGTATTTTTGGAAAAATGGTCATTAAATGATTTTGTTGTAACAAAATGTTTAACTTCATATGTTTCACTAAACTTTCACTTATGCCGTATGATTTTGAATACAAACCAAGGTATTTACAGTTCATAGTCTTAAAGAAGAACTCGATCCAAGAAGATGGCAATTTGAATCAACGAAAACGGACTTGTAACGAAGAAACTATGACCGAAACAAAATTGGCTATCCTAGACATTTTCAACTACGGGATCAATTGGAAAAAAATGATATAAATCACATATTTCTAAGATAACATGATATTTTATATATATGTACTTATAATTCAATTTTATATGGTTCAGGATCACCCGTAAACAACACGAGAAGATTAATCATAAGATCCCATGATTGTACGCAACACGTCATTTGACAACACCGGTACTTTATGTACGCAACACGTCATTTGACAACACCGGTACCATGGGTCAAGATTAATCTCGACCAATACATATACGATGGGGTTTTATTTATTTCGTTGGGGGTTTTGTTTATTGCGGGTATATTAAACATCTAAAAATGAACCATTAAAAATTGAATTACTAACATCGGAATGCTAACTACGGACTAAGGAAATATTCAAAATATTAAAAGTATAACAAGTATATATATATAACGTTTGTTTTAAAATGAAAACATATTGATATATTATATATGGATAGGTTCGTGATATCAACCGGAAGACCGAGTCAAAATATATATATCATCAAGACAAGAGTGAGTATATAGTCCCTTTTTAAACTTTAAATATTTTTGGGCTGAGAATACATGCGCTATTTTTTATAAATGATTTACGTTATGGACACAAGTGACTAAAAAATACGTTCTACATGGGTTTGAATCAAAAATCCCCTAGCTTGGTAACTTTAACTATTGGTTTATGAACTGGTAGGCGCGAATCCTAAAGATAGATCTATCGGGCCTGACAACCCCAACCGGACTGGACGACCAGTATTCAACGGTTGCACAGTACTTCGTTTTGTGACTACACTTGGTACGGTGTAGTAAGATTTCATATTAAAGGGAATATGCGACGTGAAAATGTTAAGTATGGTTACCAAGTGCTCAACCACTTAGAATATTTTTATTAAAATGTTTATATACGAAATCTTGTGGTCTATATATATATTGCTGTGCACTAAACCTATATCTCACCAACTTTATGTTGACGTTTTTAAACATGTTTATTCTCAGGTGATAATTAAAGCTTCCGCTGCATTATGTTGAATCTAAGCAGGATCATGCGTACTCATATTTGTGTCAAAAATAAAACTGCATATCCGAGGACGTGTGTTGTAAAATATGCTAGAAATCGTGTTGTTATTATCATTTGTAAAGTTTGTAAGTCGAAGATTATCGTTAAACGATAATCATCTTTTTATTGTCTAAAGCTTGTAACAAAAATAATGGTTTGGTTTGTAATGTATAATATATGCAGTTTTCCTTTTTAAAAATGTCGCATATAGAGGTCAATACCTCGCAATGAAATCATACGTTATCTAACACGTTCTTATGGTTAAGGACGGGTTATGACATGTGGTATCAGAGCGTTGGTCTTAGCGAACCAGGTCTGCATTAGTGTGTCTAACCGAGAAGCCGTTAGGATACATTAGTAAGTCTGGACTTTGACCGGGTCTGATTTAAAAAAAAAAAAAAAACCATTGCTTATCACTGTTGGTTAAAATTTATATGTAAATATTATATAAGTACTAATGGGTTAGTTGTTGTGTGATAGATGTCGAGCTCAAAAATTGTTATCACAATCAACGACTCCGAATCAGAATCTTCAGATGGCGTTCCAGTCATTAACCTGTCCGATGACGAAAATGATATCCTTGGGGAAGACTCACAAATTCCGGATGAACCAACTATAGAGAACCCGGAAAGTGAACCCGAGGAGGAAAGTGAACCCGAGGAGGAAAGTGAACCCGAGGAGGAAAGTGAACCCGAGGAGGAAAGTGAACCCGAGGAGGAAAGTGAACCCGAGGAAGAAATACAGGAAATTACAAAAGACGAGTTCGAACTAGGAAAGAAACGAAAGGCTAATGAATTAGAAAATCCAAATCCCGAGTTTAATGAGAATGATGTGGCACCAATTCCACTCAACACTACCACCCCTATCCCCGCTATTCCTATTCGTTCTGTCCCGGCATCCAGTTCTTCAGTCCCACAGCCAAAATATAGGCAGACAGTTAGGATAAGCGTTAAGCAAATCTTTGTGTCTAAACGTCCTAGAAAATAGATCAAACGATGCGCTGCTGTGTCAAACCATGGAACCGAATAATGTTTTGTATAATATTAATAGTGTGGTTTGCTTAATGTTCGATGTAAGATAAGCATATGTAAAATATTGAAGTATGAAATGCAATAATTTTCCATGGTTAAGTATTATTTAGATTGTAGTAATTGATTCTGTACTAAGCTATTAAGTATGAACATTAACGGGTAGGTACTACCCAAGATATAATTATAAAACGCTAATAAGAAGAAAAGGCTTTTATAATAATACCTAGTTCATATTATTAATAAGCTATAATGTACTATAAATACACACTACATCTATAATAATCCATGTGAATAATTATTTTCTTTCATTAGGAAATGGCGCGATTGAATCGAATGACGGAACAAGAACTCGAGGAACTCATCAACCAGCGAGTGAACGACAGAATGTTATGGGTTGAGGCTGCAAGAGCTGCTGCAGTTAATCCAAATCCTCGTGTAGGATGCTCCTACAAGACGTTCCAAGCTTGCAAGCCATCATCATTCAGTGGAACGGAAGGACCTATCGGTTTAACCCGATGGATAGAAAAGATGGAGACGGTGTTCAAAATCAGCGGTTGTGATGAAAAAAACATGACCAAGTTTGCATCGTGCACTTTACAAGATAGTGCACTCACATGGTGGAAGAATTATGTGAAGGCGGTAGGAGGAGATGTAGCTTATGATACTCCATGGGAAGAATTCAAAGCAATGATAATCACCGAGTATTGTCCAAGGAATGAGGTTATTAAGTTAGAAGATGAGTTACGAAGTTTGAAGGTGGTTGGTACTGAAATCACCAACTACAACCAGCGATTCATGGAATTAGTTTTGCTATGTCCTGAATTGGTTCCAACCGAAGAACGGAAGATTGAAATGTACAAAGCTGGTTTGCCCAAAAAGGTCAAGGCAAATGTTACAGCATCGAAACCTAAGACAATTCATGAAGCTATAACCATGGCAAACGAGCTAATGGATCAGGTCATCATGGATAAGAAAGTATCCAATACTGATGTGAAGGTATCAGGTAACAAAAGAAAGTGGAATGGAAATTATGATCGAGGTAACCAACAACAATCTTTTAAGAAACAAGAAAACACGCAAGGTGCGGGTAGTGGTTTAAGCTTTGGTTATAAAGGACAAAATCCTTTATGCAACCGTTGCCACAAACATCACTTTGGTTACTGTAGTGTGTTATGCACCAAGTGTAATCGACAAGGTCATCTTGCGGAAGATTGTAAGGCTCTCGTTACAAATGGCAACAAGACTCCTGCCACCAACGCAAATAGAACTGCTTTGGCTAACATTACTTGTTTTGGGTGTGGAAAACAAGGTCATTATAAGAGCCAGTGCCCGAATCAGAATGGCGGACCTGCACGTGGAAGAGCGTTTGTTATTAATGCTAGAGAGGCACGGGAAGACCCGGAACTTGTTACGGGTACGTTTACCATTAATAACTTATCAGCATCTATTTTATTTGATACTGGCGCCGATAGAAGTTACGTGTGTATAAATTTTTACACTAAATTGAATTGTTCATCATTACCTCTAGATGCTAAGTACTTGATTGAGTTAGCTAATGGTAAGCTAATTAAAGCCGATAAAATTTGTCGTGATTGTGAAATAAATCTAGCTGGAGAAACGTTTAAAATCGACTTAATACCCGTAGAATTAGGAGGTTTTGATGTAATAGTCGGCATGGACTGGATGTCCAAAATAGGAGCGGAAGTTGTTTGTGCCAAGAAGGCAATTCGTATTCCTGGTAAGGATAAAATACCGGTGATGATTTATGGAGAGAAGGGTAATTCAAAGCTAAAACTCATTAGCTGTTTGAAAGCCAAGAAGTGTTTAGAAAAGGGATGTTACGCTATTTTAGCACATGTTAATAAAGTCGAAAAGAAAGAAAAGTGCATCAACGACGTGCCTGTGGCAAGAGATTTTCCTGAAGTTTTTCCGGAAGAATTGCCGGGATTACCTCCATTTAGATCGGTAGAATTTCAAATAGATTTAGTACCAGGAGCTGCACCAGTGGCTCGTGCTCCATATAGACTTGCACCGTCCGAGTTAAAAGAACTTCAAAGTCAGTTAAAAGAATTACTGGACCGTGGATTCATACGACCGAGTACTTCACCGTGGGGAGCTCCAATTTTGTTTGTTAAGAAGAAAGATGGATCTTTTAGGATGTGTATAGACTATCGTGAATTAAATAAGTTAACTATCAAGAATCGGTATCCACTACCGAGAATTGATGACTTATTTGATCAATTGCAAGGATCATGTGTTTATTCAAAAATCGACTTAAGATCGGGCTATCATCAACTACGCGTCAAAGAAGAGGACATTCCGAAAACTGCTTTTCGGACACGTTATGGTCATTACGAATTTTTGGTTATGCCGTTTGGATTGACAAATGCGCCAGCTGTATTCATGGACCTCATGAATCGAGTTTGTAGTCCGTATTTAGATAAGTTTGTTATCGTTTTCATTGATGATATTCTTATCTATTCCAAGAGTGAGCAAGAGCATGAAGAGCATTTAAGATTGATATTGGAGTTGTTAAGAAAAGAACAGCTATATGCTAAATTTTCTAAGTGTGCTTTTTGGTTGAAAGAAGTGCAATTTCTTGGCCATGTTGTTAATAGCGAAGGAATTCAGGTTGATCCAGCAAAAACTGAAGCTATTGAAAAATGGGAGACTCCTAAGACACCAACACAGATACGCCAATTTTTGGGTTTAGCCGGTTATTATAGAAGGTTTATTCAAGATTTTTCCCGAATAGCTAAGCCGTTGACAGCATTAACGCAAAAAGGGAAGAAATACGAATGGACCTCGGAGCAGGAGAGTGCATTTCAATTACTGAAAAAGAAATTGACTACGGCGCCTATTTTATCGTTACCAGAAGGGAACGATGATTTTGAAATATATTGTGACGCTTCGCGACAAGGTTTTGGTTGCGTTCTTATGCAACGGAAGAAAGTTATTGCATTTGCATCCCGACAATTGAAGATTCACGAGCGGAATTATACGACGCATGATCTAGAATTGGGAGCAGTCGTGTTTGCATTGAAGGTGTGGAGACACTACTTGTATGGGGTTAAATTCACTGTGTTTACTGATCATAAAAGCCTTCAACATATTTTTGATCAGAAACAATTGAACATGAGGCAACGTAGGTGGGTCGAGTTAATAAACGACTATGATTGTGAAATTCGTTATCATCCCGGAAAGGCGAACGTGGTGGCCGATGCTTTAAGCAGAAAGGAACGAGAACCAATTCGAGTTCGAGCAATGAATATAAAAATTCGCCTAAATCTCAACTCACAAATCAAAGAAGTTCAACGAGAAGCACTTACTAAAGAAAATAAAGGAAATGAAATAATGAAGAAGTATGAGAAGCAACTCGTTATGCGGGAAGATGGAATTCGATATTTTGCAAATCGTATTTGGGTACCGAAGTTGGGTGGATTAAGGAAGTTGATATTGAACGAGGCACATAAGACAAGATATTCGATACATCCTGGAGTTGGAAAGATGTACCAAGATCTTAAGACGCATTATTGGTGGCCTAATTTAAAAACAGACGTTGCAACATATGTTGGGGAGTGTTTAACTTGTTCCAAGGTTAAAGCAGAACACCAAAAGCCGTCAGGGTTACTTCAACAACCAGAAATCCCAGAATGGAAATGGGACGGTATTACCATGGATTTCATCACGAAGTTACCAAAGACTGCCTGGGGATACGACACCATTTGGGTGATTGTTGATCGTCTCACCAAGTCTGCACATTTCTTGCCTATAAAGGAAACGGATAGAATGGAGAAACTATTACGATTGTATATAAAGGAAGTTGTTTCAAGGCATGGAATACCTATTTCCATTATATCCGATCGTGATAGTAGATTTACCTCAAAATTCTGGCAATCACTACAGGAGGCACTAGGAACTCGGTTGGATATGAGTACCGCATATCATCCACAAACCGATGGACAGAGTGAGAGAACGATTCAGACTCTCGAAGACATGCTCAGGGCATGTGTGATCGATTTTGGAAACGGATGGGATAAATATCTACCGTTAGCAGAATTCTCGTATAATAATAGTTATCATGCGAGCATTGGAGCTGCGCCATTCGAAGCATTGTACGGAAGGAAGTGTAGATCTCCTATCTGTTGGAATGAAGTAGGAGATCGACATTTAACTGGTCCCGAGATCATACACGAAACGACCGAGAAGATAGTACAAATCAAGGAGAGATTGAAAACATCCCGTAGTCGCCAAAAGAGCTACGCCGATGTTCGAAGGAAACCATTAGAGTTTCAGGTTGGGGACATGGTTATGCTAAAGGTGTCACCTTGGAAAGGTGTAATACGTTTCGGCAAAAGGGGTAAACTGAACCCAAGGTACGTAGGCCCGTTCAAGATCATCGAACGCATTGGACCGGTAGCTTATCGACTCGAGTTACCGCAACAACTCGCCGGAGTACATAATACCTTTCACATCTCGAACCTTAAGAAGTGTCTTGCAAAGGAAGACCTTACCATTCCTCTTGAAGAAATCCATGTCGACGAGAAACTACAATTCGTCGAAGAACCAATCGAAATCATGGACCGTGAAGTTAAAAAGCTCAAACAGAGCAATATACCGATTGTTAAGGTTCGTTGGAATGCTAGAAGAGGTCCCGAGTTTACTTGGGAACGAGAGGATCAGATGAAACGAAAGTATCCGCATTTGTTTCTCGATGACGCAAAATAGGTACAATTTTAAAATTTCGGGACGAAATTTATTTAACGGGGAGGTAATGTAACGACCCGCACTTTTTCGATCATACTATACTTATAAGATTAATATTTACATAAATTAAACCTTGCCAACATGATAAGCAATCCAAATTGTCGAGACTTATATTTCCGAAAAGAGTTTTACACAACGTTTGACCGTCTAGTTTGACCGATGATATCACGAACTATACAATATATGATAATTATACGTTTGTGTATATAAATGTATATATACATATTTAACATGATTAATAAATGTTTTAATATCTCATTTTGTATTAATAACAACAAGTTATAAGTATATTTTGAAACTACTAACTTAAGTTTTCAAAACGATAACTATACGTAACGTTATTTGACATAAATACTTAAGACTTATAATGTTATACATATATCGTATAAGTAATGTATTTAATCACTTTTAAGAACTTAAATACATAAAACCATATAAGTGTATTCACAAAAGATAGCTATATTTGAATCCTCATTTCATTTTTCACAAAATTTCTATACGTATACCTAGAGTATTTGTACTCGTATCATACCTAGCTCCTATACGTATTTACTAATAGTAAATACACATCAAAATCACCACCTAACCAGCCATTATTCATGCCCTTAGAGCTAGGTAATTACTTTTGGATGATTACTTGACTAATTACAAAAATACAAACTAAAATTTTGTCATGTTATCCTTAAAGATCACATTTTTAGGAGTATATATGTATCATCATTTTTGATTCATTTTTACTTCAATCTCTTAACTAAAAACACACACTCTTTCTTACTCTCTAAACTCCATAACAATCCAGCAAAGTTCCATAAAGATCTAGCTTCAAAAACCATACTAAAACACCATAAGAAAACCATACAAAAACACTTCAAGAAAACCCTCCAAGAACACCAACTTACTTCCAATCTTTCATCCACTTCTATCACCCTTTTGATTCTAGCTTCTTACTCCTCTTTTACAGCAATCTTGTCCAAGTAACTTGAGGTAGTAACTATGTTCATAACCTTATTCGATTCATATATATATAGCTATCTTATTTTGTGGTACAAAAGTTTAACAACAAGAACATAGTTTGAATGTTTTCAAACTTGTTTGCAAACTAAATAGATCCTTCTAACTTAACTTTTAAAATACTTCAAGACATGTAACATAACTTATTTATATGTTAATTTAACAAGGTAAAACTTGGTTTTTCAAAGTATAAGTATTTTTGGAAAAATGGTCATTAAATGATTTTGTTGTAACAAAATGTTTAACTTCATATGTTTCACTAAACTTTCACTTATGCCGTATGATTTTGAATACAAACCAAGGTATTTACAGTTCATAGTCTTAAAGAAGAACTCGATCCAAGAAGATGGCAATTTGAATCAACGAAAACGGACTTGTAACGAAGAAACTATGACCGAAACAAAATTGGCTATCCTAGACATTTTCAACTACGGGATCAATTGGAAAAAAATGATATAAATCACATATTTCTAAGATAACATGATATTTTATATATATGTACTTATAATTCAATTTTATATGGTTCAGGATCACCCGTAAACAACACGAGAAGATTAATCATAAGATCCCATGATTGTACGCAACACGTCATTTGACAACACCGGTACTTTATGTACGCAACACGTCATTTGACAACACCGGTACCATGGGTCAAGATTAATCTCGACCAATACATATACGATGGGGTTTTATTTATTTCGTTGGGGGTTTTGTTTATTGCGGGTATATTAAACATCTAAAAATGAACCATTAAAAATTGAATTACTAACATCGGAATGCTAACTACGGACTAAGGAAATATTCAAAATATTAAAAGTATAACAAGTATATATATATAACGTTTGTTTTAAAATGAAAACATATTGATATATTATATATGGATAGGTTCGTGATATCAACCGGAAGACCGAGTCAAAATATATATATCATCAAGACAAGAGTGAGTATATAGTCCCTTTTTAAACTTTAAATATTTTTGGGCTGAGAATACATGCGCTATTTTTTATAAATGATTTACGTTATGGACACAAGTGACTAAAAAATACGTTCTACATGGGTTTGAATCAAAAATCCCCTAGCTTGGTAACTTTAACTATTGGTTTATGAACTGGTAGGCGCGAATCCTAAAGATAGATCTATCGGGCCTGACAACCCCAACCGGACTGGACGACCAGTATTCAACGGTTGCACAGTACTTCGTTTTGTGACTACACTTGGTACGGTGTAGTAAGATTTCATATTAAAGGGAATATGCGACGTGAAAATGTTAAGTATGGTTACCAAGTGCTCAACCACTTAGAATATTTTTATTAAAATGTTTATATACGAAATCTTGTGGTCTATATATATATATTGCTGTGCACTAAACCTATATCTCACCAACTTTATGTTGACGTTTTTAAACATGTTTATTCTCAGGTGATAATTAAAGCTTCCGCTGCATTATGTTGAATCTAAGCAGGATCATGCGTACTCATATTTGTGTCAAAAATAAAACTGCATATCCGAGGACGTGTGTTGTAAAATATGCTAGAAATCGTGTTGTTATTATCATTTGTAAAGTTTGTAAGTCGAAGATTATCGTTAAACGATAATCATCTTTTTATTGTCTAAAGCTTGTAACAAAAATAATGGTTTGGTTTGTAATGTATAATATATGCAGTTTTCCTTTTTAAAAATGTCGCATATAGAGGTCAATACCTCGCAATGAAATCATACGTTATCTAACACGTTCTTATGGTTAAGGACGGGTTATGACAGATTGCGTGTATTGTACATGTTGGTTGCATGTTAAACGAGGGGTACTTATTATAAACATTAAAGTTTAGTTACCAGGGTTCTCAACTTTGTAGAACCGATTGATAAACGTTTCGGATGAAACAACTGAAATCTTGTGATCCACCTTTTATTTAAAACATAATGATAAATGTTTTGAATAAAACAACTGAACTTTTGTAATCCACATTGATTTACGGATTATGTGTAATATTAAAACTATGAACTCACCAACCTTTGTGTTGACACTTGAAGCATGTTTATTCTCAGGTTTCTAGAAGTCTTCCGCTGTTTGCTCATACGTGATACAAGTTATGTGCTTGGAGTCATACATGCTATATACAAGAAACTTGCATTCATCAAACCATTACCATGTATCTTATTTTGACTGTATTGTCAACAGATGTATTATTGTAAACCATTTAAATGGTGATTGTCTATACGTAGGAATCATCAGATGTAAAAAAAACCTGGAATTTATATATTCATTTATGAAATACCTTTTCAAACGAATGCAATGTTACAAAACGTATCACATAGAGGTCAAATACCTCGCAATGAAATCAATGAATGACGTGTTCGTCCATATGGATTTGGAGCGATCGTCACAAATAGGATTCCGGTTAGAGTTGAACTTGATAAAAAAAAAGTATCGACTTAGACAACGTGAGATGTCCCATGTGTAATGATGATGTCTAGACGGTTGAACATGCACTGATTTTTTGTAAGTATGCGTTGGAGGTTTGGGATAGAGTTTTTAAATGGTGGGGGATCGGGAACTTTTCTAATTGGAGCATCAATGAAATCTTGAACGGGGAGGGTTGCGGAGTTCAGTCCTCAAAGGCTAATAAACTATGGCAGGCTATTGAATGGGTTTGCGGGTATTTCATTTGGAAGAATCGAAACCAAAAGGTTTTTCGCAATAAAATGTGGTCCGTTTCGAGCTTGGTGTATGAGATTAAATCAGATCTTTTGAATGGGTTGCTAGAAGAGCGAAATCGCTTAACATCGAGTGGCATCAATGGCTTGTTAATCCTCGTTTTTATCTCGAATTCAACACTCGAAGGATGGGAATTGGCTGAGTTTCTGTCTGCTGCTATAGACGATTAGTAGAATACATGTAAATTGCAATGTGTAATCTTATATTTGTATCCTCTGTCATGCTCCTGTAAATGCATATATATATATATATATATATATATATATATATATATATATATATATATATATATATATATATATATATATATATATATATATATATATATATATATATATATATATATATGCATGACAAAGGTTTTGTTTTTGCTGTAATGTTTTTAGTAGTTTTTGTTAATAAAAGTTGACTTTTCCAAAAAAAGGAAAAGATAATAACTAGACTCCTAAAATTTTGGATCACAACTCTACTAATCCCACGATCTTCCAAACGTTCACAATCGGACCCATGTTCCCTTTTTACTCGGTCCAAACTAATGCCATGTCAACAATTGCACTTACATGTATGTTAATGATTATCGAACCAAGTGGACAAAAAACTATTAGTTTCAGATATGCATATGCAAATGTGGTATAAGAACTCAACAACAAGGTGAAGAATGTTATAATATATAAATATATATATATAAATGGATAGTCAATTATTGATACACAAAAGTAATATTATTGTATTACCTAAACTTGTGATATTTTTGCTATAAATAGCCATGAATGCAAGCATTAAACTTGCACCATTTCTCACACTTACAAAGTGTTTCTTTCTTTCTCTCCATTATCATCTTTGTTCTTACACTTCATTATTAGTATTCTAAATCAAGAATCAAATCACTAAAGGTAGTTATAAGCCTACTAAATTATAACATCAAGAATCAAACCACTAAAGGTAGTTATAAGCCTACTGAATTATAACACGTTATCAGCACGATAATCTTAATACTAATTATGGTTGGCTCTGCCACCTAAATAATATATGGTCGACACTGTCGTCTAATTATCATTTATGTTACTAACATTTATATTTCAATTATCTAACATTTATATGGCCGACACTGTCGCCTAATTATCATTTATGTTACTAACATTTATATTTCAATTATCTAACATTTATATGGCCGACACTGTCGCCTAATTATCATTTATGTTACTAACATTTATATTTCTATTATCTAACATTTATATGGCCGACACTGTCGCCTAATTATCATTTATGTTTACTAATATTTATATTTATGTTATATAACATTTATTAATGATTGCTTACATATGGTCGACACTGTCACCTACTTATCATTTATGTTATATTAAATTTATGTTTAATTTTTATATACTTATGAATATAAAGTGACTATAATTTATCATGTTGTTTGTTTTAATAGAAAATGTCGAATCTGGAAAAGCTTAAATTTACTCCTTTAGAATCAACTGGAAACAACTACATGCCATGGGTTATAAAAGTAAAAATGCATCTTAAATCAATGGGTATTCTTGAAGCCATAAATGAAAACAACACTTGTTCTGAAAAAGAACAAGCAACGGCATGTTGCTTTATTCATCAACATATTGATGAATGCTTACAAAATAATTATGTGACTGTAGAAGATCCCCATGTTTTATGGGAAGGTCTCAAAAGCAGATTCAATAATCAAAGAGAAATTTTACTTCCAGCTGCTATGGAACAATGGAGAACATTAAGGTTCCAAGACTTTAAGAAAGTAAATGAATATAGCTCAGCTCTGTATAATACATGTTCACAACTTAAATTCTGTGGACATGAAATAAGTGATGCAGACATGATGGAGAAAACTTTCTCCACAATGAATGCTGCAAACATCACAGTGCAAAGAAATTTGAGAATGCTAAAGTTCAAAACATATCCTGAACTTAATTCATATCTCTTAGTTGCAGAGCAAAATGATGAGCTATTAATGAAAAATCAACAATCCCGTCCTACTGGTACACTTGCAATCCCTGAAGCAAATACTGCAAATAATTATAAACAGGGACAAGGACGCGGGCAAGGTCGTGGTTATAATAACCATCACCATCATCATGCCAAAAGCCATAACTATGGTAGAAACCATCCTTATGGTAATGGTAATGGGCGAGGACGTGGTCGTGGTCGTTGCCGTGGTGGTCAAAGAAATAATAATCCACGAAAATATAAATATCAACCACAAAACAAGCCCACTAAACAAGATGTTGAAGAAAATTCTTCTAAAAATTCTGAAGAATCTTGCTACAGATGTGGTAGAATGGGCCACTGGGCTAATACTTGCCGAACATCTAAACATCTTGTTAAGATGTATCAGGATTCGCTGAAAGATAAAGAAAAGGAAGTAAACTTTGTGGATAACGTCGATCCAACAGTCACTGAGAAACCATCTGATTTATATGAAGATTTCTTGAATGTTTAAGTTGTGTGTCTTTCGAAAAATAAACGATTTAATATCGTCTGTCTTTGTCATTATGTTTGCTAAATGTTTCAGTACTATCTATTTGCGTTTAAAATATTGTGTAATATTAATGTACTCACTATTTATTTCTTATATATGAAGTTCAATATGAATTTTGCTGGAATACAACATCAATCAAGTGGTGGAGATCTCTGTATAGCAGACAGTGGAACTACACACACTATACTTAAATCCGAGAAATATTTTATTGATCTAAAACCAACGGAAGGAACTATACATACAATATCAGGACCTGCTAACTTGATAAAAGGGATAGGAAAGGCAAATTTCATACTACCAAATGGTACAAAATTTTTAATAAATGATGCCTTATTTTCTCCCAAGTCAAGCAGAAATTTATTGAGTTTCTCCGACATATACCTTAACGGGTATGATTATCAGTCAGTGACAACAGAAAATGAGAAATATTTAAGTATCACTGACAAGAGTCATGTGGTTGAAAAACTGCCAAGACTTAGTTCTGGATTACATTATACACATATAAATGTACCAGAAATACATATGGTAGTTAACGAAAAATATATTGATCCTGGTGTATTCAGTTTATGGCATAACAGATTAGGCCATCCAGGATCAACAATGATGAAAAGGATTATTGAATGTACTCATGGACATCCACTAAAGGATAGAAAAATCCATCATGATACAATGGTTCCATGTACATCTTGCTCTCTTGGAAAATTGATAACTAGACCCTCACCACTTAAGGTTGAGAAAGAATCACCAATGTTTCTTGAAAGAATTCAAGGTGATATATGTGGACCAATTCATCCACCATGTGGACCATTTAGATATTTCATGGTTCTAATAGACGCATCTAGCAGATGGTCTCATGTTTGTCTGTTATCAAGCCGTAATGTGGCATTTGCAAAATTTCTTGCCCAAATTATTAAATTGAGAGCTCATTTTCCTGATTACACCATTAAAAGGGTGAGACTTGATAATGCTGGTGAATTTACATCTCAAGCATTTAATGACTATTGCATGTCTATAGGAATTGTTGTTGAACATTCTGTTGCTCATGTGCATACACAAAATGGTTTAGCCGAGTCATTGATTAAACGTTTACAGTTAATCGCTAGACCATTGATAATGAGAACAAAACTCCCTGTATCTATATGGGGTCATGCAATTTTACATGCTGCTGCATTGATTCGCATCAGACCAAGTGCAAGTCATAAATATTCCCCCCTACAACTTGCTTTTGGTCAAGAGCCAAATATTTCCCATCTTAGAACATTTGGTTGTGCAGTGTATGTTCCAATTGCGACACCACAACGTACAAAAATGGGTCCTCAAAGGAGGTTGGGAATATATGTTGGATATGAAACATCTTCAATATTAAGGTATATTGAACCTATGACAGGTGACGTTTTTACAGCACGTTTTGCTGATTGTCATTTTAATGAAACATTGTTCCCTAGATTAGGGGGAGAAATGAAAAATAAAGAAAATGATGTTTCATGGTGTGAACCTCAATTAAAGTATCTTGATCCTCGCACAAAAGAATGCGAGACAGAAGTTCAAAAGATAATGCATATACAAGAACTTGCAAATCAATTGCCTGATGCATTTACAGATACAAAAACGGTGACAAAATCATATGTACCAGCAGTAAATACTCCAGCTCGAATTGAAATTCCAAAAGCTGGCAATAACGTCACTCATGAATCTTTGCCACGTCAGAAACGTGGAAGACCAATTGGTTCAAAGGATAAAAATCCTCGAAAAAGAAAATCAGCTGATAATGAAGTAAAAGAAAGTGTTCAAGAAGAACCACAAATCAGTACTCCTACTGCAGAGGAGATTGATGATGTCAATACAGAAATTGCAATCAATTATGCATATTCAAAAATATTATGGAACCGAAATGAAATGAAAAATCTTGATGAGAAATTTTCATTTAATGTTGCATATGACATCATGAATAATGATGATGATCCAGAACCAACATCTATGGTTGAATGACAAAATAGACATGATTGGGCTCAATGGAAAGAAGCAATACGAGCTGAATTAGAATCACTCAATAAAAGAAAAGTTTTCAGATCCATCATTCTCACTCCTAAAGATGTGAAACCTGTAGGATACAGATGGATTTTTGTCCAAAAAAGAAATGAGAAAAATGAAGTTACAAGGTATAAAGCTAGACTTGTAGCTCAAGGTTTTTCTCAAAGACCGGGAATTGATTATGAAGAAACTTATTCCCCTGTTATGGATGCAATTACTTTTAGGTACTTAATCAGTCTGGCAGTTTCTAAAAATTTAGAAATGCATCTCATGGATGTTGTGACTGCTTACCTATATGGATCACTTGATAGTGATATATATATGAAGATACCTGAAGGATTTAAGGTACCAGAAGCATCAAATGCAAAACCCAAAGAAATGTATTCGATTAAATTACAAAGATCTTTATATGGGTTAAAACAATCGGGACGTATGTGGTATAACCGATTAAGTGATTACTTGATAAGCAAAGGGTATACAAATAACCTTACTTGCCCTTGTGTTTTCATTAAGAAAACAACATCCGGATATGTGATCATAGCTGTTTATGTTGATGATCTTAACATCATAGGTACAAATAAAGAGATCTATGAAGCCATTCAACTTCTAAAGAAAGAATTTGAAATGAAAGATCTCGGAAAAACCAAGTATTGCCTTGGTTTACAAATTGAGCATATGCCTAATGGTTTACTTGTACATCAAACAACATATACTGAAAAGATTTTGAAACGTTTCAATATGGACAAGGCAAAACCATTAAGTACTCCTATGGTTGTTAGATCACTCAATGTTGAAACTGATCCATTTCGTCCATGTGAAGATCATGAAGATATTCTTGGACCAGAAGTACCATATCTTAGTGCAATTGGAGCTCTTATGTATCTTACAAATTGTACAAGACCTGACATTTCTTTTGCAGTTAATTTGTTGGCAAGGTTCAGCTCTGCTCCTACCAAAAGACACTGGAATGGGATCAAACACATATTTCGATACCTTCGAGGAACTACTGATTTAGGATTATTTTATTCTAACGAATCAAAACAAGATTTGGTTGGTTATGCTGATGCAGGTTATTTATCTGATCCACATAAAGCTAAATCTCAAACTGGATATGTATTCCTAAATGGAGGTACTGCAATATCATGGCGTTCTCAAAAACAAACACTTGTTGCTACATCATCAAATCATGCCGAAGTGATTGCATTACATGAAGCTACTCGGGAATGTTTTTGGTTGAGATCAATGACACAAATCATTACTGATTCTTGTGGACTAGAACGCGATAAAAGTCCAACAATTATCTATGAAGATAATGCAGCTTGCATAGCACAGATGAAAGAAGGGTATATCAAAAGTGACCGAACCAAACACATACCTCCTAGATTCTTCTCATACACTCAAAATCTCATTAAGGACAACGAGATTGAAATGAGATATGTTCAATCCAGCAAAAACTCTGCTGATCTTTTCACGAAAGCACTTCCATCTGCTATTTTCAGAACACACGTTCATAACATTGGCATGAGACATGTTCAAAAGATGTAACAACCGAAGCGATTTCTACTTGAGGGGGAGTCAACTCCATGCTGCACTCTTTTTCCCTTAGCTAAAGTTTTTCCCACTGGGTTTTCTTTAGCAAGGTTTTTAACGAGGCAGTAACTTACAGTTGATCTTCAACAAACAAAATTGCTATCCAAGGGGGAGTGTTATAATATATAAATATATATATATAAATGGATAGTCAATTATTGATACACAAAAGTAATATTATTGTATTACCTAAACTTGTGATATTTTTGCTATAAATAGCCATGAATGCAAGCATTAAACTTGCACCATTTCTCACACTTACAAAGTGTTTCTTTCTTTCTCTCCATTATCATCTTTGTTCTTACACTTCATTATTAGTATTCTAAATCAAGAATCAAATCACTAAAGGTAGTTATAAGCCTACTAAATTATAACATCAAGAATCAAACCACTAAAGGTAGTTATAAGCCTACTGAATTATAACAAAGAAGATTTTCACCCATCAAACCATTAGTTTCAGATATGAAATTTCTGTGCAATATTGGAGGCTCATTCGGGCCAAAAAAGTTGCAAGATTTCATGAGATAAAAAAATAGGGACTGATTCGTACACCACTTGAAATTATCCATACACCACTAAATATGCTTTAGAGAGTTGTACAGTACAAAACTGTATTGCATATTTAGTGGTGTATGGATAATTTTGGTGGTGTACGAATCAGCACCCTAAAAAAATACGCATGATCTCTCCAAGTGTTCACTATTATTTTTGGTTTTGGAAAACTTTTAATTTTGTTTCTAACACTTGTTGACACATATGCCCTCACATGCATGCCACATGTGAGGGTTAACCATTAAACTTTAACTATAATTAGTTTAGGGTGCCAACCACGATAATTAAATAAAATTGAGGTACCAACTACGCAAAAAAAAAAAATTAGGTGTTAATGCAAATGTGAACAAATCACAAGTACCAACGGCGTAATTTTTTCTATAATATTAATTTCGCAATGAATGTTTAACCAATGATTATCATTCAAATAGATAATGTGACACATTAGCAAAACCCCATTTCTGAAATGAAACTCATTCAAAGAGATAATAGCAAAAACTTTTTTCTAACGTTACAAACTCGCCGTATCTCATACACTAAAATCAAATTCATGCCTACATGTTAATAGAATTCCAATACACTCATAACAAGGAACATAACACATATATGAAAGGCTTCATATACCATTTCAAGCTCACACTACTTAACATCTACTGCACGCTCTTCTTGCGCCTTGTGCTGATCTTCGTCATCATAAGAATTCGCCGAAACTAATCCGCTTTTATACAACATTTCAAGTTCACTAAAATAAGTGCACACTTTACTCTTAGTACCACTTCCCTTCTCATTTGACCGTCTATAATACTTATTCATATTTTCCCATTTTTCTTTGCACTTTTTAGGCGTTCGATGATACCCCATTCTACACAATCTAGCAGAAACTTCTTCCCAAATTGACCGATTTGGTCCAGCTCCATTAAAACTCTGATTCACAGCAGCTCGAACCGTTATGAGCGCCTGCACTTCAGATTTTGGCCATCTCCTGTTATTTGACTCAAAGTCAACCCCATTACTTTTTAAATTAACATCACCTGCATCAAACTTCAATATTTGTTCATTTTGATTCTCAACTTGTTTACCATTAAACAAAGCATCATTCGGATTGGGGGTTTGGACTTCATTTTGATTTGGGGCATCGGGAAAATTGGGGATTTTGACATCTTGACCCAATGACTTTTGAATAAATGAAATTAGGGCTAGGCTGTGAGACATTTCTTGCTTTCGAGCCTGCTCGTGTTTTCTTGCTCTTTCGATCTCCTGTTGTTTCCATGCCTGTTCACGCATGATACTCTCGGTTTCCTTTTTTTCTATTAGCTCAATCAATTGTTTATGCATCTCTTCTTGTTTCTCCAAAACTGTGTTCATCATGTTTTTGACGAATGACTTGAGCTTTTTATGAGACTTTCGTTTCCTGTTTTTCTTGTTTACGGGTTCCTTGACCGCATCTTGCGATTTGCTGATTTCGCTCGATGATGAACTGAAACAAGATAAAGAACTTGGGTAATTCACTAGTCCAACCATCAGTTTATAAATATAATTCTAATAACTACACATTCTAGCACTGTTTACAATTTATGCTTACTATTGGGCTCAATGTGATTTAGTAAATGTAACATCATTTTGAAAACAAAAGCTAAAAGACATCAAACAACACCCACTTAACAAAAGGCCTTCACTTTATAATACCTTATAGATACTTACAGTTTGCTTGTAATACAAACATATATTTATTAAAAAGAAATCAAGTCTAGTTAACAAGTGGCATCACATAACTCATACAATCATACTTCTAAACAAAGTTGCATTAGATTCCCATTAACTAAGTCAAACAAGCAATAACTGAAAACAGCATAACATGATCAAATAGATGCAATCTAACTGGTGTAACTACATCTAGTGAGTCTAGTCTACTACTGAGTAATATATATATATATAAAACCCCAATTGCTATTTCAAATGTGCAAGCCAAAAATGTAATATAACATTGATTCATACAACTCTACACATAGAGAGAAAAAAAACAATCTTTTTAACAATACAAGAGATGTTTTTCAAGAATCCCCTGTTTCATAACACAAAATTGGTTGGACACATGTCCAGTACAAAATCCAAATTGAGTGCTAACCTTTGCACAAATCCGTATTTCCAACAAATTATATTACAGTAACAGTGGTGAAAAGTGAAATTTTAAAGAAAGGTAAAGCCTTTATTAATTTAAAAAGAAAAAGCCCAAATTGCAAATAAACAAGCAAAATAATACGAAGTTTAATTATAAAAAATAAAAAAAGTTACCTCAATGCATCTTCATTATTAGACGATGGTAAAGGTAAAGGAGGAAAAGGTTGCGGGGTAGTAAAATTAGCATCATCATTAGCAGCAGCAGCAGCAGCAACAGGTTGAATTTGAATTTGTGTATTATTAAAAAAATCAGAGTCAGAGGCAGGGTGCCAGGTGAGGGGTTTGGCATCATCTGAAGTAAAACTGGTGCGTACGGTGCACCTAATTGGACGGAGTTTTTGGGGTGGGTGTGGAAGATAATGATTGTGGTCAGCTGAAAGTTTATTATGCTGATCGGGTGTATCTGAGAACACAACCACGTTGCTGTGGTCGCCGCCGGTGAACACTTCCATTTTGGGTGAAAGATAAAAAGGTAAAGCAGGTGGTGGTGTGCTGTGGTGATAGATTTTTGAGTGGGTAGGTAAAAATTAAAAACCCTGATGTGGTTAATTTTCTAGTCATTATTTTATTGTTACAAATATTTAAAGTATTTACCCTAGCCCACCCTACTTTCTCCCACTACTGGGCCTCGAAATGAATCAAAGTTTTTAGTGAACGACTGTAAACTCGATCAATCAAGAGTTTACTACATTAGGTTCTATCTCTAACTTTGTCTTAACTCTTAACTCTTAACTCTGACCTGATTAATATAATTTTTTTTTTATAAAGCGTATTCACCTGATAAATATAACCTGGTTAATATTTTATCATTCGGTATTTAGCCCAGCCAACATGTGTTCATCAGTTCGGTTTTTGGTTTTTCGAATTATTCGGTTCGATTTTTTCGGTTTAAAACTTTTAAAATTAAAACCGAAACCAAATTCAAATTCAAATATAAAAACCGAAACCAAACCGAAAACCGAATTTGAATTCGATTTGGTCTCGGTTAAAACCTAATTCAACTTTCAAAATCAATTTTAGACTTTTTTCCTACTAGCTGAACAAATATTATCGTATTAAGTTTGTAATATATCATAGTAAATTAATGACAAAATTTCATTCCTCGTCCCTGAACTTTACATTAAATTTGACTCCATGTCCTTCTTTTTTTTTTTTGTGCATTCCTCGTCCCTAATGTATTAAAAATCTACATCCCTCGTCCTCCCGTTTAGATTCTGTCAATTTCAACCGTTTGTTCAGTCATGTGCAAAGCATGTGAGGGTACTTTGGTCTTTTTATTTATCTCTTTTCTTTATTATTTAACTTATCTTTTCAACCCTCATTCTCATCATTCTTAAATTAAAAACCCTAGTTTTATACTTTTTTTTTTTTTTGAAAGGCAAATTGTATTAAAAACCAAAGAGGAACAACATGGGAGACCAAAACAACTAGTTGTTTTTTTTTTTTGTTTTTTTTTTGAACGGCAAGATTGCATCAGTCCGGACAGAAGCCTAGTCATCATTTGCACACACACACGTTCGGGCAGGAAACCCGAACCACGATCACAGGGATCCGAACCCTTAAACAATCCCGAGGGGCAGGCGGGCCGGACCTTAGTCCCGGATCGGGTCGGTAAAACATTCCCTTTGGGCTGACCTCAATGGAGCCTATTTCAGTCCATGTTTAATTTGGTCATTCAGAAACCAGGTTCGAACCCTGGACCTCTTACCCGGCGAGGGTGTTAAACACCACCGCGATAGTTTGTTTTTTGAAAGACGTCCGTTTCGCGTATAGTTAGTTGCGTTGGGTTCGCAAGATTATTTCGAGTTGAATGGTGGTGTCAGAAAAATTTAACGCGCGTCGAGCGAGAAGATATGCTCCGTTAAAAATTGGGGTGGAGTTTATTAATTAAAATGGTGAAATGGCGGTTTATACCCCTCTTTTGGGGGTTGAATTTGCAAATTGTTCAAAGTTTGGGGGGTGGGCTTTGTTTTTTTTTGGCATTGTCGTGGGTCCTAATCCATCTGGACGAAGTCACCAACATCTGGTCTCATTGAGATGATCGACTCCAAATAATGTCTTTAAAATGAGCAAATGCACAGCGGAAGATTTCTTTCATACCTGAGAATAAACATGCTTTAAAGTGTCAACCAAAATGTTGGTGAGTTCATAAGTTTATCATAAAATAATAAAATTCATCATTTTGATAGACCACAAGATTTAAATCCTGCATGGTACAAATGGGTCCGAATCCTATACCTACCTGTAATGTACATGCGATATCTTTTTAAATACAGTACACCTTTCTCGTGTACGAAATCATCTTTCATAAATCTTAGTAACCGTACACATATCTTGTGCACAAAAATAACATACACATAACCTGTGTATAAAATCATTCTCCCGATACATAACATTCATATCAATTGGTGGTAATTATCATGTCCACATAATTCAACGGTGGCAATTATCATGTCCACATAATTCAACGGTGGCAATTATCATGTCCACATAATTCAACAATAATCCGCAGAACTTCTGTCTGCATAATAATTCATTTGATGAATGTTTTGCATGTGTCTATCTCGTCAAACATTTATAAAAGCATTTCATGTATTCGCAGTTCAAAATATATTTCAAAAGCATTTAATAAAGCAGTTGTAAAAACAACGCATGTATTCTCAGTCCCAAAAATATAAAGAGTAAAAGAGAGCAAATGAAACTCACGCATATAAATATTGTAAAACAGTTATTAAAACATTGCATGTATTTTCAGCCCAAAAATGTAATGAGTAAAAGGGAGCAAATGAACTCACCATACTGTATTTTGTAGTAAAAATACATATGACATCATTTAACAAGTGTAGGGTTGGCCTCGAATTCACGAACCTATATCATTTGTGTATATATTAAAACCTATAATAACAATTAAGCAAGTATATATATTAATATTAATATACTTAATAATTTGTATGTGATATTAATAAATAAATTAGTTATAACTATTTTATATACTTTAGACAAATATTTAATATTTTTATATATGATTATATTAAGATATGTTTATCCATCATGTGTAATTTAATTAATATTTTATAATAATAACATTTCATTTAAAAATAATATGAAATATTAATATAGTTATGATACATGTAAAAAATATATTTTTATATAAATATCATTTGCTTGTTAAAATTATAATAATACTAAAATAATGATAATAATAATAATTCATTGTAACTTAAATCATTTTCATGGTATTATTTGTATCTATATTCTTTATGTTTGTAATCACAATAATAATAATAATAATAATAATTACAATAATGATAATAATATTATTAATAATAATGTGTTAATGATAATAATAAAATAATAATACTTAATAATAATAATAATAATAATAATAATAATAATAATAATAATAATAATAATAATAATAATAATAATAATAATAATAATAATAAAATAGAGTACAACCTTTGAAGATAAGCCCTTTTTATAAAAAAAATTCGCCGTGGACGGGACTCGAACCCGAGACCTCTCGTTCCCCGACCACACGCTTAACTAATCCTCTGCCCATTACTTTTCTAATATATATTTCGTGTTCTATATCTATTATTCTTCATCTCCTATGATTCAATCATCATCATCATAATTAATCGAGTTTTGTTGTTCTCCTTCGTCCAATCCAACCAGAAACGGCCCAAGCTAACAGTTACGGCTCAACATAGAATTAGGAGTTAGCTCACAGCCCAACAAAAAGATCCATGAAACAATTTAAGAAGGGTGCGGTTTATTTAAAGGGAATTAACTGGAAACTTAGGATTTAGATTTCGTTAAAAAACTAGTAGCTACCGGGTAATAGCCAAAAGCTGCCAACTACTAGCTAGTTTTACAAAACATACCTGTAATGAAGCCTTGTAGCTGAGGTTGTTGTACGACACAATGTTCATTGTATGTAGAGCGTTCATATAATAGGGGTGATGACAACGTTTAACATGTTTTCACGAGTAATATTATATTGGTCTTCTTGTTACTATTTTATTCTCTTTTATATACGTGGGTCATACTATATCTTCACGTCAATTTATCTTATCACATTCTCGAACATTGTTTCACTACAACCACCACTACTAGTAGACTTGACAATTTTAGATTTTACGTTTGTTTTTTTTTTCTCACTATGCTTGTATATGCAATGATGGCTTATATATTTTTTAGGACCGTTTTGAAATATGTGGAAAGTGTGCGGTTATATATTTTTTAGGACCGTTTTGAAATATGTGGAAAGTGTGCGGTTGTACAGAACCTTCAAATTTTAAGGGGGTCAAAATTTTAAAATCCTTTATAATTATATATTTTTAACCTAAAAAATTAGTGTTGGGTCGAATTAGTGTTAATTCACAAAGCTGATTAGATCAGTTTAACTCAAACAATAAATAACATTTAAGGGCTCACTTTTATAACTGCACAGGCCTTTAGAAACAATGAGACGACCATGATATTTTTCACACTTACGAGCATGATAGCGTTATACATTTCACCCTTACAAAGATAATAACGTTATACACAATTATTATAAGTGGAAAAAATCTAACAAAGTTAACACCCTTTTAAAAAGGAATAGTAAACGGTAAACATAAAGGCTACATAAAGGCTATTCGGTTCATCAACGGTGACTATTTTTACAAAAAGGTATGCAATTTTTCCGGGTTATTATGTTATCGTTTCTAACCTTTTTCATGGACACTTCAAGAATAAGATTATGATACTAAAGTTTGAACCTAAAATCTTTTCATGCTGACCATGCAGTTGGGGACGGTTATAACAACTGCGGGAATTGATCGCGTAGGTGGTTAAGTCCCCCTAGGTGATCCCCAATTAACTGCTGTAAAAAAAAAATTCATATA
This sequence comes from Rutidosis leptorrhynchoides, assembly GCF_046630445.1. Classification (NCBI taxonomy): domain Eukaryota; kingdom Viridiplantae; phylum Streptophyta; class Magnoliopsida; order Asterales; family Asteraceae; genus Rutidosis; species Rutidosis leptorrhynchoides. The sequence goes on along the minus strand of NC_092340.1, from coordinate 335,566,314 downwards.
CCCATGGCTTTCAACGAAATTCAAATCAAGGCTTTGGAATCGATTTCAAAGAGATCAGGTAAAAAAATCACTAGATTTGAATCAGGGGCGGAGCTTTGTGTAACTCAAAGGGGGTATCTGACCCACCAGGATTTATCTAGAAAAAAAATTACACTAAAAAAAATACTAAAAAAATAAGGTTTTATTAGTGTTTACCCTCGCTGAAAATGAAAAATTTATTAAATTTTCGCATTCGCCACATCTGTCTTTGAGTTCAAGTTCCGCCACTGATTAGAATTAATGGCTCTAGAATCCAAGTATTTACGAAGATCATGGCTAAGCTCAAATTCTATTGTGCAATAGAAATTTTCGTGTGATGCTGCTATTGGCAGCTATTATGTTTGGCTGCTACTGTAAATTTCCTTTATAAAGCATGTTATCGCATGCTTCTCAAATCTATTCTCTTGGTTAAGAAGTGAAAATATTGTACTTTTAAAGAAAAAAGAAAAAAAACCCTACTACGGTAGGTAAATGATCATGAGATTACTCGAATAATCTAAACATATAATCCTCATCCTTGTAAAATTGACACGTTTATTTTAAATGATTACGAAACGATTGATATAATGAAAAAAACAATGAACATGGGAAATGCTATAAGACACCAGCGTGTAATTGCCTAATAAAAACAAACATTTGAAAAAACATTTCATTTCTTAGGTCATGCTTTTTGACTAACTTGGACGATCGGCCATTTTGGACGTAATAAATTGTCTCGCTTTTAAATTTCTTGTCAATCAATCAACGTAATAAAAAGGAAAAAAAAAATTCAATCTACTTAGATCACTCCCAACCTAAGCAAAGCATGACATTGACATATCAGATTTCTCTCTTTATTTTCTACCATAACATTCTCATAAAAAAACACTACTAAACATGACATCCTTCCTTCCTATCATTATTATTATTTTCGTGTTTATTAATTGTAAATATTATTTTATTATTTAAGTGAAGTGGATCCAAATTTTGATTGGCTCTTCATCTCTTTTCAGATGTGTACACCCGTCACTTTATACAAAATATACAAACAAATCCCGCCCTCAGTTATGTTATATGATGACAACTTTAAGCACGAGTAGAGGCGAAATTATATGGGGCAAGGGACGCCCGCCCCGAGTGAATTGGCTTTTAAGTGTAAAAGTTTTAGGTTTTTCAACTTTACTCCGGTGAATTTTTTTGCCCCAAAACCTACATATTTCACTCCAAAACCTACATATTTTGTCTCAAAATTTTCAAATTTTACCAAAAATTCTTTAACTTTTGTCACAAAACCTTAAAATTTTGCCAAAAAAATCTTTAAATTTTACCCAAAACTTTCATAATTTGCCTAAAAACCTCAAATTTTTGTCCCAAAACCTCCATATTTTGTCCAAAAAATTGCAACGGTTTTAATTTTTTTTTTGCCCCCGGTAAAAAAAATCCTAGTTCCGCCACTGAACACGAGCCTAGATTTGCATGTTGAGGGTGAGGCTATGCCACACGTTTGCCATCGAGGGCAAAGTGAGGAGCGACTCGAGGGTGGATACCGTTGAAAATGATCTTAATAGATAAACCTAAAAATTATACGTAATCTAATAAAAGATTTTAACCTACACGTGACGTATATTAGTAAATTGACGCCCGATAATTATGGCCTTCAAATAAATTTTCGTTGATTTTATAATATGATAAATTGTCAATTGTTATAATTCAGTAGGCTTATAACTAATTTTGACCTAAGCCTATACAATCCTTAAATATGAGAGAGTAGTAATGGAAGAGAGAGAGAGAGTATATTTCTTATATGTAAGAAAATGGTGTGTATATGTGTGTTCATTATTCACATATATATAGTACAAATTTTACTATCCATATTTGACTAATTACCATCCATATTTTACTACTAAATTTACAACACTCCCCCTTGGATGGTAATTTTTTTTTAAAGAGCAATTAATACTGCCTCGTTAAAAACCTTGCTAAAGAAAACCCAGTGGGATAAAACTTTAGCTAAGGGAAAAAGAGTGCAGCATAGAGTTGACTCCCCCTCAAGTAGACAACGCTGAGTCGTCACATCTTTTGAACTTGCCTCATGCCAATATTGTGAATGTATGTTTTGAAAAACAGCGATTGACAGTGCTTTGGTATAAAGATCAACAGAGTTGTTGATTGAACGTATCTCATTTTAATCTGGCTGTCTTTTACGAGATCTTGAGTATATGAGAAGAATCTGAGGTTTTCATCTGAAACTGTATCATCTAAATCTTTTATGTACAAGTTTGGTCCACGTGATTTGTCTACAGTCTCCTTCATGGTTTGTTCAAACTGTTGTTTCAATTCCTATTCCCTTTCAGTCTTTTTCTGAGCCTTACTAATATACCATTCTTTTCCATCAAACTTATGACCGTTGAGACTGTTTATAACTTTAGCGCCTCGTCAGCATTTATGTTTTGTTCTGTCATTTTTTGATACTCTTCTTTCATTTGTACTATGTAAGCTGTATTATCTTCATAGATAGTTGTTAGGCTTTTATAGCGTTCTAGTCCACAAGAATCAATAATGATTTGTATCATTGATCTTAACTAAAATCATTCCCGAGTAGCTTCATGTAATGCAATCACTTCGGCATGATTTGATGATGTTGCAACAAGTGTTTGTTTTGAGAACGTCATGATATTGCGGTGCCTCCATTTAGGAATACATATCCAGTTTGAGATTTAGCTTTATGTAGATCGGATAAATAATCTGCATCTGTATAACCAAACAAATCTTGTTTCGAGTTGTTAGAATAAAATAATTATAAATCAGTAGTTCCCCGAAGGTATCAAACTATTTGTTTGATCCCATTCCAATGTCTTTTGGTAGGGGCTGAGCTGAACCTTGTCAACAAATTAACTGCAAAAGAAATGTCAGATCTTGTATAATCTATAAGATACATAAGAACCTCAATTGCACTAAAATATAGAACTTCCGATCTGTTAAAATTTTCATGATCTTCGCAGGGATGAAATAGATCAGTGTCAATATTGAGTGATCTAACAACAATGAGTTTGTCTTTAAAAAAAAATGTTTTAAAATCTTTTCGGTATAAGTTGTTTGATGTACAAGTAAACCATTAGGCATATGCTCAATTTGCAATCCAAGGTAATACTTGGTTTTTTCAAGATCTTTCATTTCAAAATAATTCTTTAGAAGTTGAATGATTTCATAGATCTCTTTATTTGTTCATATGATGTTAAGAACATTGACATAAACAACTACGATCTCATATTCGAACATTGTTTTTATAAAACATACGTGCAAAATAAGTTTATATTTATACCCTTTTTTTTTTATCAAGTAGTCATTTAATCAGTTATACCACATACGTCCCGTTTGTATAAACCCATTTAGAAATCTTTGTGATTTAATGGAATATATTCCCTTGGGTTTTACATTAGATGCTTATGATACCTTAACTCTTTAGGTATATTCATATATATCATTATTAAGTGATCCATACAGATAAGTAGTAACAACATTCATGAGATGCATTTAAATAACTACCAGGTTGATTAAGTATCTAATAAGTAATTGTATCCATTACAGGAGGATAATTTTTCCTCCTAATTCATTTATGGTCTTTGTGGGAAATATTGAGTTACAAGTCTAGTTTTGCCTTGTAACTTCATTTGCACATTTCTTTTCGGATAAAAATTCATTTGTATCCCATACGTTTCACATCTTTAAAAGTGATAACGATTGATCCAAAAACTTTTCTTTTATCGAGCGATTCTAATTCAGCTCTTATTGCTCCTTTCCATTGAGCTCAATCATGTCCATTTTGTATATTCAATGACAGATTTTAGTTCCAGATCATCATCTTTATTCATGATGTCATTGTAACATTATATGAAAATATCTCATAGAGATTTTAGTTTCATTTCGGTTCCATAATATTGCATAATTTATCGCAATTTTAGTATTTACATTTATCAATATCCTCTGCAGAAGGAATATTGATTTGTGGTTCTTCTTGAACACTTTCTCTTACCTCATTATCAGCTGATTTTCTTTTTCGAGGATTTTTATCTTCGGAACCAATTGATCTTCCACGTTTGATGCGTGGCAAAGACTCAACAGTGACATTATTGCCAGCTTTTAGAATTTCAGTTCGAGCTGAAGCATTTATCGCTGGTATATATGATTTAGTCACCTTTTTTTTATATCTGTAAATGCATAAAGTAATTAATTTGCAAGTTCTTGCATATGCATTATTTTTTGAACTTTCGTTTCACATTCTTTTGTGCGAGTTCAATATACCTTAATTGATGTTCACATCATGAAGCATCATTTTATTATTTTTTTACTTCACCCCCCTAATCTAGGGAACAATGTTTTATTAAAATGACAATTAGCAAAACGTGCTGTAAAAATATCACCCATCATGGGTTCAGTATATCTTATGATTGAAGATGTTTTATATTCAAAATATATTACCATCTTTCTTTGAAAAAATATTTTATTGTGTTGTGGTGATACAATTGGAACATACACTGCACAACCAATGTTCTACGGTGGAAAATATTTGGCTCTTGGCCAAAATCAAGTAGTAAGTGAAAATATTTATGACTTCCACATGGTATAATGCGAATTAATATCGCAGCATGTAAATTTACATGTCCACATATAAATATTGATAGTTTTGTACTCATTATCAATTGTCTAGTTATTAGCTGCAAGCGTTTATCTATTGATTTAGCTAAACCAATTTTGTGTATGCATATGAGTAACTGGATGTTCAACAACAATCCCTGTAGATATATAATGATCATTAAATGCTTGAGATGTTAACTCACCAGCATTATCAAGTCTCATCCTTTTAATGGTGTAATCAGAATAATGTGTTCTCAATTTAATAATTTGTGCAAGAAACTTTGCAAATGCCATATTACGGCTTGATAACATACAAATATGAGACCATCCGCTAGATGCGTCTATTAGAACCATGAAATATCAAAATGGTTCACATGATGGATGAATTGGTTCATATATCTTACCATGAATTCTTTCAAGAAATATTTGTGATTCTTTTTCACAATATACTTTTCATTAATCACCATATGTGCTTTCCATTAATCACCATATGTGTTTTTTTTTTTTTTTTAAATCACCATATGTGTTTTTTTTTATCATATATCCTTTTCACCATATACGCTTTTAATCATATGCGCTGTGTTTTTCACCATATGCGCTTTTAATCATATGCGATTTTCATCATATGCGTTGTGCTTTTCATCATATTCGCTTTTTATCATATGCGCTTATCATATGCGATGCGCTTTTTATCATATGCGCTTTTTTATGTAAATAGTAAATTAATTAATTTCGTTTTACTATTCATATGAATTAATTTAGATTTACTATTTTGTTAATTGAGTAATATATATATACATCATATACTTGTGACTCCGAAGGCTCAAATGAATTTGACCATATAGTTATACGTTGTACCTTGCACATTAATTTTCAGTAGAAGCTTTAGATGCATATTATTTTCAGTAGAAGCTTTATATGCACTTTTTTTTTAATTACCAAATACCACAAACACTTTGTTTGCGTTTGTTCATAGTCATCAATGAAAACCATTTTCTTTAATTTTATTTTATACAATAAAATTAACGCATCATTATTCTTTTCAAAAACAATAATCTATTGTTATTGTTCACTTGTGCCATGTTTAACAACAAAAGTCAACAACCTCTGTCTTGTTTGTTGTGGCAACCAAAAACAACCTTTGCTTTTGTTACCGAGAATCCAAGACCAAAAAAAAATTAATTTTTAATTAATCTTTTATCAAAACCATAAATGATTTTATTGATCTACGTTGATATGGCCATAAAGAATTGACGGCTGACCTACTTTTGTAAGTGTATTTCGGCTATCATCCCGAAAACGCACAACGACCTTTTTTTTTTTTTTTTTTTTTATGAACTATTTGTTTCATATCTAGCTTAGACAATTATTGTGAACATTTGATCCCTATAAGAGCATTTATTTTTTAGACTTTTAGTTGATTTGTACTTGTCACAATTAGGGATAGCACCCGCGGGTCGTGGATGCGGATCCATTGGATCCATCACCCGTACCCGCGGATTTTTTTTAAGAGACATCTAATTGAACCCTTGTTCGTTGAAACAATTTGACTATATTTTTACTCCCCATTATTAAACGGGCCATTTTGATGCACACTCTTAAAAAAAATAATTTGTTTTTTAAGTTTTATTATTCAACCTCCTTTTTTCAACGGTCACGTTTTTAACAAAACATTTGACAAGTTTGGAAAAAAGTTTTTTATTGATTATCATCAAAAGTTTTCTATTGTCACTCTACTGGATGGAATTATGGCATACAACCAAAATTGCAACCCAACACTACATAAGAACAAAAAGGTTGTTTTTAATTAACATATGTATATGTGTTAAACTCGGAATAATAATAACTTATTTTAGAAAATTAACATAAGACATGTTGAAACATTTTTGTCACATTTAGCTCATCAAGTCTAATACTTATCATTGATAGATTTTATCACGTCTAGGAGATGTTTACTTTTTTCTTGTATTAAGTCCTACTTTCATTTACCTTTGTTTGGAAAAAAGTTTTTTTTTACTTTGCTTTCCCCCTTTCTGTAAAACTCATTTAAACACTTTCTTTGTTTTTTTTTCTTTTAAAAGAAACTTTCTTTTTTTTACGTTACCCGTAAATTATAAATATATAAAAAAAACTTTTTGTTTAAATTTTTTTTTTCTAGTTTTTAAAAGGCCACTTGACCAATTTTTTAATTCTTTCACAACACCTGATATCGTGATCGTGACCTTTCACCAAAGCAAGAGATATTCTTGATAAACTAAACACGGACTCGTGTTTGAAATTGTCGGCCACAAAAAAATTCATTTGATAAAAGTATATATTTTTTTTTTTAGTTATAGGAGACCACTTCATTTTCAATACTTCATTTTTGACAAAAAACTATTCCATTTTACCATCCCCTTTTTTTTCTTACTTTAACTTTTAAGATATACTTTTAATAAAAATACAAACTACTTTTTTTTATTTTAACCTTTAAGATTTACTTTTAATAAAAGTACAAACTACTTTTTCTTATTTTAACTTTTAAGATTTACTTTTAATAAAAATACAAACTACTTTTTGTATTTTAACTTTTAAGATTTACTTTTAATAAAAGTACAAACTACTTTTTCTTATTTTAACTTTTAAGATTTACTTTTAATAAAAATACAAACTACCTTTTGTATTTTAACCTTTAAGATTTACTTTTAATAAAAGTACAAACTACTTTTTCTTATTTTAACTTTTAAGATTTACTTTTAATAAAAATACAAACTACTTTTTGTATTTTAACTTTTAAGATTTACTTTTAATAAAAGTACAAACTACTTTTTCTTATTTTAACTTTTAAGATTTACTTTTAATAAAAATACAAACTACCTTTTTTTTTTTTTTTACTTTTAAGATTATAAATTTAAGAATAAACATTAGTATGCATGAAATAAATAATGATTAATTGCATAAGTAATCATAAATGTTAGATAACATATAAAGACCCCGTCGTATTCGTATTGATCGGAATTAATCTCGACCCATGGTACCGTGTTGTCAAATGACGTGTTGCGTACATAAAGTACTGTGTTGTCAAATGACATGTTGCGTACAATCATGAGGTCTTATTAACATAAATATAAATGTTAGTGAAGTTAATAAGAGTTAGATTACAGAAAATATAATTCAGGCGGTATAACCGGCCATATATAACTTAAATAACATAAATATAAATGTTAGTGAAGTTAATAAGAGTTAGATTACAGAAAATATAATTCAGGCGGTATAACCGGCCATATATAACTTAAATAACATAAATATAAATGTTAGTGAAGTTAATAAAAGTTAGTAAACATAAATGATAGTTAGGCGACAGTGTCGACCATATATAATTTAGGTGGCAGAGCTAACCATATAATAAGAACAATACAAATGCACTAAGAACTTAATAAAAATTAGTAGTTCAAAATGTTAGTAGTCCAAAATTTGATATGTCCGAGTCTGAAAAACCTTAATAATTTCATACCTTGATTAGTGACTCGTGATCGTTTGAGATATCCTTTGATTACACTAAGCTCTTCGTGCTGATAACGTGTTATAATTCAGTAGACTTATAACTAATTTTGACCTAAGCCTATACAATCCTTAAATATGAGAGAGTAGTAATGGAAGAGAGAGAGAGTATATTTCTTATATGTAAGAAAATGGTGTGTATATGTGTGTTCATTATCCACATATATATAGTACAAATTTTACTATCCATATTTGACTAATTACCATCTATATTTTACTACTAAATTTACAACATCAATTTTATTCTTGTATAAACAATTTTAAGAGATAATTATTGAGAGTTGGATGATTAATAGTAACAAATTATAAATTAATAAATGATAAAAAGAGAGTTCCAGGATTTTTAATAGTTACATAAACACTTTTTGACACAACTTAATTTAATAAGACGGATAACTAAAATATGACCGATGAAGTATACATTTTTTTACTGTTAATAACACAACAACAACAATAAAAACACCACCACCCAATCCCACATGTGTGGGGTATGGGGGAGATGAGACGTAGACAATCCTTCCTCCAACCTAAATAAAGAGAAGTCATTTCTCCACCCCAAGTGAAACACTTCAAGAGTGAAGAAAGTCCTCCCTCTCTATATTCGACGGATAGAGAGATTGCTTCGAAGAGGACCTCCGGGAAAAGAAAAAAAAATTAAATCTTTTAACATACATTAATCGACGTGGTACTTTGAAAATTACCACCTCTACATTGTTGATGATATATGGTTGATATAAGTATAAACAATTCTAAATTAAGATTTTCCAAAGTAAAACTCTTTTCTACACATCTTAGAGCTATTTACTTAAATGCTTATACTATATACTACGGAGTATATATACTACAGTTAAATTATAAACCAAAGGGCCATCATCTCACGGTATTGTATGTCTTTCTGACCTTGAAGTATGAGTTTAAATCTATAAATTAATGTAATTAAATAAATATATAAATATCAAACAAACGGTTGATCGACATGACCTCTAGCTGGTTGTATAAGGCAGTTTTATACTGTGGGGTTACGAATTGGAAGTTGTACGTCCCACTTGGCCAATGGTCATGCTACTGGTTCCCTTTGATTTCTTATACCTATTAATATATTAATGATGTTGGTGACATATTTTGGATTGTACGTAATACATTTTTTGTAAGGGCCATTCTAAATATTTGCAACAAACGATAACAAATTAAAAAGATTTAAATTCTCATGTCTTAATCAATACAAAAAACAAAACGTCTTTAATCATGATCGACTGAATATACAAGCTTGATTGATACTTGCCAACTTTTTAATTTTTTGCACATGTAAACTAAAGATGATCCAAAACTTCATTATTTATCATCAATTCATCATCATAATCAACATCTTGAAAGTGACCACCCAACTCCACCTTAACCACCTCCATTTTACATAACCGAACAACCTTCTCCATCTTCTTCATGACCTCCATAATACTCATGATGACCCCTATTCCCATTATACCCATTATTATACCCGTTATCGTATCCGTATCCATATCCAACGTAACTAGCTGGCGGTGCTGCTACTGGCATTCCATAGCCATGTTGGAACGCTGCACCGCCATAACCCTGATCATAATATTGTCCGTATCCCGTCATTGGGTAACCAGATGGTGGGTACATTTGTGGATACCCATGTACCGGCTCATACACCATTTTTGCAACTTGGTCAGGGTTCGGTCCTGCATCCGGTTTCTTGGGTGGCCCTGCAGGTGGTTTGTCCCCTTCTTTTGGCTTCGCCGGTTCAGCAGGCTTTCCTGAGTCCTTCGGTTTGTCAGCCGGTTTCGGTTTCTCGGGTTCTTTGGGCTTTTCAGCGGGTTTTGGTTTCTCGGGTTCTTTAGGTTTTCCCGAATCCTTAGGCTTGTCAGCTGCAGCTGGCTTGGGCTTCTCTGGTTCTTTTGGCTTGTCGGCTGCAGCCGGCTTTGGCTTTGGTGCAGATTCTTTTGGCTTGTCACCTGCTGGCTTTGGCTTGTCAGCTTCTTTTGGCTTGTCACCAGCCGGCTTAGGCTTGTCGGCTTCTTTTGGCTTGTCACCTGGCGGCTTAGGCTTGTCGGCTTCTTTCGGCTTATCGGCTTTTTCAACGATTTCTATGCTCTGAATTGCACCATTTCCTTTGTAACAAAGCTTATCGCGAATCTTCTCAGGGCTACAACATACCACCATGATCTTAACCTTATTTTTCTCCACATCAAATACTTGGTCCCTTATTTCTATTTTGTCACAAAAATGATAAAGAACAAAATTAAACATTATTCACTTGCATGTACCATGAATTATGATTTAACAGAATAATATATTATCTATATCATGATTATTTTGAGACATACATATATGAAAATACGAACAATTTAATTGAAATGCATGGATAATAATTATTTTAAAACAGAGGAATCCAGTCTGTTACAAATATGAATACAAAATAAAATAACAAAATTCATACAAGTATGACTTGCATAACTAACATATTATCGTCTATTTTTCTTAGTTCAGCTTTCGAATTATATAAAAATCATCTTTCTATTACTTTTGTTAATACATATTCGATTAATCAAATTGATATAACAGATGATATGAGGTGTCTTTATCCATTATTAACTAATTAACTAATAGTAGATACGATTCTTATTCTTATTCTTATTCGTAAGATAGATTCATTTGCTTTAGTATGATCAAATAAAAAGTGGATTTGAAATGCTAATTGCTAACAAAAATAGAAATATGTGCAAAAATAGGAAGAAATTAATAAAAGAAATTAAAAAACTCACGAGGAATTTTGCAGATGACTTTCTTCACTTTCTTGTAGCAGTGAGAGCACTTGAGATCCACATTAAGCACCATCTCGGTCACCTTTTCAATGCAATAACCAAATTTAAATTAGTTTGAAATATCAATTTATTAATTAATTGCATATGAAGTGGTTAATTCTAGAAAGTGTTATAAACAATAATGATAGTCGTCAAATAATTGATGAATTAGTTGAGAGAAATAATAAAATTGACAAATAAAATTGAATGAATACCTTTTCAGGAGCCATGGCTGCAAGGAGATAACTAATATCTGAAACAGAGATAATGAGAGATAATAATGTGGAGTATGAATTTGTGAGAACTGTATTAAAAAGAGGAAAGGGGAGGGTGAACTGGTGAAGTGCTGATGTCATCATCAATTTTATTATTATTATTATTATTATTATTATTATTATTATTATTATTATTATTATTATTATTATTATTATTACTACTAAATTAAATAAATTATTATTTATTATTAATATAATATACTGTATTAACAATAACTACGGAGTATTACATAAATTATTAATTATGAAGTTATTATTATATTTACATTTATTATTATTATTATTATTATTATTATTATTATTATTATTATTATTATTATTATTATTATTACGGGTATAATAATAATTATTATTATGATTATTAATATTATTATTTAAATTATTATTATTATTATTATTATTATTATTATTATTATTATTATTATTATTATTATTATTATTATTATTAGAAAGTTTCAAAGGGACCCAGGTTCAATCCCCACTTACTACACTTCTTGCCTTTAAAAAAAATATTATTATTATTATTATTATTATTATTATTATTATTATTATTATTATTATTATTATTATTATTATTATACGAGCAAACATCTCGTGAATTTGCATAATTATATTAAATTATATTTACTATTAATATTAATCAATAATATCCGGTAGTGGATCAGTGGTGGTTCGTTGGTCAGGTGATGGTTCGGGAGTTTGTTGGTGGTTCGGTGGTTCGAGGGGTTGTCTAGAGATGGTCCGGAGGTCCGGTGGTGGTCCATCGGTCCGGGGGCGGTCCGATGTTGGTTCGGAGTCTGGGGGTGGTTCAGTAGTCCGGGGATGGTCCGGCGGTTCGAGGGTGGTCCGGTTGTTCGGGGGTGGTCAGGCAGTCCCGGGGAGGTCCGTTGGTCCGGTGGTGGTGGTGATCGGTGGTGGGTTGTCGTTGAGAAGTAATTGCGTATTCTAAAATCGATAAATGGTTGATGAGATAATTATTTTATTATTAATTAATTAAATTTATCATCTAGTATCATTTATAGACACTGTTTCGTCTTCTGGCGTCATGCACCATTCTCTGGATCGTGCCATAAGTAGTCTCGTTTTGCACGATCTATTTGAAACTATTGTTCTTACTAAAAGTTTTTGTATATGTGCGCATTTAGGTGAATATGTTCGAGTCAAAATACATAACTACTCTTTAAACTCTCTAATTACACTATAATTACTTTCTAAACTCATACTTAAAAATACTATAATAGATAATTCACAAGCTTCCGCTAACGTTTCCGCTTCGGTTGAAACGTCTTCACAATGTTAAACCGTCAATGATATTGAGCGTATTAAATATACGAGCAGAAAAGGTGACGGTTGGTCAAAATTCGCATCGTGCGTAATGAAAGATGGTAACGAGAGAGCTTGTTGTACACAATGTTCGAAGTTCCTATGTGTTTCGGGTAATAGTACGTTAAGAAAACATCTTGAAAAAAGTTGTAAATGAAACGAAGACTCGACACAACAAACACGTGGTTGGGATGGTTCGCCTTTTGTATACAATGCCGAAGCTCTTTGGCAAGATTTTTTTTAGGTTTGTCATTAAATAAGGGCTTTCTTTAAACCACTTTTTATAGATTAAATACTACTTTTTACCATTTCAAAAATAATTTCCTAAAATAGTAATTCCAAACACTTATGTTACCAGGATTTTCAATTTTTCTCTCTTTTATTATTATTTCCACCGATAAATACTTATTAGTATATGTGAAACTGTATGATGATTTAACATTTAAATAAATATAATTTTACGATAATTTATAAGCTTGTTATTAAGTGTTATTAAGGTAAAATATATTATACTTTTTATAATCTTCATTTTAAGGTGAGTATATAATTGCTATGCACACTGAATTTGTACATTTTTAGTAATAGTAATAATTTTCAAGATTGTGGTAAAAAATTTCGTAAAAATTATTGTAATTTGCAATTGTAGTTGAAATTAGATGATGATGATTTGGATTATGATGATGATGAAGAAGAAGAAGAATAAGTGTATCGAGGAGTTGTAAAGTAAGAAACAAATGGTGTGCGTTACAAGGGAGTTTGCCTCGGATCCCAATAATTGTATCCACATGGCCCCTCTTATTACCACCGACAATATCATTTTTCCTACGTTACAAACCAAATACTTTTATAGTTTTATTTATTTATTTTATTATCTCTCGTAAATATAAATATAATAATAATATAATAATTATTATATTATATATTATATTATATTATATATTATATATTATATATTATATATTATATACCTATATCTAAAAGATAAAGTGACCATGAATAATACTATTCATCTTTCCACTTTTCGCAAACTTACCCCCTAACTTTCATTAAAACACAAATCGAACCCCCCACTTTATACGTATATTTTTTCCCAAAATTCACAAGGTTAACCCCCTAACTTTTATTACAATACAAATCGAACCCCCACTTTACTAACTTTTTTTTTTACTAATATTCAATTTTCACAAACTTAACCCCCTAACTTTTATTAAATTACAAATCGAACCCCCACTTTATACGTAAAGTTTTTTCAAATTTCACAAACTTAACCCACTAACTTTTATTAAAATACAAATCGAACCCCCACTTTACTAATTTTTTTTTAAAATAAAACCCGAACGCTAAAAGAAGCAACTTCAACAAAAAGAACCCCCGGCGTGAAGCGAGGACTCCACAACTAATTATAATTATAATAATAAATATATATAATGAATAATAATAATATAATATCAATAAATTTATGCCTACGAATCTTCTAAAACCCTCAGAAATTCATTCAATAGAATTGTCCATTAGTCAAACCCGATTTAAAAATCAATTATCAAGTACACACTTTATTATGGTATCAATTTCCGTGCCTTTATTATTTATATATCATTTTCGAAATAATACATATACATACATAATACTAATAATAGTGAAATGACCCGTGAAATTATTAGTTTATTTAAATAAAATAGTTTAATGATATATATTTTAGGTATTAAATGAACGTAAATGCTCAAGTCATTTAGTTTAATGACTCGTGAAACCACAGATTCCGACTAAGAAACTTGTCGTTTTTACAAACATGTTGATATACTTAACTTGGTCAGAATAAAGGAACAACATTTATTCTCTCACCACTTTCATCCAATTTTCATCACAATTACTATTTTTCTTGTCATAAAAGATACATTACAACATTCTATTGAGACATTTATTTTGCATACATATGTAACGTAATTAATCTCATAAAGAGAACTCATATTTAAATAATAATAATATAATAATAATAAAGTTTATTCTAAAATTGAGTATTTATATTTTTAATAATAATTATTAGTAATAACAAATGCCTCTTTAATTTTTGTTTAACTAAAATACAATTATTATATGAAGGTTGTATAATATGCTTTAAAGTTTGTATATATGTGTTCATGGGGTATTTATTAAAAGATTGTACAAATTGTTTTAAAATTTGTACATATGGTCATAGAGGTGTTTTATCATAAGGTTGTATGTAATGTTTGAAATATTGTACATATAGTCATAAAGGTGTTTTACCATAAGGTTGTACATAATGTTTCAAATATTGTACATATAGATGGGGGTATTTTATCATAAAGTTGTATATAATGCTTCATATATTATACAATTAACATGTTAATATTTTTATTAAAAATAATTAATTATTTTAATGACATCATCATGATGGGCTTATAAATTTTTTCTTTATTTCTAATTTTTTTAAGATTGGATAATCCTAATTTAGGATATCATAATTTTATAGATTTATATGATACTATGGATACATAAACTTAGAAAAAAAAAATTCAATTTAAATCCGAAAGTGTTAATGGATTGGTGGTGACCTAAGTTCCTACAAAGATGTCAGAGGTTCGACTCCTATGTGTTGTAAACATATTTTTCTTGTGGTTACCCGCTCATTTAGTAAACCTCTAAGATTTCAGTCCTCTATGTATTTTAGCCTCACCTCAAAGAATTTTATCACACGCGATTCTCGTATGGATTTTTCATTGGAGTTTACTCGTGAGAGACATTAAGATTGTAATTGTTCGTTCAGGATATTGATCGAGTGAACGGATTTCAAAATCTCGTTCGGATCCCGGTTAGTGACTCATACCCGCCCTAAAGAACAGAAACTAAATCTACGTACATACTGAGAGAATGAACCAAACAAAAACATACCAAACATGACGTAACTGACAAAACAAAAGGCAACTAACAAGGTTACAAAAGAGACAACACAAACAACAAAGAAGCACAAACAAATCCAGCCTAACTTAAGACAAAATGCGACTATAAAACAAACCAGATATCTAAAGCCAAGAAAAAACAATTAGAGAGAAAAATATCATACAAAGACACATAACAAACAACAATACAATAACTAGCAAAGTACCAACAACCACATAGCCTCTTCATTCTTTTACACAAAAAAGGATCAAAGACTTCGTACATTCATGAAAGCACCAAAACGATCCAATTCACCACCTTCGATATTCTTCTTTTTATTCTTTGAGTTGAGAAGCTTCCCTTCAACCTTGGATAAAGAGAAATTCATGCAGGATTAGATGATCCAGCTACCTCATGCACCAGAAGATTAACCTCTTCACAAACACCATCTTCTAAAACCGCAATCACTTCATCTTGAATGATCATTCAAATAAAATGACCATATATCCATGGACGCCTCAACCTTTCCCTTCTTTTTCTTAGACAAATTAGGACCTAAAGAAGAATCATAAACAATACCCTCCGGAAGTAATGTGCCTTAAGATTGAGAACATTCATTTTGAAATCTGGCAAAACACAAACAGTCTTTACCCGTACCTGAATCCACATCAATAACAACCCCAACAACATAAAGTTACCACACAAATTTGCACCTTACGTAGGCAAGTCACCCAAAACACTTTTAAGAAGAGGCCCCTCGAAACCTACAAGATCCAATGCAGCTTTGATTGAACCATATTGTTTCAAATAAACATCAGAGTCAGCATGTAAAGCCTCATTCCTAGAAATTGAAGGAAGCTCAACAAAGGCTACAACCTCACCCAAATCCGCATGCCCACAATCCACAACCCAAAAATCGAACTGAATGATTAGACAACGTAATCCCCTCCTTAATGAGTTGATCGGGCATATAAAAATCTGACACCTCCTTCACCCTAACATGTAACTTAATTTTTGGAGAACCATCAGAGACAAATTTTTGGAGAACCATCAGAGACACCATCAACAACACCTTGAATTTTCTCCACCAAAATCATCTCTACGCACACATAAAAACACTCGAGTTGATTCAATTGAGCCGAAAACTTTGTCGTCATCAAAATGTCACCAAAGTAGCTAAAAAACTTCATAACGTTTACCAAAAAGGCATAGCCGACAGGTAAACCCCTACACTCCAGCTACACCACTCTTGAATAATTATCTACTCGACTAACCATAGAACTGATCAACACAAACATATCCTTGTCCACACCAACTGAGTCAAAAAGCTTAATATAACCATATGAACCCGCACAATGAACGACACACTCAAATGCAGCCTAGTAGATAAAATGGGTGACTGAAACCCCATGCTTTGTGAGGTGTTTAAATAATTTATACTCACTAAACTGAATCAAATTGATAAACAAGATGCAAGGGACCAACCGTTCCACTACAACACGATTAACTATATTATTGGCCTGAAAGAGGCTAAAACCGGGAAACCGTTAATAGAGGAGTAAAGCAACCTCGGATCACCAAACTAACCAATTAAAGTTGTTTCTAGACGGCCACCCAACAAATACTTGTTTTCAGAACACAACTTGGCCATTCTTAACCATGCCACCTCCGTAGCAGCTGTTAAAGAGTAGAATCCACCGTTTATTATCGAACATGACTCCAAATATGTTAAATGCTTCCGAAAAATTGTTATAAGATGACACCCAAGCTAATATCTGATAAAAATGGCTGATTTCGCTCTGAAATTAAAACCCACAGAAGGAAGAAAACCACCGGATCAAAAATGGCACATTGAGACTGGGTCATCCGATTTCAAAAGGTCAACAAAAGAATCAATGCAGGAGTATGGTTAGATTGTAGATGGTGCATACGGATTTGATTTTGAAGAAGGAATATTCATTTGAAACAGAAAACGAAGAACTTGTTAGAAGGTAAAACAATTGATGCTAATCAGTAGTAACATATTTCTCGTTTTCATTACAGTATTAAACCGAAGTTTCTATCTTAGCGGTATCAAGGGAATTTATGAAGCTTGAGGTTGTGAGTTTAAGTACTGTCGTGAACAAAAAAGGTGTGTGTTTGTTGTTAAACAATTTTATAGTCTTAAACTCTTATACCATACTAATTATAAACTTTAGAATTTAGAGTTTGAAGAGCTATTAAAAAATAACAAAAAAAATCAAAAGTAGTTTTATTTATAATTTATAATGCAAAAAATAACAGAACTTTTAATGAAGTGAAACTTATAATTTATAATTTCATTATTTATATAGAGAGAAGATTAATCAAGTGAAACTTAAACAAAGAAGAATTCTACAATCAATACTCCGATAATTCATTAATCACTTACTCAATATCTAAATTTCAAATAAATAAAATAACAAATAACAACGTGTCAGGTCATTCTTGAACCTTAGAGCCTAAAGTTTATGATTTAAAGTTGAGGGTTACTGTGACAACCCAGAAATTTCCAACCAAATTTAAACTTTATCTTTATATTATTTCGACACGATAAGCAAAGTTTGTTAAGTTAAATCTCAAGAATTTTAAATTGTGTTCATACATTCATTATAACCTCGACCAAATTCCGACGATTCACGAACCGTTATATATAAATAAATATGTATATATATATTATAACTTGAGAATATTAATAAAGTATTAAACGTATAATACTTTACATGAATGTATTTGTTTTAATATGTTTATTGATGAAATTAGAAGATAATATCAAATGATTGATTTATCAGATACATTATGATATGATTACGGGTCTATGTTATGAGGTCCACTGTGATTTAAGAAATCTATTCTTTTTGACAACATTCGGAAAATGGTAAAGTGATTTATAAGTAAGAACGTAAAGTGTAAATAACTTAGATGTTGGATATCGACAAATTAAGTAACTCGACATTTTTCATTAAGATGATTTCATACGTTTATTTAACCTTTGAACTTTATCCCATGCTTCACCAACAAACTGTAATTTAAAAACTTGAAACCTATTATGAATATATATGATTCTACTTTTCTAAAACATTTTATGATATAACGATTTCCATTATTTTAACCTTTAAACAAAATGATTCTTAAAAATATATTTGGTTTTGGAAAATAAAATTATTATATTTATTTGATTTAGTTTCAAACGTACAAAAACGTTTTCAGTTTAAAAAGAACTTTATTATTAAAACGTATATAACTTTTATAAATATCTAGAACCACTTTTGACAACTCATTACTTAACCAGTATGATAAAGATAACGATATTTATATTTTATTTTATTAAATATATATAACGATTTAAATTAATATTATATATATTTATACGCGTATTATACGTACATAGTTTTATACTTTTACTATACTTAAACTTTACCTTTACTTTATTTTTACTTTACTTTAACTTTAATAATTCACTTTAATAATTCATACTTTAATAATTCACTTTAATAATTCATACTTTAATAATTCACTTTAATAATTCATACTTTAATAATTCACTTTAATAATTCATACTTTAATAATTCACTTTAATAATTCAAAAATCTATTATAAATAGAATTCAATAGGTTTCACTATTTCATAGAAACTTGAAAATATTTTTCTCTAAACTCTCTCAATCGATTTACATATATATATTTACTCCGTATTATTTCAAGATATTATTAGTATACATAAAATATTACGTCAGAGTGCTGTCCGAGTGATTTTGAAATTATTTTTCGAGTGGGATTGGATTAAGGAAATTATGGGTTATAGCTATGGAGGTGATTGGGTATGGTTCATGGGTATGCTCGTGAGGTCAATATAGTGTTTATCATCTCCGTTGCGTCTACGTACCTTTCCTGCAATATTGAATCTCAATATTGATACGTGAGTACTCATAATTTAACTTTTACATACTAATAGTGTATCCTTGACTAGTGCTCGAGTATATAGGATTATGCATATTTGTACTTTTGATATTGCCTTTAGTTAGGTTATGTTGAATCCTGAATTAGTTATATATGTGACTGAGATAAGGTATAAGATATGCATGTCGTTGGAAAGCTAACGAAAAATTAAGAACTTTTCATTTAGATATCGAATGATTTCGATGAACGGATTTGAAGTTATAGTCCATCGAATTTTTGTATTATTATTAAAAATGATTATTATTATCGTCGTTATTATCGTCGTTTTAGTTTTATCTTATTATTATTATTATTATTATCTTTATCAATAAAAGGATTTATCATTAAAAAAATTGTTATTTTTTATTATTATTACTATCGTTATTATCGTTAAAGTTATAATTAGTATTATTATTATTATCCAATTATTATTATTATTATTATTATTATTATTGGTATTATTATTATTATTATTATCATTATTAATATATATATCATTATTTAAAAATGGTTATTGTTATTGTTAATATTATTATTACTATATTATCATTAAGATAATTATTAGTATTATCGTTAATAATGTTATAGTAACTATCATTATTAATATTAGTGTAATTAAAACAAATATTTGTAACACCTAATTATTTTGATTACTATTATTATCATTATTACGAACACGATATAAAAGACGATTAAAAGCAATTAAACGAAACGATTAGGAAATAATGGGTAAGAGTATCATGATGAAATTAAAATATTATAAGATATTGATTTAGATAAAATTATCGTTCTTATTATTTTTATCATTACTATTATTATTAAAATTATCGTTAGTATTAAAACTATTATTTTAACAAAAATTATCATTTTAATAGAAATGTCATTGTTACTATAAAATATCATTATTATTATTATTTTAAATAGAATTATTATTTTAAAGATAATATTAAAAATTATCGTAAATATTAAAGTTATCATAATTAGAATTATCGTTTATCATAATGTCATCTTAGTAATTATAAATATTGATATTTTTATAATAATAATTATTATTACAAAATAATACAACTTTTACTTACTATCATTATAGATATTATTTTATCAAATAAATATGTGATACAAACATATTTTACTACGTGTAATAACTTACTTTAATAATACCTATCATATTATATTTATGATATTAAATGAACCCTATAAATTTTATTACTTAATATATATAAAAGTATATTTTATTATATAAATTTAATATAAAATTTTATTAATAAATTATATTATATTATTTACTCTAATAAATCTTTTAAAAATATTTAAAAATATAAAACGACGATATTTAAACTATATATTAATCATGTATAGATTTTTAGAAATTATTTTGAGTCAAATTTACTTTTGTTGACTTTTGCATATTAGTCTCGAGCATTAGGATTGTGGTACACTATGACTTGACCTAATTTGTTAGACAATATTGACCAACACATAAATATATATAATTAATTTAGGTTCGTGAATCTGAGGCCAACCTTGCACTTGTTCAATGACGTTATATGTATTTTTACTACGAAATACAGTATGGTGAGTTTCATTTGGGGTTTCACCCTTTATATTTTTGGGCTGAGAATACATGCGCAACTTTTATAAATGTTTGACGAAATAGACACAAGTAATTGAAACTACATTCTATGGTTGAATTATCGAAATCGAATATGCCCCTTTGTATTAAAGTCTGGTAATCTAAGAATTAGGGAACAGACACCCTAATTGACGCGAATCCTAAAGATAGATCTATTGGGCCTAACAAACCCCATCCAAAGTACCGGATTCTTTAGTACTTCGAAATTTATATCATGTCCGAAGGAGGATCCCGGAATGATAGGGGATATTCTTATATGTATCTAGTTAATGTCGGTTACCAGGTGTTCACCATATGAATGATTATTTTTGTCTCTATGCATGGGACGTATATTTATGAGAACTGGAAATGAAATTCTTGTGGTCTATTAAAATGATGGAAATAAATGATTATGATAAACTAATGAACTCACCAACCTTTTGGTTGACACTTTAAAGCATGTTTATTCTCAGGTGTTAAAGAAATCTTCCGCTGTGCAATTGCTCATTTTAAAGATATTACTTGGAGTCTTTCATAGCATATTTCGAAGAACGTTGCATTCGAGTCATTGAGTTCATCAAAGATTATTATTAAATCAATTTATAGTTGGATAGTGAATATTATGAAATGGTATGCATGCCTGTCAATTTTTGATGTAAAGAAAGATTGTCTTTTAAAAACGAATGCAATGTTTGTAAAATGTATCATATAGAGGTCAAATACCTCGCAATGTAATCAACTATTGTGAATCGTTTATAATGTATATGAACGGGTTCTTTCAGTTGGTATCAGAGCGGTGGTCTTAGCGAACCAGGTCTGCATTAGTGTGTCTAACTGATAAGTCGATAGGATGCATTAGTGAGTCTGGACTTCGACCGTGTCTGCATGTCAAAAGTTTTGCTTATCATTTTGTGTCGAAAATTAACTATTTATCATCCTCATAAAATTACCTGCTTATCATTTTTAGTCTAAGACACGTCTTGCTGCATTGATAGCATGAATAGTGTATAGACAAAAATTCATATCTTAGCATATCTGCTAAATCATATCTTATCGTACCTGTTACTTTAAACTTTGCCTGACATATCCTGCAAAGTCCTCCGTAATCTACGAAATCTTTTGATCTATATATATATATATATATATATATATATATATATATATATATATATATATATATATATTCTATGTAATTAGAATACCACCCGTTAGCCAAAATCATTTCATATCGAAAAAAAATCCTTTATCCAATCGTACGAAATGGAAATCGTCATCAGTTCAAGTCACTCAGATTCTGAAATGGAATCCCATTCAAGCTCCGAAAGTAGTGTGACCGGAATAGATCAACCAATCAGTCATCACCTATTCTGGATGAATTGGGGATAGGTTCGTAGCCTCTTCAATCATTGGAAACAAGAAGAAGGCGATCCTTTCCATCCACCACATTGCTCTCTTGGCGAAGAACCTGAAGCACTTACCGGCGAACCTGTTCGAGACACCATTTTCTCTCTCATTTCCAGGGTATCTCATCACGATTATATACTACATCAAATTCTAGATTTTATTTATCCGCTCGTTCCGATCGACAATCATCCTGGAATAATAGAAGAAGTCAACGATCTTCACGCTCGGGTAGTGGCTTTGGAGAATATGATGCAGAGATTACAAACACCAGCAGCAGCATCAACAGCATAACCAGTGCCACCATCATCAATGCCAACAGTACCATTACCACCTCCAACCACAACCGCGTCGTAAACCTCAACTTCACAATCTGTCCCACGAGCATCAACGTCATACGCACCATAGATACCAAGGAGTACCAACAACAATAACTGACGAAGTATTAATTCATAACTTCATTGGAGAAACATTCCGCGGTGATTATGTAATCTCTAAAGTCTTAGAGATTATCTAATCTAGCCCTACCCATAAATCAGTTAAGCGAACCAAAATGATAGAAGGAAGAGTAGAAACCCTAACAAAAATGGTGTGTGATTAACAAGCTAAACTTGCTTTACCAACAGCATCAACAGTACCGTCAGCGTTACCAGCATCGTCAGTACAGTCAACATCCGAATCAACAACACCGATAACATCACAAACTCCGTCAGTTCAAGAATCACTGTGGACATCATTACGAATCAATAACGTGTATATTGTATCAACGAGTTATGAAGAATTAACTCATTCCCTCTGAAGAAATTATATGTATATTATATATATATATATATATATATATATATATATATATATATATATATATATATATATATTTTGAAATAAATCTTTCCGTGCTAAGCTATTGAGTGTGAATCTTAACTACTCGGTTAATTCATATTACAAATATGCAATAATGTACGTCCTTCGGCTGCAACTTAACCAGCGTTAACTACAATCTCTGTCGCGATTCAACAAATTCCAATTCATAATAAATCAAGTATATATTTGATTTTACACTTTCATCATCGATGTACCCGAAACTTTTCAGATAACATCATTCGTACTTTGCGAAATTCACAAGAATTCCACGAACCGAACATCATACATCAACAAATAACGAAGTATTGATTCATAATTTCAATGTCATTAAAGAAATAATGCGTAAAAGTTATGTACTTTTTAAAGCCTTTAGGGATTATTCAATTCTAGTTTCAACCGTAAATCAAATGAGTTTAATTTAACATTAACTCATTAAATCTATATTACATCTGAAGAAAATATACATATATATATTTTCATAAAGACTGTAATAAAATTCTTTTGTACAAAATATTAATTGTGAAATTTTTTTAACGGGTAGGTAATACCCGAGAGATATATAAATTCACAATTAATATGTTTCATTCTTCGAATCTGATTCAGCAAATCATCCATTATACTCCCTACTTTCACAACAATATACATTCTTTTATAGAAATCAAAACAACCATACTCATTCAAAATTTAATTACATATTCTGATTTTGAAATCTCAATATTCAACTTGAGATATGACCAAAATCATCACTCTTAGATCCTTACATCTTTCACAAGCTATATTTTGACTTCAAAACTGTGTTAGAACATAAAATGTATGTTAACGATTACAATCTGTGTTCAAACCCTTCAAAAATTTCTGAAGACACTTCGAATGATGAGCAATTGAGATGATGATCCAACCACATGTTACCCACAGTTATGTACCCGAAAAACTCTTGAAACCAAAGTAAAAGTTTAAACAACGTATCCGCGTCAGATTCTTTGGCATTTATTAGCAAAAATAACTTTGCGACTCCTATTCAAAGTAGCCAGTTTTGTCACAGCTCCAGCAAGTCAACTTCGACTTTTCAGTTAGACTAACCTTATTATAACCTTGAGATATACACCATCGTTACCAGGGAACCTTTTACATTCCACCACATTATTAGCAGATGTACCAACAACTTCATTACCCTTTGACTTTAGCCTCTCCAAAAAGTCATTATAATTATTCATTGAAACCCCATCATTTACTCATTCGCATCTTGTAATGAGAATTGTCATACGAATCATTGGGAATTAGCAATCAGTATTTTGAAATCTCGCAGCATGTCTTCGCCAACAGTTATATGTGTATATATATAACGTCTATCTTCTGGACTTAATTTGAATGTGAAGTTTCTGAAAAACACTCCGAACTACGAATTGGTTCTCCGAAAATGAAAAAAATGCTGATGAAGCAGCAAAAACTATAAACGAATTTAAACGGTAAAAGCTGGATGATAATGATGAAGTGTGCTGGCAAAGCGCAGAAAAAGAGAAGTTTTGGAACTGGAAAACGGATTGAGCAAAGTAGGAAGTGAAATGTCCCGTTCTTATTGATTAAAAACGTTCCATATTAATTGATTTCGTTGCGAGGTTTTGACCTCTATATGAGACATTTTTCAAAGACTGCATTCATTTTTTTTAAAACAAACCATAACCTTTATTTCATAAATAAAGGTTTAAAAAGCTTTACGTAGATTATCAAATAATGATAATCTAAAATATCCTGTTTACACACGACCATTACATAATGGTTTACAATACAAATATGTTACATCGAAATCAGTTTCTTGAATGCAGTTTTTACACAATATCATACAAACATGGACTCCAAATCTTGTCCTTATTTTAGTATGCAACAGCGGAAGCTCTTAATATTCACCTGAGAATAAACATGCTTTAAACGTCAACAAAAATGTTGGTGAGTTATAGGTTTAACCTATATATATCAAATCGTAACAATAGACCACAAGATTTCATATTTCAATACACATCCCATACATAGAGATAAAAATCATTCATATGGTGAACACCTGGTAACCGACAATAACAAGATGCATATATAAGAATATCCCCATCATTCCGGGACACCCTTCGGATATGATATAAATTTCGAAGTACTAAAGCATCCGGTACTTTGGATGGGGTTTGTTAGGCCCAATAGATCTATCTTTAGGATTCGCGTCAATTAGGGTGTCTGTTCCCTAATTCTTAGATTACCAGACTTAATAAAAAGGGGCATATTCGATTTCGATAATTCAACCATAGAATGTAGTTTCACGTACTTGTGTCTATTTTGTAAATCATTTATAAAACCTGCATGTATTCTCATCCCAAAAATATTAGATTTTAAAAGTGGGACTATAACTCACTTTCACAGATTTACTTCGTCGGGAAGTAAGACTTGGCCACTGTTGATTCACGAACCTATAACAATATATACATATATATTAAAGTATGTTCAAAATATATTTACAACACTTTTAATATATTTTGATGTTTTAAGTTTATTAAGTCAGCTGTCCTCGTTAGTAACCTATAACTAGTTGTCCACAGTTAGATGTACAGAAATAAATCGATAAATATTATCTTGAATCAATCCACGACCCATTGTATACGTATCTCAGTATTGATCACAACTCAAACTATATATATTTTGGAATCAACCTCAACCCTGTATAGCTAACTCCAACATTCACATATAGAGTGTCTATGGTTGTTCCGAAATATATATAGATGTGTCGACATGATAGGTCGAAACATTGTATACGTGTCTATGGTATCTCAAGATTACATAATATACAATACAAGTTGATTAAGTTATGGTTGGAATAGATTTGTTACCAATTTTCACGTAGCTAAAATGAGAAAAATTATCCAATCTTGTTTTACCCATAACTTCTTCATTTTAAATCCGTTTTGAGTGAATCAAATTGCTATGATTTCATATTGAACTCTATTTTATGAATCTAAACAGAAAAAGTATAGGTTTATTGTCGGAAAAATAAGTTACAAGTCGTTTTTGTAAAGGTAGTCATTTCAGTCGAAAGAACGACGTCTAGATGACCATTTTAGAAACCATACTTCCACTTTGAGTTTAACCATAATTTTTGGATATAGTTTCATGTTCATAATAAAAATCATTTTCTCAGAATAACAACTTTTAAATCAAAGTTTATCATAGTTTTTAATTAACTAACCCAAAACAGCCCGCGGTGTTACTACGACGGCGTAAATCCGGTTTTACGGTGTTTTTCATGTTTCCAGGTTTTAAATCATTAAGTTAGCATATCATATAGATATAGAACATGTGTTTAGTTGATTTTAAAAGTCAAGTTAGAAGGATTAACTTTTGTTTGCGAACAAGTTTAGAATTAACTAAACTATGTTCTAGTGATTACAAGTTTAAACCTTCGAATAAGATAGCTTTATATGTATGAATCGAATGATGTTATGAACATCATTACTACCTTAATTTCCTTGGATAAACCTACTGGAAAAGAGAAAAATGGATCTAGCTTCAATGGATCCTTGGATGGCTCGAAGTTCTTGAAGCAGAATCATGACACGAAAACAAGTTCAAGTAAGATCATCACTTGAAATAAGATTGTTATAGTTATAGAAATTGAACCAAAGTTTGAATATGATTATTACCTTGTATTAGAATGATAACCTACTGTAAGAAACAAAGATTTCTTGAGGTTGGATGATCACCTTACAAGATTGGAAGTGAGCTAGCAAACTTGAAAGTATTCTTGATTTTATGAAACTAGAACTTTTGGAATTTATGAAGAACACTTAGAACTTGAAGATAGAACTTGAGAGAGATCAATTAGATGAAGAAAATTGAAGAATGAAAGTGTTTGTAGGTGTTTTTGGTCGTTGGTGTATGGATTAGATATAAAGGATATGTAATTTTGATTTCATGTAAATAAGTCATGAATGATTACTCATATTTTTGTAATTTTATGAGATATTTCATGCTAGTTGCCAAATGATGGTTCCCACATGTGTTAGGTGACTCACATGGGCTGCTAAGAGCTGATCATTGGAGTGTATATACCAATAGTACATACATCTAAAAGCTGTGTATTGTACGAGTACGAATACGGGTGCATACGAGTAGAATTGTTAATGAAACTGAACGAGGATGTAATTGTAAGCATTTTTGTTAAGTAGAAGTATTTTGATAAGTGTATTGAAGTCTTTCAAAAGTGTATAAATACATATTAAAACACTACATGTATATACATTTTAACTGAGTCGTTAAGTCATCGTTAGTCGTTACATGTAAGTGTTGTTTTAAAACCTTTAGGTTAACGATCTTGTTAAATGTTGTTAACCCAATATTTATAATATCAAATGAGATTTTAAATTATTATATTATCATGATATTATCATGTATGAATATCTCTTAATATGATATATATACATTAAATGTCTTTACAACGATAATCGTTACATATATGTCTCGTTTAAAAATCATTAAGTTAGTAGTCTTGTTTTTACATATGTAGTTCATTGTTAATATACTTTATGATATGTTTTCTTATCATAGTATCATGTTAACTATATATATATATATCCATATATATGTCATCATATAGTTTTTACAAGTTTTAACGTTCGTGAATCACCGATCAACTTGGGTGGTCAATTGTCTATATGAAACATATTTCAATTAATCAAGTCTTAACAAGTTTGATTGCTTAACATGTTGGAAACATTTAATCATGTAAATATCAATCTCAATTAATATATATAAACATGGAAAAGTTCAGGTCACTACAGTACCTACCCGTTAACTAAATTTCGTCCCGAAATTTTAAGCTGTTGAAGGTGTTGACGAATCTTCTGGAAATAGATGCGGGTATTTCTTCTTCATCTGATCTTCACGCTCCCAGGTGAACTCGGGTCCTCTACGAGCATTCCATCGAACCTTAACAATTGGTATCTTGTTTTGCTTAAGTCTTTTAACCTCACGATCCATTATTTCAACGGGTTCTTCGATGAATTGAAGTTTTTCGTTGATTTGGATTTCATATAACGGAATAGTGAGATCTTCTTTAGCAAAACATTTCTTTAAATTCGAGACGTGGAAAGTGTTATGTACAGCCGCGAGTTGTTGAGGTAACTCTAGTCGGTAAGCTACTGGTCCGACACGATCAATAATCTTGAATGGTCCAATATACCTTGGATTTAATTTCCCTCGTTTACCAAATCGAACAACGCCTTTCCAAGGTGCAACTTTAAGCATGACCATCTCTCCAATTTCAAATTCTATATCTTTTCTTTTAATGTCAGCGTAGCTCTTTTGTCGACTTTGGGCGGTTTTCAACCGTTGTTGAATTTGGATGATCTTCTCGGTAGTTTCTTGTATAATCTCCGGACCCGTAATCTGTCGATCCCCCACTTCACTCCAACAAATCGGAGACCTGCACTTTCTACCATAAAGTGCTTCAAACGGCGCCATCTCAATGCTTGAATGGTAGCTGTTGTTGTAGGAAAATTCTGCTAACGGTAGATGTCGATCCCAACTGTTTCCGAAATCAATAACACATGCTCGTAGCATATCTTCAAGTGTTTGTATCGTCCTTTCGCTCTGCCCATCAGTTTGTGGATGATAGGCAGTACTCATGTCTAGATGAGTTCCTAATGCTTGCTGTAATGTCTGCCAGAATCTTGAAATAAATCTGCCATCCCTATCAGAGATAATAGAGATTGGTATTCCATGTCTGGAGACAACTTCCTTCAAATACAGTCGTGCTAACTTCTCCATCTTGTCATCTTCTCTTATTGGTAGGAAGTGTGCTGATTTGGTTAGACGATCAACTATTACCCAAATAGTATCAAAACCACTTGCAGTCCTTGGCAATTTAGTGATGAAATCCATGGTAATGTTTTCCCATTTCCATTCCGGGATTTCGGGTTGTTGAAGTAGACCTGATGGTTTCTGATGCTCAGCTTTGACCTTAGAACACGTCAAACATTCTCCTACGTATTTAGCAACATCGGCTTTCATACCCGGCCACCAAAAATGTTTCTTGAGATCCTTGTACATCTTCCCCGTTCCAGGATGTATTGAGTATCTGGTTTTATGAGCTTCTCTAAGTACCATTTCTCTCATATCTCCAAATTTTGGTACCCAAATCCTTTCAGCCCTATACCGGGTTCCGTCTTCCCGAATATTAAGATGCTTCTCCGATCCTTTGGGTATTTCATCCTTTAAATTTCCCTCTTTTAAAACTCCTTGTTGCGCCTCCTTTATTTGAGTAGTAATGTTATTATGAATCATTATATTCATAGATTTTACTCGAATGGGTTCTCTGTCCTTCCTGCTCAAGGCATCGGCTACCACATTTGCCTTTCCCGGGTGGTAACGAATCTCAAAGTCGTAATCATTCAATAATTCAATCCACCTACGCTGCCTCATATTCAGTTGTTTCTGATTAAATATGTGTTGAAGACTTTTGTGGTCGGTATATATAATACTTTTGACCCCATATAAGTAGTGCCTCCAAGTCTTTAATGCAAAAACAACCGCGCCTAATTCCAAATCATGCGTCGTATAATTTTGTTCGTGAATCTTCAATTGTCTAGACGCATAAGCAATCACCTTCATTCGTTGCATTAATACACAACCGAGACCTTGCTTTGATGCATCACAATAAATCACAAAATCATCATTCCCTTCAGGCAATGACAATATAGGTGCCGTAGTTAGCTTTTTCTTCAATAACTGAAACGCTTTCTCTTGTTCATCATTCCATTCAAATTTCTTCCCTTTATGCGTTAATGCAGTCAAGGGTTTTGCTATTCTGGAAAAGTCTTGGATGAACCTTCTGTAGTAACCAGCTAGTCCTAAAAACTGGCGTATGTGTTTCGGAGTTTTCGGGGTTTCCCACTTTTCAACAGTTTCTATCTTTGCCGGATCCACCTTAATACCTTCTTTGTTCACTATGTGACCGAGGAATTGAACTTCTTCCAACCAAAATGCACACTTTGAAAACTTAGCGTACAATTCTTCCTTCCTCAATACTTCTAACACCTTTCTCAAATGTTCACTGTGTTCTTGGTCATTCTTTGAGTAAATAAGTATGTCATCAATGAAAACAATGACAAACTTGTCAAGGTATGGTCCACACACTCGGTTCATAAGGTCCATGAACACAGCTGGTGCATTAGTTAAACCAAACGGCATGACCATAAACTCGTAATGACCGTAACGTGTTCTGAAAGCAGTCTTTGGAATATCATCTTCTTTCACCCGCATTTGATGATACCCGGAACGTAAGTCAATCTTTGAATAAACAGACGAGCCTTGTAGTTGATCAAATAAGTCGTCGATTCTTGGTAGTGGGTAGCGGTTCTTGATGGTAAGTTTGTTCAACTCTCGGTAGTCGATACACAACCTGAATGTACCATCTTTCTTCTTGACAAACAAAACAGGAGCTCCCCACGGTGATGTGCTTGGTCGAATGAAACCACGCTCTAAAAGTTCTTGTAATTGGCTTTGCAGTTCTTTCATCTCGCTGGGTGCGAGTCTGTAAGGAGCACGAGCTATTGGTGCAGCTCCTGGTACAAGATCTATTTGAAATTCAACGGATCGATGTGGGGGTAATCCCGGTAATTCTTTCGGAAATACATCGGGAAATTCTTTTGCAATGGGAACATCATTGATGCTCTTTTCTTCAGTTTGTACTTTCTCGACGTGTGCTAGAACAGCATAGCAACCTTTTCTTATTAGTTTTTGTGCCTTCAAATTACTAATAAGATGTAGCTTCGTGTTGCCCTTTTCTCCGTACACCATTAAGGGTTTTCCTTTTTCTCGTATAATGCGAATTGCATTTTTGTAACAAACGATCTCCGCTTTCACTTCTTTCAACCAGTCCATACCGATTATCACATCAAAACTCCCTAACTCTACTGGTATCAAATCAATCTTAAATGTTTCGCTAACCAGTTTAATTTCTCGATTCCGACATATATTATCTGCTGAAATTAATTTACCATTTGCTAATTCGAGTAAAAATTTACTATCCAAAGGCGTCAATGGACAACTTAATTTAGCACAAAAATCTCTACTCATATAGCTTCTATCCGCACCCGAATCAAATAAAACGTAAGCAGATTTATTGTCAATAAGAAACGTACCCGTAACAAGCTCCGGGTCTTCCTGTGCCTCTACCGCATTAATATTGAAAACTCTTCCACGGCCTTGTCCATTCGTGTTCTCCTGGTTCGGGCAATTTCTAATAATGTGGCCTGGTTTTCCACATTTATAACAAACTACATTGGCATAACTTGCTCCGACACTACTTGCTCCGCCATTACTCGTTCCGACACCATTTGTTCCTTTCGTTCTATTAACCCCTGGTCCGTAGACCTCACACTTCGCCGCACTATGACCATTTCTTTTACACTTGTTGCAAAATTTGGTGCAGAACCCCGAGTGATTCTTTTCACACCTTTGGCATAGCTGCTTCTGATTGTTGTTGTTGTTGCGGTTATTATTGTTGTTGGGATGATTGTTGTAGTTGCTGTTGTTGTTGTTGTTGTTGTTGTTGTTGGGCCGTTTGTTGTAGTTGCGATTGATGTTGCGATTGTTGGGATAATTGTTGCGATTATTGTTGTAATTGCTGTTGTTGTTGTATTGGTGATTCTTATCACCGTTTTCCTCCCACTTTCTTTTGACTTGCTTCACATTGGCCTCTTCAGCAGTCTGTTCTTTAATTCTTTCTTCAATCTGGTTCACTAGTTTGTGAGCCATTCTACATGCCTGTTGTATGGAGGCGGGCTCGTGTGAACTTATATCTTCTTGGATTCTTTCCGGTAATCCTTTCACAAACGCGTCGATCTTCTCTTCCTCATCTTCGAATGCTCCCGGACACAATAGGCACAATTCTGTGAATCGTCTTTCGTACGTGGTAATATCAAATCCTTGGGTTCGTAACCCTCTAAGTTCTGTCTTGAGCTTATTGACCTCGGTTCTGGGACGGTACTTCTCGTTCATCAAGTGCTTGAATGCTGACCACGGTAGTGCGTACGTATCATCTTGTCCCACTTGCTCTAGATAGGTATTCCACCATGTTAACGCAGAACCTGTGAAGGTATGCGTAGCGTACTTCACTTTGTCCTCTTCAGTACACTTACTTATGGCAAACACCGATTCAACCTTCTCGTTCCACCGTTTCAATCCGATCGGTCCTTCAGTTCCATCAAATTCCAAAGGTTTGCAGGCAGTGAATTCTTTGTAGGTGCATCCTACACGATTTCCTGTACTGCTAGATCCAAGGTTATTGTTGGTATGTAGCGCAGCCTGTACTGCGGCTATATTTGAAGCTAGAAAAGTACGGAATTCCTCTTCATTCATATTCACGGTGTGTCGAGTAGTCGGTGCCATTTCCTTCAAAATAGTTAAATGGAACAAGTTAATCATACAGAATATTAAGAGTAGTTAATAGTATTTTGTAGCATAATATGAACTCATTTATAAAAGCTTTTTCTTCATATTAGCGTTTTATAAGTTTAAATTCGGGTAGTACCTACCCGTTAAGTTCATACTTAGTAGCTAATATACAATTCAACTACTACAATTCTATATGAAAAACTGATTGTAATAATATTTCGCGTTCAAACTTTTATACAATATTTTACAAACTTACAATACCGCTTATTTTACATAAAGCATGAAATATAGCACACAATAACTTTGATACAAGATAGTTGTGAAGACAATTCTAGCTAGTACACAAGTCGTTCGGCAAAGGCAATAAAGACACGTAATTCATACGTCCAGAAACAAGTCATGCATTCTGGTTTTACTAGGACTACTTCCCATCCTTGGTCTTGTGCAACATAACCGTTATGGCCGTTGATAAGACAGCGTGTTGTAACATCATCAAAGGGACGAGGGTTACGTAATGTCCAACAGTCCCGTAATAATCTAAAAACCTCATTTCTTACCCCAATTACCGACTCCGTCACTTGTGGAAACGTTTTGTTTAATAGTTGTAGCCCGATGTTCTTGTTCTCACTTTGGTGAGAAGCGAACATTACTAATCCGTAAGCATAACATGCTTCTTTATGTTGCATGTTAGCCGCTTTTTCTAAATCACGAAGTCCAATATTCGGATATATTGAGTCAAAATAATTTCTTAACCCGTTGCGTAAAATAGCATTTGGGTTCCCCGCAATATATGCGTCAAAGTAAACACATCGTAACTTATGGGTTTCCCAATGTGATATCCCCCATCTTTCAAACGAAAGTCTCTTATAAACCAAGATATTCTTGGAACGTTCTTCGAATGTCTTACAAACTGATCTCGCCTTAAATAGTTGTGCCGAAGAATTCTGGCCGACTCTAGACAAGATTTCATCAATCATGTCTCCGGGTAGGTCTCTTAAAATATTGGGTTGTCTATCCATTTTGTGTTTTTAAACTGTAAAATAGACAAGAGTTAGTTTCATAAAAAAATACTTATTAATACAAGCAATTTTTACATATATCATAAAGCATAAGAACACTATATTACATATATTACACCACACGAATACAACTATCTTATTCCGACTCGCTCGTTTCTTCTTCTTCAGTTTTGGTTCGTTTTGCCAAGTTTCTAGGGATATATGATGTTCCCCTAATACGAGCCGTCGTTGTCCACATTGGTTTAGAAAAACCTGGTGGTTTAGAGGTTCCCGGGTCATTGTTACAACTTAAGGACTTCGGGGGTTGACGATACATATAAAGTTCATCGGGGTTGGAATTAGATTTCTCTATTTTTATGCCCTTTCCCTTATTATTTTCTTTTGCCTTTTTAAATTCAGTTGGGGTAATTTCTATAACATCATCGGAATTCTCGTCGGAATCCGATTCATCGGAGAATTGGTAATCCTCCCAATATTTTGCTTCCTTGGCGGAAATACCATTGACCATAATTAACTTTGGTCGGTTGGTTGAGGATTTTCTTTTACTTAACCGTTTTATTATTTCCCCCACCGGTTCTATTTCTTCATCCGGTTCCGATTCTTCTTCCGGTTCCGATTCTTCTTCCGGTTCCGACTCTTCTTCCGGTTCCTCTTCGGGAACTTGTGAATCAGTCCACAAATCATTCCAATTTACATTTAACTCTTCATTATTATTAGGTGAGTCAATGGGACTTGTTCTAGAGGTAGACATCTATCACATAATATCAAACACGTTAAGAGATTAATATATCACATAATATTCATATGTTAAAAATATATAGTTTCCAACAAAAATGTTAAGCAATCATTTTTAAAGAAAACACGGTCGAAGTCCAGACTCACTAATGCATCCTAACAAACTCGATAAGACACACTAATGCAAATTTTCTGGTTCTCTAAGACCAACGCTCGGATACCAACTGAAATGTCCCGTTCTTATTGATTAAAAACGTTCCATATTAATTGATTTCGTTGCGAGGTTTTGACCTCTATATGAGACATTTTTCAAAGACTGCATTCATTTTTTTAAAACAAACCATAACCTTTATTTCATAAATAAAGGTTTAAAAAGCTTTACGTAGATTATCAAATAATGATAATCTAAAATATCCTGTTTACACACGACCATTACATAATGGTTTACAATACAAATATGTTACATCGAAATCAGTTTCTTGAATGCAGTTTTTACACAATATCATACAAACATGGACTCCAAATCTTGTCCTTATTTTAGTATGCAACAGCGGAAGCTCTTAATATTCACCTGAGAATAAACATGCTTTAAACGTCAACAAAAATGTTGGTGAGTTATAGGTTTAACCTATATATATCAAATCGTAACAATAGACCACAAGATTTCATATTTCAATACACATCCCATACATAGAGATAAAAATCATTCATATGGTGAACACCTGGTAACCGACAATAACAAGATGCATATATAAGAATATCCCCATCATTCCGGGACACCCTTCGGATATGATATAAATTTCGAAGTACTAAAGCATCCGGTACTTTGGATGGGGTTTGTTAGGCCCAATAGATCTATCTTTAGGATTCGCGTCAATTAGGGTGTCTGTTCCCTAATTCTTAGATTACCAGACTTAATAAAAAGGGGCATATTCGATTTCGATAATTCAACCATAGAATGTAGTTTCACGTACTTGTGTCTATTTTGTAAATCATTTATAAAACCTGCATGTATTCTCATCCCAAAAATATTAGATTTTAAAAGTGGGACTATAACTCACTTTCACAGATTTACTTCGTCGGGAAGTAAGACTTGGCCACTGTTGATTCACAAACCTATAACAATATATACATATATATTAAAGTATGTTCAAAATATATTTACAACACTTTTAATATATTTTGATGTTTTAAGTTTATTAAGTCAGCTGTCCTCGTTAGTAACCTATAACTAGTTGTCCACAGTTAGATGTACAGAAATAAATCGATAAATATTATCTTGAATCAATCCACGACCCATTGTATACGTATCTCAGTATTGATCACAACTCAAACTATATATATTTTGGAATCAACCTCAACCCTGTATAGCTAACTCCAACATTCACATATAGAGTGTCTATGGTTGTTCCGAAATATATATAGATGTGTCGACATGATAGGTCGAAACATTGTATACGTGTCTATGGTATCTCAAGATTACATAATATACAATACAAGTTGATTAAGTTATGGTTGGAATAGATTTGTTACCAATTTTCACGTAGCTAAAATGAGAAAAATTATCCAATCTTGTTTTACCCATAACTTCTTCATTTTAAATCCGTTTTGAGTGAATCAAATTGCTATGATTTCATATTGAACTCTATTTTATGAATCTAAACAGAAAAAGTATAGGTTTATTGTCGGAAAAATAAGTTACAAGTCGTTTTTGTAAAGGTAGTCATTTCAGTCGAAAGAACGACGTCTAGATGACCATTTTAGAAAACATACTTCCACTTTGAGTTTAACCATAATTTTTGGATATAGTTTCATGTTCATAATAAAAATCATTTTCTCAGAATAACAACTTTTAAATCAAAGTTTATCATAGTTTTTAATTAACTAACCCAAAACAGCCCGCGGTGTTACTACGACGGCGTAAATCCGGTTTTACGGTGTTTTTCGTGTTTCCAGGTTTTAAATCATTAAGTTAGCATATCATATAGATATAGAACATGTGTTTAGTTGATTTTAAAAGTCAAGTTAGAAGGATTAACTTTTGTTTGCGAACAAGTTTAGAATTAACTAAACTATGTTCTAGTGATTACAAGTTTAAACCTTCGAATAAGATAGCTTTATATGTATGAATCGAATGATGTTATGAACATCATTACTACCTTAATTTCCTTGGATAAACCTACTGGAAAAGAGAAAAATGGATCTAGCTTCAATGGATCCTTGGATGGCTCGAAGTTCTTGAAGCAGAATCATGACACGAAAACAAGTTCAAGTAAGATCATCACTTGAAATAAGATTGTTATAGTTATAGAAATTGAACCAAAGTTTGAATATGATTATTACCTTGTATTAGAATGATAACCTACTGTAAGAAACAAAGATTTCTTGAGGTTGGATGATCACCTTACAAGATTGGAAGTGAGCTAGCAAACTTGAAAGTATTCTTGATTTTATGAAACTAGAACTTTTGGAATTTATGAAGAACACTTAGAACTTGAAGATAGAACTTGAGAGAGATCAATTAGATGAAGAAAATTGAAGAATGAAAGTGTTTGTAGGTGTTTTTGGTCGTTGGTGTATGGATTAGATATAAAGGATATGTAATTTTGATTTCATGTAAATAAGTCATGAATGATTACTCATATTTTTGTAATTTTATGAGATATTTCATGCTAGTTGCCAAATGATGGTTCCCACATGTGTTAGGTGACTCACATGGGCTGCTAAGAGCTGATCATTGGAGTGTATATACCAATAGTACATACATCTAAAAGCTGTGTATTGTACGA
This sequence comes from Rutidosis leptorrhynchoides, assembly GCF_046630445.1. NCBI lineage: Eukaryota > Viridiplantae > Streptophyta > Magnoliopsida > Asterales > Asteraceae > Rutidosis > Rutidosis leptorrhynchoides. Next base: position 335,528,995 of record NC_092340.1, on the reverse strand, counting down.
GTACGAATACGGGTGCATACGAGTAGAATTGTTAATGAAACTGAACGAGGATGTAATTGTAAGCATTTTTGTTAAGTAGAAGTATTTTGATAAGTGTATTGAAGTCTTTCAAAAGTGTATAAATACATATTAAAACACTACATGTATATACATTTTAACTGAGTCGTTAAGTCATCGTTAGTCGTTACATGTAAGTGTTGTTTTAAAACCTTTAGGTTAACGATCTTGTTAAATGTTGTTAACCCAATATTTATAATATCAAATGAGATTTTAAATTATTATATTATCATGATATTATCATGTATGAATATCTCTTAATATGATATATATACATTAAATGTCTTTACAACGATAATCGTTACATATATGTCTCGTTTAAAAATCATTAAGTTAGTAGTCTTGTTTTTACATATGTAGTTCATTGTTAATATACTTTATGATATGTTTTCTTATCATAGTATCATGTTAACTATATATATATATCCATATATATGTCATCATATAGTTTTTACAAGTTTTAACGTTCGTGAATCACCGATCAACTTGGGTGGTCAATTGTCTATATGAAACATATTTCAATTAATCAAGTCTTAACAAGTTTGATTGCTTAACATGTTGGAAACATTTAATCATGTAAATATCAATCTCAATTAATATATATAAACATGGAAAAGTTCAGGTCACTACAGGAAGGAGGCTGTGGACAAATTACAAAGACTGAACCTGACTTCAAAGGATCCAAATGATTCAGTACCTGCTGAAGTCATTAACGAATACCTTGCTCCCGACTCTAAACCCCTGCGGACAATATTCTTCATCATCCTCTGATATTAGAATTTCTAAAATATCATCATATCTTTCATTATAAATATCCTCCATATTTCTGAAGATATTTTCTTAATTTTTCTTATTTGAAATCATTTACCTCTTCGCGCTATCTGTATTACATCATAAAAGAAACTATTTTAGTTTCTAAATTCTGAAACATTCAAGTTTAAAATAGGAATATTTTGAAGTAGTGTTGGGAACTGAAGCATGAATTAGTATAATATAATAACATTTGATCAATGTGATTATATTACAGTAAGTCATGCTGAGTTTTTAAATGGAACGTGATGATTCACAGATCATAACATCATCATGTGCCATGTTATACGACTCTTGTATTCTATTTAAACTATAAAATATCAAGAAAATATTTCTTGATGATTCGGCCTTTTCCAAGGTATTCTAGTAATTTGACAAGTCAAGATCGTGCCATCACAATTTCCTTCCTAGAACATTAACAATGTTCATTCTGAAATGTATATTTGTGAATTCTGGACCATTACAAGTGGTGCTTAATCGCAAGAAGAAAAACGAAAGGACAAAACTCCGAAATAGAAATTGGGGTATAAATTGCAGCAAATAAAAGAGAGCATTAACTGTGAATGATAATGATTATAGAAGACAGAAGCAGAGACTTTGAAATATAAGGGAACATATAAAGCCCAACGACAAACCAGAAATTATAAACCATATATATCGATGCATATAGCAATATAAAGACACGGGAGAACTAGAAACACTATAAACCCAAGAGTATAGTAGAAGTAAATAGATTCTTCCGGCGGTAGATGAAAAAGAAGAATGACCGATATGAAAGTTATAAGTATATCGAGAATCAGAACTGGATGGAGCATATTGATGAACACTTTAAAATATGAGTTGAGGGGGAAAGAATAGAAGGTGATGAAACATGACTAGGAACTTAGAAATCAACAGATTTAACTCACACAATGACGGAATAAGTGAATCAAACCCTCTAGTAAATAGGTTAAGATTTTTGGGATTAATTTAGTCATACCATAACTAAATCAAGTGTGATTAGATCAACACCTAGAGCTATTATTCACCACCTGGGTGATTTGGGTTGAGAGAGAATCGGAGGAGCTCACTAGATCTGAGTGTGTGTAACAAATGAGAGGCTTAACCTAAAATGAAGAACATAAGACTTTATATACTCCTGCTGTTGACTCACTCGTACGATTCATCCATCACACATACGAGTTGGTTTCATCAGTCGTACGGGTGATCACTCACTCGTGTCTTCTCATTTAGGTTGTAATTGTGACTTAGCTCAGCATCAACCGTGCATATGAGCCTATCAGCCGTACTAGTGAGGCTTCACTCGTACGTCTGACTAAGTCTAACATAGTCAAGCATCTAAATCTCGTTCCTGCAGTTCCTGTAACCACATACAAACACGGATAGGATAATAACGAGCAAACATGGTGGCCTGTAAACTGTTGTACCTGCAATGGACGTGGGTAGATGTCTAGGGACTTGCATAAAATGCATCAACAGAAGGTGTGAGTTGTAAGGAAACGAAGGAGGTGAATTTATAAGAAAATCTCCGACAGAACAATTAAAATGGACGATCGCATTTAAAGCGGATCCTAATTCCCTTGATTACCGGATAGTCAAATCTTATTAAGAAGATTTTCTTCAAATCCCTTGAAATCTGGGAATCAATCATATCTACGTCAAATGATAAGATGAATCTACACTTACTCATTTCACTCTTCTATGTTAGCTTCATTCGTACTCTTCATATAAATGGATTGTTTATCCAAATTATTCGCTGATGATAAAACTCTAATTTTCAGTCTGTATGCATCATGAAAACATACTTATTATCATTCACGACCTTTCCACTTAAATTTCGGGACGAAATTTCTTTAACGGGTAGGTACTGTGACAACCCGGAAATTTCCAACCAAATTTAAACTTTATCTTTATATTATTCCGACACGATAAGCAAAGTTTGTTAAGTTAAATCTCAAGAATTTTAAATTGTGTTCATACATTCATTATAACCTCGACCAAATTCCGACGATTTACGAACCGTTATATATAAATAAATATGTATATATATGTATATATATATTATAACTTGAGAATATTAATAAAGTATTAAACGTATAATACTTTACATGAACGTATTTGTTTCAATATGTTTATCGATGAAATTAGAAGATAATATCAAATGATTGATTTATCAGATACATTATGATATGATTACGGGTCTATGTTATGAGGTCCACTGTGATTTAAGAAATCTATTCTTTTTGACAACATTCGGAAAATGGTAAAGTGATTTATAAGTAAGAACGTGAAGTGTAAATAACTTAGATGTTGGATATCGACAAGTTAAGTAACTCGACATTTTTCATTAAGATGATTTCATACGTTTATTTAACCTTTGAACTTTATCTCATGCTTCACCAACAAACTGTAATTTAAAAACTTGAAACCTATTATGAATATATATGATTCTACTTTTCTAAAACATTTTATGATATAACGATTTCCATTATTTTAACCTTTAAAAAAAATGATTCTTAAAAATATATTTGGTTTTGGAAAACAAAATTATTATATTTATTTGATTTAGTTTCAAATGTACAAAAACGTTTTCAGTTTAAAAAGAACTTTATTATTAAAACGTATATAACTTTTATAAATATCTAGAACCACTTTTGACAACTCATTACTTAACCAGTATGATAAAGATAACGATATTTATATTTTATTTTATTAAATATATATAACGATTTAAATTAATATTATATATATTTATACGCGTATTATACGTACATAGTTTTAAACTTTTACTATACTTAAACTTTACCTTTACTTTATTTTTACTTTACTTTAACTTTAATAATTCACTTTAATAATTCATACTTTAATAATTCACTTTAATAATTCATACTTTAATAATTCACTTTAATAATTCATACTTTAATAATTCACTTTAATAATTCATACTTTAATAATTCACTTTAATAATTCAAAAATCTATTATAAATAGAATTCAATAGGTTTCATTATTTCATAGAAACTTGAAAATATTTTTCTCTAAACTCTCTCAATCGATTTACATATATATATATTTACTCCGTATTATTTCAAGATATTATTAGTATACATAAAATATTACGTCAGAGTGCCGTCCGAGTGATTTTGAAATTGTTTTTCGAGTGGGATTGGATTAAGGAAATTATGGGTTATAGCTATGGAGGTGATTGGGTATGGTTCATGGGTATGCTCGTGAGGTCAATATAGTGTTTATCATCTCCGTTGCGTCTACGTACCTTTCCTGCAATATTGAATCTCAATATTGATACGTGAGTACTCATAATTTAACTTTTACATACTAATAGTGTATCCTTGACTAGTGCTCGAGTATATTGGATTATGCATATTTGTACTTTTGATATTGCCTTTAGTTAGGTTATATTGAATCCTGAATTAGTTATATATACGACTGAGATAAGGTATAAGATATGCATGTCGTTGGAAAGCTAACAAAAAATTAAGAACTTTTCATTTAGATATCGAATAATTTCGATGAACGGATTTGAAGTTATAGTCCATCGAATTTTTGTACTATTATTAAAAATGATTATTATTATCGTCGTTATTATCGTCGTTTTAGTTTTATCTTATTATTATTATTATTATTATCTTTATCAATAAAAGGATTTATCATTAAAAAAATTGTTATTTTTTATTATTATTACTATCGTTATTATCGTTAAAGTTATAATTAGTATTATTATTATTATCCAATTATTATTATTATTATTATTATTATTATTGGTATTATTATTATTATTATTATCATTATTAATATATATATCATTATTTAAAAATGGTTATTGTTATTGTTAATATTATTATTACTATATTATCATTAAGATAATTATTAGTATTATCGTTAATAATGTTATAGTAACTATCATTATTAATATTAGTGTAATTAAAACAAATATTTGTAACACCTAATTATTTTGATTACTATTATTATCATTATTACGAACACGATATAAAAGACGATTAAAAGCAATTTAATGAAACGATTAGGAAATAATGGGTAAGAGTATCATGATGAAATTAAAATATTATAAGATATTGATTTAGATAAAATTATCGTTCTTATTATTTTTATCATTACTATTATTATTAAAATTATCGTTAGTATTAAAACTATCATTTTAACAAAAATTATCATTTTAATAGAAATGTCATTGTTACTATAAAATATCATTATTATTATTATTTTAAATAGAATTATTATTTTAAAGATAATATTAAAAATTATCGTAAATATTAAAGTTATCATAATTAGAATTATCGTTTATCATAATGTCATCTTAGTAATTATAAATATTGATATTTTTATAATAATAATTATTATTACAAAATAATACAACTTTTACTTACTATCATTATAGATATTATTTTATCAAATAAATATGTGATACAAACATATTTTACTACGTGTAATAACTTACTTTAATAATATCTATCATATTATCTTTATGATATTAAATGAACCCTATAAATTTTATTACTTAATATATATAAAAGTATATTTTATTATATAAATTTAATATAAAATTTTATTAATAAATTTTATTATATTATTTACTCTAATAAATCTTTTAAAAATATTTAAAAATATAAAACGAAGATATTTAAACTATATATTAATCATGTATAGATTTTTGGAAATTATTTTAAGTCAAATTTACTTTTGTTGACTTTTGCATATTAGTCTCGAGCATTAGGATTGTGGTACACTATGACTTGACCTAATTTGTTAGACAATTTTGACCAACACATAAATAATATAATTAATTTAGGTTCGTGAATCTGAGGCCAACCTTGCACTTGTTCAATGACGTTATATGTATTTTTACTACGAAATACAGTATGGTGAGTTTTATTTGCCTTTTCACCCTTTATATTTTTGGGCTGAGAATACATGCGCAACTTTTATAAATGTTTGACGAAATAGACACAAGTAATTGAAACTACATTCTATGGTTGAATTATCAAAATCGAATATGCCCCTTTGTATTAAAGTCTGGTAATCTAAGAATTAGGGAACAGACACCCTAATTGACGCGAATCATAAAGATAGATCTATTGGGCCTAACAAACCCCATCCAAAGTACCGAATGCTTTAGTACTTCGAAATTTATATCATGTCCGAAGGAGGATCCCGGAATGATAGGGGATATTCTTATATGTATCTAGTTAATGTCGGTTACCAGGTGTTCACCATATGAATGATTATTTTTGTCTCTATGCATGGGACGTATATTTATGAGAACTGGAAATGAAATTCTTGTGGTCTATTAAAATGATGGAAATAAATGATTATGATAAACTAATGAACTCACCAACCTTTTGGTTGACACTTTAAAGCATGTTTATTCTCAGGTGTTAAAGAAATCTTCCGCTGTGCAATTGCTCATTTTAAAGATATTACTTGGAGTCTTTCATAGCATATTTCGAAGAACGTTGCATTCGAGTCATTGAGTTCATCAAAGATTATTATTAAATCAATTTATAGTTGGATAGTGAATATTATGAAATGGTATGCATGCCTGTCAATTTTTGATGTAAAGAAAGATTGTCTTTTAAAAACGAATGCAATGTTTGTAAAATGTATCATATAGAGGTCAAATACCTCGCAATGTAATCAACTATTGTGAATCGTTTATAATGTATATGAACGGGTTCTTTCAGTTGGTATCAGAGCGGTGGTCTTTACGTATTAAGTCATTTTATTTTTATGATATAATTTTTGTATTTTTTTTAAGAAACGAAGTTAAATTAATAATGTACAATTTGTAAAGCACAACGTACAATGTGTAGCTTAAATAGTTGAATTTAAATTAATTCATTTACTATTCACATGAAAACGACATGATAGAAATTATTAATTATAAGTTACATAGAATACCCCTGAAGTATTTAATAAAAATGACTTTTTAAAATTTTAAATTCGATTTACGCATTATATTATTATGTCGACAAGCGTAGGACAAAAAATATGTGAGCTGTAAAATGAAGCCATGCGATCGCATGGCCTACACACTAAAACCCCATGCAATCGCATGGGGACTGATTCCACAAAACATCTATAAAGTCGATCAGTTTTGGCTTCGAGACACATACACAAATACATCTATCTCTCTCTGTAAACATATATATATATATATATATATATATATATATATATATATATATATATATTATTTATATTATTATTAAGATTAATATTATTATTAATCTTATCATTATTAGTAGTATTAGTATTATTATTATTTATACATAAAATACTATGACGAGGTTATGAGCGTGTCACTTTCAAAATGGGTTTTCAAACGGGATAGAGCTAAGGAAATTATGGGTTATAACTATGGAAGTTATGGGTAATATTCATGGGTATTGTTTGCAAATCAAACCTAGTATTTATCATCTCTGTTGCGTCTACGTACTTTCCTGCAATATTGAATCACAATATTGATACGTAAGCACTCATATTTTATCTTTTATATATTAATTGTGTATCCATGTCTAGTGCTCGAGTATATATATTTATGCATGCTAGTATGCTAAATTTTGTCGTTAAACAGTTTATGATGAATCACGAATTAAATACATATATTACTGATAAAAGGTATATGATATGCATGTTTTTGGAAAGCTGGTGAAAAATCAATAACTTTTCATTTAGAAATCGTGTAATTTCGATGAACGAATCAAAAGATATGGTCAACTGAATTATGATTGACGTTAATCGGAATTGCTTTTGAATCTGCAATTAATATTTAAACAACTTGTTTGTAAGATTGATAAATTGGATTTTTGAATATTACCAACCGAGTAAATGAATCCTTATATAAGGTACGTCTCGTTTTGTTAAACAACTGTCAAAATTGACTTTTTGAAACGACTTTGGATAACTTTTGTATGTCGATATCGAGCATTAGGATTGTGATACACTATGACCAGTCCTAGCTGGATAAGACATTTATTGACCAACATATGTTCTCTAGGTTGAGATCTACGGTTAATTGGTATTCCGAGTTTCGGTCACGTTTCGGTGAACGACTTTATGTGCTCCTAAGGTGAGTTTCATTTGCTCCCTTTTTAATTGCTTTTGCAATCTATATTTTTGGGCTGAGAATACATGCACTTTATTTTAAACGCAATGGATACAAGTACATACTAAATTCTACACTGAGTTTGAACCGAAAATCCCTTAGCTTTGGTAACTGTTAACTGCCAGTTATAAGAACTGGTGGGCGCGAGTAGTAGTATATGGATCCATAGGGCTTGATATCCCCATCCGAGCTAGAGCAATAGCCTTTTAACGGACGTATTTTATTTGAGAAGCGTACACGTTGGTTTGCGTGTATTATTAAGATGATTATACAAAGGGTACAAATTATATATACGTTAAGTTTAGTTACCAGGGTGCTCAATTTCATAGAATATTTTGATAAACGTTTCAGATGAAACAACTGAAATCTTGTGATCCACCTTTATGTACAGATTATGCAAAACATTAAAACTATGAACTCACCAACCTTTGTGTTGACACTTGTTAGCATGTTTATTCTCAGGTTCCCTAGAAGTCTTCCGCTGTTTGCTTATATGTTAGACAAGCTATGTGCATGGAGTCTTACATGGCATATTTTTCAAGGAAACGTTGCATTCGCCAAATCATCACCATGTATCTTATTTTGACTGCATTGTCAACGGAAGTACTATTGTAAACTATTATTTACGGTGATTGTCTATATGTAGAAATCATCAGATATCGAAAACCTTTGATTTAAATATTCATTTATGGTGAGCCTTTTCAAAAGAATGCAATGTTTACAAAACGTATCATATAGAGGTCAAATACCTCGCTATGAAATCGATGAATGACGTGTTCGTCCATATGAATTTGGAGCGATCGTCACAGTTGGTATCAGAGCGTTGGTCCTAGCGAACCAGGTCTTGCATGAGTGTGTCTAACTGATAGTTGTTAGGATGCATCAGTAAGTTTGGACTTCGACTGCGTGTTAAAAGTTTTGCTTATCATTTCTTGTCGGAAATTACATGCTTATCATTCTTAAGTCTAGACACGTTTTCCTGCATTTATTGCATAAATAGTGTTTAGACAAAAATTCATATCTTAGCGTATCTGTTACTATAAACTTTTCCTGACATCTTTCGAAAATTTTTCCGTAATTTATGGAATTTGGTATTATATATACATATGTAAATTATGTATTGAAGAATACCAAACTAAATTCTATAATCTAATTCATATCAAAAATCATCTCCCTAATTATACAAGATGGATCCCGTATCTAGTTCAAATTCCTTAAACTCTGACAGCTATTCCGATATGGATATTCACCTGAATTCCGAAGACAGTGTAACCGGAATGGATCAACCAATTAGCCATCATCTATTCTGGATGAATTGGGGATGGGTTCGTAGCCTACTTAATTATTGGAGACAAGAAGAAGGCGATCCCTTCCATCCACCACATTGCCCTCTTGGCGATGAACCTGAAGCACTTACCGGCGAACCTGTTCGAGACACCATTTTCGCTCTCATTTCCAGAGTATCTCATCACGATAATATACTATCTCAAATTCTGGATCTTATTCATCCGCTCGTCCGAACCGCCAATCATCCCGGTGTAGTAGAAGAAGTCAACGAGCTTCGCGCTCGAGTAGTGGCTTTGGAGAATATGGTGCAAAGGTTACAAGCACCAGCAGAATCACCGGCATCAACAGTACCACTAACAACAACACCAACAGTACCATTACTACCACCAACAACATCCGCATCGCAAACCTCAACTTCACAATCTGTTCCACGAGCATCAACGTCATACGCACCATAGTTACCAAGAAATACCAGCAACAATAACCGATGAAGTATTAACTCCTTTCCTCTGAAGAAATTTTATGTATATTTAATATATATGAATTTTGAAATCAAAATAAATCTTTTCGTACTAAGCTATTACATGTGAATCTTAACTGGTAGGTACTACTCGGTTAGTTCATATTACTAATATGCAATGATGTACATCCTTCCTTAACAACTTAACCATTGTTAACTACAATCTCTGTTTCAATCCAATGAATTCCATTTCATAATAAACCAAGTGTATTAATCAATTACATAATTGATTTTACATTTTCAATTTCGATATACTCGAAACTTTTTAGAAAACATCATCTGTGTCTTGTAAGGTTCACAAAAATTCCATGAGCACCAACATCCTTCACCGAGGAATATCAATAAGAATAAATAATAAAGTGTTGATTTCATTAGTGAAAAACTCCGCAAAGATTATGTAATCTTTAATGTTTTAGAGATTAATCATTTCTAAGTCAAGCCGAAAATCAAATGAGCTTAATATGATATTAACTCATTAAATCCATATTACATCTGAAGAAATATACATACATATATTTTCATAAAGACTGTAATGAAAATTCTTTTGTACAAAATATTACTTGTGAAATCTTTAACGGGTAGGTAAATCCCGGGAAATATATAAGTTCACAATTAATATGTTATACTGTACATTCTTCAACTTTGAAAAAAAAAATTATTAACTATGCTCACAGCGATATACAATCGTTTTCATACAAATTCAATTACATATTATGATATTGACGGATCAGAATCCAAGTCAAGATTTAACAGGTAACATCATTCTTAGATTCCTACATCTTTCGAAGCTATACTTTGACTTCAAAACTGTGCTAGAACATCATAGAACCCAGAAAAGTATTTGTATCATTCAAATTCCTAGAACATCATATGAATATTAACGATTACAATCTATGTTCAAATCCCTCAAAATTCCTAAAGACACTTCAAATAATGAATCATCGAGATGATGATCCAACCACATGTTACCGCAGTCTTGTACCTGAAAAACTCTCAAAATCAAAGTCATAGTTTAACACGTATCCGTGTCAGACCCTTTGGCATTTATTAGCTAAAATAACTTTTCAATCTCTTTTCAAAATAGACAGTTTTGTCACCACTCAAGCAAAATCACCTTCAATTGTTCATTTGAATAAGTCTTATTATAACGATTAACCCTTCATCATTGTTACCGGGGAACCTTTCATATTCCACCACATTAGCAGTAAACTTATCAACAACTTCATTGATCATTAAGCCTCTCCGAAAAATCACGATAATTATTCATTGAAACTCTATCAAGTACCCATATACAACTTGTAACAACAATTGTCATACCAACTACTGGGAATTAGCAAATCAGTATTTCGAATTTCACAGCAATTCTACGCCAACAGTTATATATAAACATATAATGTCTATCTCCTAGACTTATTTATTCCGAATGTGAAGTTTCTGAAAAACATCCCAAACTATGAACTAGTTCTCTGAAATTAGAACAATGCTGATGAAGCAGCAAAAACTGTAAACGACCTTAACAGTCAAAAGTTTGATGATAAAGAATAGTATGGTGGTAAAGCTGAGAAAAAGAGAAGGTTTGAAACTGGAAAATGGATTGAAAAAACCATGAAGGAGGCTGTGGACAAATCACAAGGACGAAATCTACCTTCAAAGGATTCAAATGAATCAGTGTCTGCCAAAGTCGCTAACAAACACCTTACTCCTCATTCTAAACCTTCACAGACAGATTTTCCGCATCATCCTCTGATATTAGAAATTCTAAGATATCATCGTATCTTTCATTATAAATATCCTCGATATTTCTGGAGATATCTTTATAACTATTCTTATCTGAAATCATTCATCTCTTCGCGCTATCTGTATTACATCATAAAAGAAACTATTTTAGTTTCTAAATTCTGAAACCTTCAAGTTTAAAATATGAATGTTTTGAAGTAGTGTTGGGAACTGAAGCATGAATTAGTATAATATAATGACACTTGATCAACGTGATTATATTACAGTAAGTCATGCTGAGTTTCTAATAGAACGTGATAAAGGTTCACAGATCCCACCCTCATTATGAACCATGTTACATAACTCTTTTATTCTATATAATCTCTAAATATATCAAGAAAATATATTTTTGGATGATTCGGTCTTTTCCGGATATTCTAGTAATTTGACAAATCAAGATCGTGCCATTACAATTTCCTTCTTAGAACATTAACTATGTTCATTTCAAAATCCATACCTACGAATTCTGGAGCATTATTCGCTTGACTTGAAGGCGGGAAGAGAGAACGAAAGCATGAAGCTTCGAAATATAACCGAGAATATAAAGCCCGATAAAAACACATAAATTACAAACCATGAATATCAATAAGTATTGCAACGTAAAGACACGGGAGAACTAAAAACACTATAAAGCCAAGAGTATAGTAAAAGTGAATAGATTCCTCCGGCGGCAGATGAAAAAGAAGAATGATAGATATGAAAGTTAGGAGTATATCAAGAATCAGAACTGGATGAAGCATTTACACAATCTATTAAGAAGTATTAAATAAGTAAGAAGATTATAGGAGTAGTGAAAATGAATGAAACGGAAGAGGTCAATTTATAGTGAAATATCATACATAGCAATCGAGGCAGATTACGCATTTAAAGAAAATCTTAATTTTTGCAAATTCCGAAGAATCAAATCTTATTTAGATTATGAAGATTTTCTATTCTTTAAATTCCAGAAATCAATCGTTACTACGTCAAGAGATAAGACGCATCTCTATTCTTCATTTCACTCTTTTACGATAACTTCCCCTCATACGCTTCGAGTAATTGGATTGTTTTATCCATATTATTCAACGGTGATCGAAATTCTATTTATCAACTCATATTCGTCATAAAAATATTTTTATTGTTAACCATGACGACCACACTCAAATTTCGGGACGAAATTTCTTTAACGGGGAGGTACTGTGATGACCCGGAAAAATTTTGACTTATTTAAACCAATTCTCTATATGATTTAATATTTTCGACATGATAAGCAATGAATTTTGACAAGTTTTAAAACTTTAGAAAATGATTTTTTATATAACGGTTGACCACCCTGTTTGTCCAATGATTTACGAACGTCATAACATGTATTATATACATATTTTAATAAATATAAGAGTTTTCGATATATACGGAATCATGCGAATAATATTTATATACGAAATGATTAAAAATTTACTATTAAACGATGCTATTTCAAATTAAAAATTTTACGTATTAAGTCATTTTATTTTTATGATATAATTTTTGTATTTTTTTAAGAAACGAAGTTAAATTAATAATGTACAATTTGTAAAGCACAACGTACAACGTGTAGCTTAAATAGTTGAATTTAAATTAATTCATTTACTATTCACATGAAAACGACATGATAGAAATTATTAATTATAAGTTACATAGAATACCCCTGAAGTATTTAATAAAAATGACTTTTTAAAATTTTAAATTCGATTTACGCATTATATTATTATGTCGACAAGCGTAGGACAAAAAATATGTGAGCTATAAAATGAAGCCATGCGATCGCATGGCCTACACACTAAAACCCCATGTGATCGCATGGGGACTGATTCCACAAAACATCTATAAAGTCGATCAGTTTTGGCTTCGAGACACATACACAAATACATCTATCTCTCTCTGTAAACATATATATGTATATATATATATATATATATATATATATATATATATATATATATATATATATATATATATATATATATATATATATATATATATATATATTATTTATATTATTATTAAGATTAATATTATTATTAATCTTATCATTATTAGTAGTATTAGTATTATTATTATTTATACATAAAATACTATGACGAGGTTATGAGCGTGTCACTTTCAAAATGGGTTTTCAAACGGGATAGAGCTAAGGAAATTATGGGTTATAACTATGGAAGTTATGGGTAATATTCATGGGTATTGTTTGCAAATCAAACCTAGTGTTTATCATCTCTGTTGCGTCTACGTACTTTCCTGCAATATTGAATCACAATATTGATACGTAAGCACTCATATTTTATCTTTTATATATTAATTGTGTATCCATGTCTAGTGCTCGAGTATATATATTTATGCATGCTAGTATGCTAAATTTCGTCGTTAAACAGTTTATGATTAATCACGAATTAAATACATATATTACTGATAAAAGGTATATGATATGCATGTTTTTGGAAAGCTGGTGAAAAATCAATAACTTTTCATTTAGAAATCGTGTAATTTCGATGAACGAATCAAAAGATATGGTCAACTGAATTATGATTGACGTTAATCGGAATTGCTTTTGAATCTGCAATTAATATTTAAACAACTTGTTTGTAAGATTGATAAATTGGATTTTTGAATATTACCAACCGAGTAAATGAATCCTTATATAAGGTACGTCTCGTTTTGTTAAACAACTGTCAAAATTGACTTTTTGAAACGACTTTGGATAACTTTTGTATGTCGATATCGAGCATTAGGATTGTGATACACTATGACCAGTCCTAGCTGGATAAGACATTTATTGACCAACATATGTTCTCTAGGTTGAGATCTACGGTTAATTGGTATTCCGAGTTTCGGTCACGTTTCGGTGAACGACTTTATGTGCTCCTAAGGTGAGTTTCATTTGCTCCCTTTTTAATTGCTTTTGCAATCTATATTTTTGGGCTGAGAATACATGCACTTTATTTTAAACGCAATGGATACAAGTACATACTAAATTCTACACTGAGTTTGAACCGAAAATCCCTTAGCTTTGGTAACTGTTAACTGCCAGTTATAAGAACTGGTGGGCGCGAGTAGTAGTATATGGATCCATAGGGCTTGATATCCCCGTCCGAGCTAGAGCACTAACCTTTTAACGGACGTATGCTATTTGAGAAGCGTACACGTTGGTTTGCGTGTATTATTAAGATGATTATACAAAGGGTACAAATTATATATACGTTAAGTTTAGTTACCAGGGTGCTCAATTTCGTAGAATATTTTGATAAACGTTTCAGATGAAACAACTGAAATCTTGTGATCCACCTTTATGTACAGATTATGCAAAACATTAAAACTATGAACTCACCAACCTTTGTGTTGACACTTGTTAGCATGTTTATTCTCAGGTTCCCTAGAAGTCTTCCGCTGTTTGCTTATATGTTAGACAAGCTATGTGCATGGAGTCTTACATGACATATTTTTCAAGGAAACGTTGCATTCGCCAAATCATCACCATGTATCTTATTTTGACTGCATTGTCAACGGAAGTACTATTGTAAACTATTATTTACGGTGATTGTCTATATGTAGAAATCATCAGATATCGAAAACCTTTGATTTAAATATTCATTTATGGTGAGCCTTTTCAAAAGAATGCAATGTTTACAAAACATATCATATAGAGGTCAAATACCTCGCTATGAAATCGATGAATGACGTGTTCGTCCATATGAATTTGGAGCGATCGTCACATTCTTTCAGTTACAACAAGATCATGAACAAAGTAAATGTTGATCTTAGTGTGTTCCATCCCTTGTTGAATCGAAATGGACTCACTTACATTATCACAATAAATGAAAGTGATAGAAAACAACGTGCAATGAATCTCATGAAGAATGTCGTGTGACTAACAAGCGTGGTAGTTGTGAAAGCTAAGAAAAAGTTGAGTGGTAATTTGTGAGTCAGTTGTTAATGTTCATGAGTAGGTCTCATAATAATGATAGTTGAAGGACTTATGTGTAAATATTGTTTAGGTTATTATTGTATTGGGTGTTGATAATCTCACTTATGCTTTTAATAAATTCACTCATAATCATGTTTAACATGAACCTATTATCAAGTTAGATTAAATTAAATGAGTTCTTATGTGACATTGTGAGGTTAATTTTGGATATTATTTATGTATTTGGTTTGTTTGAAGAATTTTATATCAGTTTGAGCGTTTGTTTCTCTCTCACTTCAAATCTGAATAAATAATAGAGATATAAGTTTAGGCCCGTTGTATTATATTGGACATACCAAATATACACTTTACATAATGTTGACATGTACGCTCGTTTGAAAGGAAATTTCTAAAATATATTTTGAGCCGTTCAAAAAAATAATAAAAAATAAATAATATACTTTGAATTTTAAAATACTGAAATGAATTTGTAACAATATCGTTATTAACATATACATAATCGGAAATGTACTAATTGTCGTTAGATTTCTACTGTTTATGAGGATACAAATGTCATTTTTAATTTTGTTTTTAATATTCATCTCTGGTTATGTGATACTTTAATTTTGCTTAACATTAATTTTTTTTTTTTATGAAATTAATTAGTATTTGTAAAAGTAAAACCAAATTTCTCTCTCACACGCTCCCTAGGTATCCGTGCCTACCTATTCAATTTGAACTTTTCTGTTCACTGGTTTTTTATTTCTGATCATCGCTTGCTGCTCTTAATTAAACTCTTGCATCTCCACTCAAGAAGTAAGTATCGATCTAAAAAAAATACACGCTCCCGTATCACTTTCGGTGCCGTAATTTTTCATCGTTCCATTACTCGTCGGTTTGTAGTCCCTACGCTGATCTTCTTTCCGACCACCGGCATCTCGCCGATGATTCGGTTTTACCAGCTTTTGTAGAATAATGTTCAATAGCCAATTTTCTCTCTTAGCGACTTGAGGTCTGTCCGGTTTCTCCGATTACAGATTTGACGAACATGCGACTTTTCTGGGTTATTCAGTACGGGATCTGTTTGTTGACTGAGGTTCGAGATTGTTTTGCTCTGGTCCTTCCGTATGTTCGTTGGGGTTAGGTAAGTCTCGATGTTTCTTTGACTACAGTTTCTCTTTCTCGGATTCGTTCTTCTAGGTGGGTGTAGGCGACGAGCTCCTACAGAGCTCTATACCGATTTAGACCGGGTTTCGGCTTTTGGTTGGTAGGCCTTGATATGTTGGGTTCGTGGTTGTTGTGTTGCTTGTGTGTTGAAGCCCGATGATTTCGATTGTCTGGCAGCTTCCGGAGCCTATCTAGGACGGTTGGCGACTAGTGGCAGCCTAAGATGGTTGCGAGCGGTGTCTGGTGGTCCGTGGTGGCTGTAGGCGAGTGCACTTGGTGGTTGGTGGTCGCTGCTAGTGCATTTGGTGGCTACCTGTTGGCCTAAAGACTAATCGGTGGCTATCTGGCAGGCGCTAGAGGCTACCGACGGTAGATGGTGGTTGTTTGTTACTCATGAAGCTGTTGGCGGTTGCTAGTGGTAGGCGGTAGCCTACGGTGGTATTGGTGGCGGCTGATTGCCGCTAAATGGCGGCTGGAGTTGCGGGTTTGTAATGTCCTTAGAAGATCTGGTGGAAAGGGTCTGGTTCCTTTACGATTTGATTATCCTTTGGGTCCCGTTTGGTTGCTGGTCGTGTGGTTCATTCATTCAATTTATCCAGTCGTTTGTTGCCAGCGTAGTTGACTTTGTTGACTTCGAAAAATAGTTCACGGGTTAGGTGTTATTAGGTTGCCCGGTGATTGGTTTGAATTAGCGGTTTCTGAGGAGTGAAGATGCGGAGTCAGATACGGGGTCGGGGTTATGTATTTGTTTTATGCTTAGGTTTGGTGGTTTGTTTGTTTGCTTTTTCAATTGTTATCTCTATAGTGCTCACTCGGTATTTCAATGTTTTCGTTCATAGTGTTTAGAACGAACTGAGCGAGAGATAATGAGTTTTGGTCGTTTTTGATCTAGTACTTCCACAGCAGATCGTCATCATCTGCTCAATTTTGTTTCACCGGATCCTTTGTTCTATTATATACGGAGTATATATTAATATTTTTTGCAAAAATAAATAGTATTTGTAAAAAATGTTTTATGTTGACGTTATCACCTTTGTTTTTCACCTATGCTGTTATGCGCGATGACCCGCTCTCTCCTTTACATATAAACTTTCAAATATGTAAACTTATTTTATTCTATTGGAAATATTCATTTTAATTAAACATGATAGTTATTATCAATCAAATGATGTGCTATAAATATATATCTATCTATACATTATATAAAGCGCGTGATAATAATCTTACGTGTCATCTCCTGATTAATTCATGTCATGTGTCAACTCCCCCTTTATTTCTGTCACGTGTCAGTGTATCAATTATTTCCATATATTAATCATATTATTAGATTTCCTGATTGAATTTAATATACAAATTTCATTACCTAAAATATTATATTATAATATATATATTGATATTAATATTATATATTATATTATTATTATAAAACTGTTTTTAATGATCATAAATAATATTGTTTTAAACAATACAATGATTTAATATAATACTGACAATATTTAAATATATAATATGGTCATATATTGAAAATCATTTAAAATAATTTTTATTGTAATAAAAATCATAAAATAAATAATTCTTTATTAACATCATAATATTATTTATAAATGATATTTTATATAATATAAAAATAAAATTAATTCACAGTTTACCCATATATTTTAAAAATTAAGTTAATATAATATTTTTAGAATATTATATAAACGCACATGCCTATGTTATAAATTGAAGTTAAAATGGTTATTTGATAATTCTTATATATATTTAGATATATGTCTGCTTTGTTTCGTTTGAAATTTTATCATTAAAAAAATTAGTTTGTATTAAAAACATAAACAATTAGAAGATTTACATAAAATATCATTCATAACGATCAATTTTAAAATAACTTTTTTCGGGCTTATGTTTGATGTTTTATTGATTATTTGTCAATTGAAGTTACAATGATTTCAACGGACGGACTCGTTATCTACGTGTTAATATTCAATAATAATGTTTTCGATACAAATGTTATCAGCATTAAATAATTTTTTATTTATAATTATATTATACATTTGATAATTATCAATATTAAAGTTATCGACTACTATAATATATACAAATGTCGTTCAACGCATGAACTCATAAAACTAGTATAAAAGTTGATGGGATTTTAGTTCCAAAAAAAATTGATCCGGTGGGTCTCGGTGACTTTCGTCCTATTAGTCTGCTCGGTAGTTTTTATAAGTTACTAGCAAAAACACTAGCAATCCGTTTAAAACGTGTAATACCAAAGCTTGTTAGTCAAGAGCAAAGTGCTTTTATCAAAGGCCGGTACATAGTTGATGGGATTTTGGTTGCCAATGAAGTCATTGAGGAGCTAAAGATAAGGAAATGTAAAAGCCTAGTCTTCAAAGCGGACTTCGCAAAAGCATTCGACAGTATAAACTGGAAGTACCTCCTAGGTGTCCTGAAATTAATGGGTTTTGGTGAAAGGTGGATAGCTTGGATTGACTCCTGTCTTAAATCGGCATCGGTATCCGTACTCGTTAACGGATCCCCTACAAAAGAATTCGAGTTAAAAAGAGGGGTAAGGCAAGGAGATCCGCTCTCTCCCTACCTTTTTATCTTAGCTACGGAAGGTTTAAGTCTCCTTATGAAAAGTGCTATCGAGAAAAACTTGTTCAAGGGGGTGGAAGTAGGAATGAACAAAGTCGTGGTGTCGCACCTCCAATATGCCGACGACACCATACTTTTTGGTGAATGGAGCCGGTGAAATGCAATTAATCTTATGAAAAATATTGAAATGCTTCGAGAAACTATCTGGCCTGAAAGTTAATTTCTCGAAAAGCTCTCTTTTCGGTGTCGAGGTCCCTAGTGAATGTTGTAACCATATGGCTGCCATTTTGGGGTGTAGTATGGGTGAGTTCCCGATGACCTATCTCGGGTTACCAATTAGGTGCAAAATGAACAAGTTGAAAGAATGGAAGCCGTATATAGACAAGGTTCGTGGTAGATTGTCGGAGTGGAAATCGAAAAGTTTGTCGTTTGGAGGCCGTCTCACCCTTATTAAATCGGTACTTAGTAGTCTCCCGCTGTATGCTTTCTCCCTATTCCGTGCTCCCTCAGGTGTCATTGATCGACTGGAAGGTATGAGGCGTCAATTTTTTTGGGGCTGGCCGGGTGATAATTCTAAAATTTCATGGGTGGGTTGGGATTCTATATTGGCTCCTTATGATCGGGGCGGGCTAAATATAGGCTCACTCAAAGCCAAAAATTTGGCTTTATTGGGCAAGTGGTGGTGGCGTTTTCGTACTCAAAAAATGTCTTTTGGGTTTCTATCATCAAAAGTATTTATGGGTGGGATGGGGGTTTGGGTTCGAATGTAATTTCTTCTTCGGGTAATCGATCTGTATGGTACTACATACAACAAATGGACGCGGTTTTCAAGAAATTCAATTTAAATCTTGCTGATTCTTTCTCTAGAGTTGTTTGCATTGGTAATGACGTTTTGTTTTGGAAGGATCTATGGATTTCTGATCAACCTTTGTGCGAGATATTTGGCCGTCTTTACAGGTTAGAAGTAGATAAAAACACTCTTGTTTCGGAAAGAGTTAAAAAAGATGGTGAAAGAATGTTACTGAGCTTCGATTGGGTCAGGGGGCCTTTTGGCCGAATAGCGGGTGAACTGCTCCAGTTAGAAGGGTTAATTAACTCGTTCAGGTTCGCGGATGGTTTAGAGGATTCGTGGGTTTGGTCGCTTCATAATAGTGGGATATACACCGCTCGTGCAGCTACGGAGCTACTTAACGAAAAAATCCTTCAACCAAACTTTCTGCAGCAAGGCACACTTAGAAATAACTTGTTGCCTCAAAAGCTTGGTATATTTGTGTGGCATACTAAGTTAAACCGTCTCCCGGTTCGTGTTGAATTGGATAAACGGGGTGTTGACTTCGAATCTACTAGGTGCCCAGTTTGCAACAACGCCCTTGAAATAGTTGAACATGTTGTTCATTCCTGTTCTTTTGCATCCGAATTATGGCGACGTATCTTGAATTGGTGGAACAAAAGTGGGATCTCGTTTGCAAATTGTAATGATCGTTTTCGAGGAAAATCTTCTAATTCACAACCGCATTCTTTCTCAAAAATGTGGCAAGCAATTGAATGGGTTAGTGGATACATGATCTGGAAAAATAGGAATATGAAAGTTTTCGAGAAAAAAGATTGGAGTGTCCCGTTGGCGGTCAATGAAATACAAGTGAAAAGCTTCCTTTGAATCTCGGCTCGGTGGAAGAAGGGTACAATCGAATGGAACCAATGGCTTCTCAATCCTTGGGTGTACGAAAATTTTGATGACCACGGCAAGCGCTTTTTTCTTCATGTCTTCGTGTTTTTTTAGTCCATAGTTATACTCTTGTAATCCGTGTTTGTGTGTGTTGTATGCTGCTGTTGTAGCTTGATTTAGGTTGTTCCAGGCCATGTGCTCTCTCAACGCATGTGGTACATTGCTCCTGTCTTCTTGTATTTGCTCTTTTATATATATAAATTTTGGCTTTTCAAAATAAAAAAATAAAACTAGTATAATATATAAATATAATATATAATATATAAATATAATATATAATATATATATATATAATATATAATATATATAAAACTAGTATATAATATATAAATATAAATATACCTACTCAAACTTATCATATCTTTGTTGAGGTGTAGGCTTCGGTATTTAAGCCCAATAAAAACAGGCCTGGAGTTTACTTGGTAACCAAGTCAGGGTCTGGCCAACCCTAATTGGTTGGGCCGACATTTATTGTTCTTTCTTAGTCTATATATAGTCTCTCATTGTACTTGTAAATTATCACCTCCAAATTAATAATAATACTCTCTAGTTCCAAAGTGGATGTAGGTTTCACCTAGAAACCGAACCACTATAATTGTCGTGTTCTTTTATTCTGTGTTTATTATTCGACTTGCTTGTTTGTGATTGATAATCGATTAGGGTTCTACTCTGATAGAAGGCAGGTTCTAGCCTTAACAACTGGTATCTAGAGATCAGGTTCTAACCCTAGCCGTCAATCATAGCTGTTGCTGCTACAGATCCAGTCATTGCTGCTGTTGTTGCTGTTTTTACAGATCAGATTGCAGATCAGGTTGCAGGTGCTAAACCCTAGCCGCCACCAGACTCTGCTGATCAACTCTAGCCGCCGCCAGACTCTGCTGATCAACTCTAGCCGCCGCCAGACTCTGCTGATCAACTCTAGCCGCCACCAGACTCTACTGTTACAGATCAGATTGCAGATCAGATTGTAGGTGCTAAACCCTAGCCGCCACCAGACTCTGCTGTTAAAGATCTAATCCAGATCAACCCTAGCCGCCACCAGACTCTGCTGTTACAGATCTATTGCAACTGTTACAGATCAGTTTGCTGTTGACCTCAGATCCAATAATTTTTTTTTTCAATGGCAGAAGAAGGAAGGATCAAAATCGACAAGTTTGATGGGCAAGATTTTAGGTGGTGGAAGATGCAGGTTGAAGATTTGTTATGTCAGAAGGATCTGATCGATGCCTTGAATGAGAATAAACCAGAAGGAATGAAAGACGACGAGTGGAAAACACTTGACAGGAAAGCCCTAGCAGTTGTCAGACTCACGTTGACAAAAAGTGTTGCCTTTAACATTGTGAACGAAACCACGACACATGGTTTGATGAAGACCTTAGCAAATATGTATGAGAAGCCGTCTGCTTCTAACAATGTGTTTTTGATCAGACAGTTAGTAAACACCAGGTTGAAAGAAGGTGCTTCAGTAACAAATCATGTTAATAACTTCAACAATATTATCTCTCGATTACTGTCAATTGATATCAAGTTCGATGACGAAGTCAAAGCTCTTCTATTATTATCTTCGTTACCTGAAAGCTGGTCAGGTTCAGTCACATCTATCAGTGGATCCACAGAGTCCTCAAAGTTAAAGTTTGAGAGCATTCGTGATTTTATTCTTGGAGAAGATATAAGAAGAAAGAGTTCAGGAGAACCATCAGGAAACTTGCTGAGCACAGAAGAGAGGGGTAGGAGGAAAGGCAGAAGTAACACCACCAGGGGCAGGTCAAAGTCAAGAAGGAGGAGTGTGTCGAGAACGAGGAATGATATTAAATGTTGGAATTGTCAGGAGACTGGACACTTCCGAAACCAGTGCACTAAGCCAGTAACATCATCAAAGCCAAAGGAAGTTAATGTTGCAGTTGCAACAGATGATTATGATAACGTCCTTGTTTGCTGCATTGAGAATACAATTGATGCGTGGGTTATGGATTCAGGAGCATCGTTTCATGCTACCTCAAGTCCACATTTGATGAAGAATCTACGAACAGGTAACCTTGGTAAAGTTCGTTTGGCTAATGATCATTGTCTTGACATTACAGGGATTGGAGACTTAGAGCTGAAGACCTCTTTGGGCACTAATTGGACCTTGGAAAATGTCCGAGTTATTCCTGGCCTAAAGAAGAAACTAATCTCTGTTGGACAGCTTGATGATCAAGGATATAGTGTGCTATTTGGTGAAGGTCAGTGGAAAGTAATAAAGGGGAACTTAGTAATAGCCAAGGGTAAGAAAAGAGGCACTCTTTATATGGCAGAAGTTCCAGCTAATGAAGTAAATACAGTTTCCAATGATCGTAGCTTAACCAGTTAGTGGCATCAACGTTTAGGTCACATGAGTGACAAAGGAATGAAAATGCTAGTGTCTAATGGTAAAATTCCTGGTCTAAAGAGAGTTGAATCGGACTTTTGCGAGTCATGTGTTCTAGGAAAGAAGAAGAAGGTCACCTTTGCAAAAGCAGGCAGAACATTAAAGGCTCAGAAGTTGGAGCTAGTACACACGGATGTGTTCGGGCCTACTCCTGTTTCTTCATTGGGAGGAGCATGTATTATGTTACTTTCATTGATGATTCAACACGCAAGGTATGGGTTTACTTTCTTAAAAATAAATCTGATGTATTTGAAGCTTTTAAGAAATGGAAATCTGCTGTTGAATTATCTTGTGATTTGAAGGTAAAATGCTTGAAGTCGGATAATGGAGGAGAATACATCAGCACTGAATTCGTTAACTATTGTGCTGATCATGGCATTCGGATGATCAAGACGGTTCCAGGTACTCCACAACAAAACGGAGTTGCAGAAAGGATGAATCGTACTTTAAATGAGAGAGCACGTAGCATGAGACTTAATTGTGGGCTACCAAAGACTCTATGGGCTGATGCAGTAAGCACTGCCGCTTATTTGATCAACCGTTCTCCATTAACTCCGCTTGTTTTCAAAATACCCGAAGAAGAATGGAGAGGTAAAGCAATCAGTTATGAGCATCTAAAAATCTTTGGGTGCAGTGCATATGATATTAATAAAGATGGTGACAAACTTGATGCAAAAGCAAAGAAGTACGTGTTCATTGGTTATGGGGGAGATGACATGGGTTACAGGTTATGGGATAACAAGGGAAAACATGTTATCAGAAGTAAACATGCCACCTTCAATGAAGCAGAATTGTACAAGGATTTCAACTTAACACCAAGAGAAAAAGAATCAGTTGAATTTGAGGTTGACACAGAGACAACTAGAGAAGATGAAAGGGAAACTCCAGAGTGTGAAACTGAAGTTCCAGTGGGAGTTCCTAACAGTGAAAGCTCGGAGTCTGATCATGAGCAGACTTCAGATAGTGGGAGCTCAGACTCTGATGATGAGCAGACCCCACAGCCCCCATCACAATCTGACCAGTCCAATTGGGTCAGGAGATCTACACGAGTTACAAGACAGCCAGAAAGGTTTAGTCCAACAGTTAACTATCTTTTTTTGACAGAAAATGGGGAACCAGAAAGTTATTCTGAGGCAATGAAGGTGAAAGATTCGTTCCAGTGGGAGCAGGCTATGAAAAGCGAGATGGAATCTTTATTGAAAAATCAAACTTGGAAGTTGACTAAGTTACCACCAGGAAAAAGGATCTTACAGAATAAATGGGTTTTCAGAGTCAAAGATGAAGCGGATGGTTCTAAACGATACAAAGCAAGATTAGTTGTCAAAGGATTTCAACAAAAGAAAGGAGTCGACTATGCTGAAATCTTTTCTCCAGTGGTGAAGATGACGACTATCAGATTGGTTCTAAGTATGGTGGCAACCGAGAAGTTACACTTAGAACAGTTGGACGTTAAAACAACATTTCTTCATGGCGACATTGAAGAAGACATTTACATGTCTCAACCAGAGGGGTTTCGTGTCAAAGGAAAGGAGAGTCTTGTGTGTAATCTAAAGAGAAGCTTGTATGGTTTGAAACAAGCTCCCAGACAGTGGTAATTGAAATTTGATAATTTCATGGAGAAGACAGGATTCGTGAGAAGTTCTACAGATCATTGCTGGTATTTGAAGAAGTTCAAGAGCTCCTATATTATATTGCTTCTTTATGTCGATGATATGTTAATTGCAGGTTCTGATATGGTTGAAATACGCAATTTGAAGAAGCAATTATCTAGAGAATTTGAAATGAAGGATCTTGGGCCAGCTAAGCAGATTCTCGGTATGAGTATATGCAGGAATAAAGATGGGTCAGTTTCTTTATCTCAAGAAAAGTATATTCGGAAGGTTCTTGAAAAGTTCAGAATGAATGGTGAGTCTACAAAGCCAAGAAACACACCGTTGGGAAGTCATCTAAAGCTTTCTAAACATCAGTCTCCTAAAACTGAAGTAGAAAAAGCATAAATGGCTAAGGTTCCTTATGCATCCGCAGTGGGTAGTCTAATGTACGCTATGGTGTGTACAAGACCTGATATAGCACATGCAGTTGGGATGGTTAGTCGCTTTATGTCAGCTCCGGGGAGAGAACATTGGGAAGCAGTGAAGTGGATACTGCGGTATTTAAAGGGTACTCCTAAAGTTGGGTTATGTTTCAAGGGCAGGGATACTACTCTCAGGGGTTATTCTGATGCAGATTTGGGTAGATGCAATAATACCTTCAAGAGCACCACCGGGTATGTATTCACTATAGGAGGAACAGCAGTGAGTTGGATGTCTAGGCTTCAAAAGAGCGTGGCTCTATCTACTACTGAAGCAGAATACATGGCCTTGACTGAAGCCAGTAAAGAACTAGTGTGGTTGAAGACATTCATGAAAGAATTGGGTAGCAAACATACAGAATTTGTCTTATATTGTGATAATGAGAGCGCAATCAAGTTAGCAAAGAATCCAGTCTATCATGCTAAGACGAAGCACATTGGCATGAAGTATCACTTTATCAGAGAACGGATAAGCAAGGGAACATTTAATCTAGAGAGCATTCCAGGTTCAAAGAATCCAGCAGATATGTTCACCAAACCAGTAACGCTGGATAAGTTGAAGCTGTGCATAGCTTCAACTGGCCTTCATGAACATTGAAGAGAAGGCAGGAACTAGAGAGAGAAGAGATGAGCTGAGTCTTGCATTGCAGAAGTACAAGAGTGCAGATCGATGTTATTCGAAGCCTCCAAGTGGGAGATTGTTGAGGTGTAGGCTTCGGTATTTAAGCCCAATAAAAATAGGCCTGGAGTTTACTTGGTGACCAAGTCAGGGTCTGGCCAACCCTAATTGGTTGGGCCGACTTTTATTGTTCTTTCTTAGTCTATATATAGTCTCTCATTGTACTTGTAAATTATCACCTCCAAATTAATAATAATACTCTCTAGTTCCAAAGTGGATGTAGGTTTCACCTAGAAACCGAACCACTATAATTGTCGTGTTCTTTTATTCTGTGTTTATTATTCGGCTTGCTTGTTTGTGATTGATAATCGATTAGGGTTCTACTCTGATAGAAGGCAGGTTCTAGCCTTAACAATCTTCTCATCTGATTGAAAAATTGTACGCGGAACAAAAACATTTTGGTTAGCCCAATACAAGAACTAGAGCCCAAGCTTAACATTAAAGTCGTGAAGCCCTCTATTTGAAAGTTCAGGACCAACAATCCACAAATGAAAATGGTTTCTGTTGTTCGCCTGCAGTTTCATTCACTCAAAAAAGCTTTCATTCCCCAATTGTATTTCTGTAGTAACCTACAACAACTTAAACGATAAAAAGAAAAATTTAATTTGGGTCAATCCTAAAAGTCTTAAAGCTTCAAAATTTAGGAAAAAATCATAGGCTTTAAGGTACACCTTTCTCACCAATTAGCAGAATCTTTAAATACATATTTTCAGGATAAGACGTGCTCAACGTACTAGATACTAATTTAGGTAGTAAATTTGTAGAACAAGATGGAGTTTATATTCTTAATAATTTGTCCAATACTCGAACTGCACGTATGGTGCTTAAATACTTTTAAGATAGATGTAAATTGACTAGGGAGGTTGTTCTTTATAATGTGACTTTTAAGATGTTTAGAAAGTTTAAAGATTTAGATGGTGCAGAGGTGGTGTTTGGTGAAATGCTCCAAAGAGGTGTTAAGCCTGATAATGTCACGTCTTCGACTATTATTGGGTGTTCTCGGTTGAATCGTTGCGTGGTAAGGCTGTGGAGTGGTTTGAAAGGATGACAGGGTTTGGGATCTAATCGGACGATGTTACGTATTCAGTAACGATTGATTGTTATGGGATAGTTGGAAATGTTAATTGGCGTTGAGATTGTATGATCGTTCAAGGACTGAGAAATGGCGACTTGATGCTGTAACGTTTACTACACTTACTAAGATTTACGGAACATGTGGGAATTTTGATGCGTGTTTGAAGAAACGAAGGCTCTTGGTGTTAAGACTGATGTCTGTTTACTTTCCACTTAATGATCTGTTTTTGTACAACTCTTAATACAGTAAGTAAAATTGTTGTTTCTTGGTCACTTAATCTGCCACTTAATCTGAAATTGGTCTGTTTCTGGGAGACATAGAATCAGAGACCACTCCTCATTAAGAGCCAAATGGAAATAGAGGCAAATTCAGAAAAAGGTAAACAACGTTTTATGGAACATGTGGCAATTTTGATTGTATCATCGTTCCAAGGTATGTCGTTTTACTTGTAAACATTGTCTGCTAAATGTTTGAATGTCAAAATTTTCAAGGTCACTTGAAAGGGTTCTACCTTGGCTAATGCCTAGTGGTGGACCTTCTATCAAATATAGTACTTTGATTTCTAACAATGATTAAAAAATTAAACGTCAACTTTTAATTTAATCTTAAACCTCATTTGACTTTCATAGTTTAACAATCTCTACCCCTGAAAGTCAAACCTTGTCCTTCATCTTGTGTAGACACTCTAAAAGTAAATCTTGATGACTAGGAATCTTGTATAAATTAAATTACTAAATAATTAAAAGATGGCCTGCACGTTTAGCTGCGTCATCTTAAGCAACTGCACACACATCATATGCATATAAATATACAGGTATATGCTTGGGCTGTAGGATCAATTTCATCATGGGTAATTGCGTTAACCGTATGCAATTTTCATCGAAGAAAATCAGTGTTTTGGTGTCTAATGGAGCAGAAGAAAAATTCAAGGCGTCGACTAAAGTACGAAAGTATTATGATTTGGAACATTCTGACCAACCTAATCTACCGTTGTCACCCAACACGAACCTTCTTCCTGCTGAGGTATATATTCTTGTCCCTGATAAGAATCGGTTGTCTTCAAAAGTTGTTGAACATGATGAATGTAAGGAACCCCAAAAGGTTAAAATTGTTGTAACTAGGAAACAATTGGACTTTTTGGTAACAAACGCCAAGAACTTTCAGATCAGCAAGATCAACCTTGAATCTTCTTGGCACGGAGATGGACGTCGAAAATGGCAACCGTCTCTTAGTACAATTAAAGAATAGAATATCTTTTTTTTATTTATATCAAAAAATTTTGTGTGTGTATATATGTAGAAGCTATTTGTAGTCATGATGCTAGTCAGTACAAATGTATTCGTGTTCTTATGACCTGAAATGATAGAAAGTGGTTTAAGTTTTCCAGCTCTGTTTTTCCCCTGTTTTTTCTATCAAAGTATAATCATGTTATCTGATGTCTAGATAAAACTACTAATGAAATTTCATAACATAAACAACAAACATAATGAAAATTATCACAAACTTACTCAGCATAAGTTAAGAAATAGCACCCTTTTTAAGTTTCATAATTTACAGATCTTCACAAACAACATATATTTCTGTTTTCATGAACACTATAAAATTGATAGTATACAAAGTAACGATCACAATAAGTCACGGAGCGCTATAGGTTTCACATCTTCCTTTTTAGAGTCTCTTCAAGTAAACCCTCGAGATGCTTTTGCTACCCTGCAACAAATGACCACCATTGAAAGATCAGTTGTTAAGACACTTGTGCAATATAGACAAATATACATTGTGGTCCACATACGGGGTCTCTAAACTTTTTTTACGTGTGGGTCCCTATGAGTAACGTGCGGGTCCCCCTACTTTACACTTGTTATGTTGTATCCATAAACCACAGGGACCCCTCACGGAACGAGTGTAAAGTACAGGTACACCGCACTTTAAAATAAATAGTTTAGTGACCTCACATGAAATCTGGGGTAAACTAGAGGGACGCCTCATGTAATTCTGTCCGCAATACTAAAATAAAAGGTTATTTTTCCTACAAAGCGTAACATACATTTTGGACGCGTTTGAGTTTCTGACTGGTTTCTGTTCATTCGTCTTTATGGACGTTAAATTTCTATCTCTTATAGATGTTTCTCTTTTCCATTTCTTTGATTCAACTTCTAGTGCTTTTATCAAGTTTTCAACCTTCTTCATTAGCACCTGCAAATCAAATGATAAGATACATTTAGCATTGTGTATCTATATCCTATGTATCTGTCATGTACATGTTTTGATGTTTGAAACATAAAGTGAGACTAAATTAAGACCTTGTTTTCCTCATCTTTTGCATTCAAACTGCTTTCTTTGATCTCACAAAACTTCCTTAAACTAATCACCTCTTTCTGAAGCTTATCATACAAAAACCCCGAAACCATATCATCATTCGTATGTCGTTCTTCACTGCCACCGCTTTCTGTTTCCCTTCCCCGTAAAATAATCGATCTCTCATAATCACTAAACATAACTGTTTCACTGTTTTCCTTTTCATCTTTGTCAACAACCTTACTCTTAGAAGCCCATAAACTTCTTCTTAACATATTCTCTCCTGAAACATTATTCTTATTTACAATATTCATCCTTCTAGTTTCAGATGCGACGTCTGCTTTTCGTAAACTTGCGGACGAACCCCTCGGCTGTGAAGTCGATCTCTTCCTTCCTCCGTTACTTAATATAATCTTTTCAAGTTTTGGTGATCCACAAGTTGACTGCTTTAATCCATCTTCGAGTGTCTTTAATCTCAGCTTCAGTTTTTCTTTAAGTTGTGCTTCGCTCTTAGCTGTTCTCTCTGATATGTTTAGTTTTTCCTTTATTCGTTGCATCTCTGCCTGAAAAGTGCAAATTGTCATAATATTTCATTGTCTTAAGTTTTTTAAATATTCGTTATTCATTATTATTCATAATAATTAAAAGGGATATAATTTGGTGTATGTATTTATGCCTGCATAAGTCTCCTTTCTTCCAACCATTGCTTTACAGGCATAACCCTATCGTTCTCGTCCTTCCATTCATTGGCCACCGTAGTTGCAACTCGATTGGCCGAAATATTTGCTCTTGCCAGCTCCCTTTCTAATACTCTTTTCTCTTCCTAATCATCAGATGAGAAAAATTTTAATTGACCCATATGAAACTAACAAACAGATGGGCCGAGATTGACACCTCTAGTTTGATATAAAAAAGGCTCTATCTTATCCGTTTATCTTATTTACTTGCAGTTGAGAAATTTGACGCTTGTAGTCCCGAATAGAATTTGCAGCAGCTCCTCCTGCAAGAATCGCCTCCTCAAGTTCTTTGATCGTTTCACTTAATTTTTCAACCTCTAAAACTTTTTGACGATTCTTTTTCTCCAAAATCTTGTTTTCTTCCTGCACACATGTTTATCATATTAGATTTTCGAAAAAGTTTTTGACTTTTCATTAAACAACGTGCGGGGAAACAAATTAGTACTTGGCAGATATCGATTTGTCTTCGCAGCTCTATATTTTGATTTTGAACCTCTTCTACAATACAAGCTCTTTCCAACGCACTTCTCAAAATTCTCTCTGCTTCAAGCAAAGCTGCTTCTTTTGTTTTCGTATGCCTTTCGAGTGTCTTTTTATCCTCTTGTAACACTGCAATCTGTAACATTAAAAAGAAAACGCTTAGATCACACGTACACTAACAAGAACATATAAGTCATGTACAAGTAAAAGTATTACCTCGTTTTTATACATTCGAATATCGGCCTCTAGAGGCGCAATGATAGATTCAATTGGCACAATATTATCATCTTTTTGATTTGCATGTACTCTCCTTAGAGCTGCTTCTGCTGCAAATTGTGCAGCGAATGCTTGTTTCTTCTCTGTTTCAAGCTTCTTAATATCCAAATTCTACATAATAAATGTTTCGTAAGTTAGCATAACATGCCGAATCGTAAGCAAAATATTAAGTAAATTATTCACCTTTTGATCCACAAGGTTTTCGACGTTCCTTATCTTACTCTTCAGCTTTTCAACCATATTTCCCATCTGTAAAACACAAGTATACATGGATCATGTAACTAAATAAATACTCGCCTTTTTATGTAACCTGAACAGAGAAAAACCTCATCACTTTTTTTATATACCACTAAAATAAAAAATGCATATTCTCGTGTACCTCTTCTAATGATTTATCCTTCAAGACATCAGCAGCTTTCAAGGCTTTGATTTCGCTATGAGCGAAACCCAACTCACGGTCCTTTTCTGCAAATAAGAATCAGCCAATATAAAACGTACGTGTAAGTCCACAACAAACACGTATCTTTTTCGTTAATTTTGTGGTTGTTATATCAAACATAAATATAATAATATTGAGTTGAGAGAAAATAAGAGCTAAAGTGCAGTGAACCTTTGAGCAAGTTATGTAGCCTGTTGAGTTCTAAGACAACAGGGTCAGGTTGTGCAAGAAAGACATGTTGGTGACCATATTCATCAAATCCTACCATTTTTGTATATCTTTAAAAAATAAGAAAAAAAGAGAGTATTTATAAGTAAAGATTTTTTGGAAATGTGTTTTTAAGATAAAAAAAAAATAGAGTCCATTTTTGTAAGGAAGGGACTTTTTCCTGAGGTTTGAAGCAAACACCAGGCCGGTTACTCAGCCTCATTTTCCTCTTCTTGATTGCAATTTTTCATATTGTCCTTTTCATAACACTAAATAATTTACCTTTAATAAAATCCATTTATTTATTTAGTATTTTTTTTATGCATGAATTTATTGTCTTTTTGTCGAATATATTTATTACTTTAAAGGTAACGCAACTTTTAATCATGCCAAACGTACGAACTATGTACTATAACTATCAATAAAATGAACATAAAATGATCATGCACAATAAAAAGGTTATTGTTCAGTTTTGTTATAAAAACAAAAAGTGTTTACAAACTTAGAAAGGCAATTGCTCTATATGAGCCTTTAATGAATTTTGCGGTGAAAGGTTACATTTTGTTTTAACAAACTAGACCACGTAACGATTTTATTATGCAAGATTATTCATTTGTTATCTTTATCGATCTTTTTAACATATGCATGCTCTCCATTTATAAAAGGTTACTTTTCTCTATGCACGTACTATCCGGTCTTAGCATCACTTTTTCTTGCTTCGTTGTGGGAAAGAAAATAAAACGAGCACGTCATAGGCTAAAATTTTGAGGTCTTGTCTTTCAAACAATAAATTAATGTGGGTACAATAAAATTCAAATTCAGTTTATTATGTCATCATAATAGTGTTCAGTATAAATTCAGTATTTGTGTGAACTTGTGATTTGTGAATGTAAAGTTGAGCTGACAGCAGAGGCGAAACTAGGATTTTTTTTCACCGGGGGCAAAAAAAAAAAAATTAAACCGTAGCAAATTTTGTTGGATAAAATTTGAAGATTTTGGCTCAAAAGTTGGAGATTTTGGGGCAAAATTTAAAGATTTTGGTGCAAAATTTGGAGAATTTAGGGCAAAATTTGGAGAATTTAGGGCAAAATTTGAAGATTTTGGGGCAAAATTTGAAGATTTTGGGGCAAAATTTGTTGGTTTGGGGGCAAAAAAAAAAAATCCACCGGGGGCAAAGTCGAAAGACCCAAAATTTTTACACTGAAAAAAAAATCCAATGGGGGCGACCGCCCCCCTCTGCCCCTACACACTTTCGCCTCTGCCTGACAGTTAAACTATTATGATTCATTATAAAGAAAGTGATTTGAAATAAATTTACAAGGTAGTAACATTTTCTATCATTGAAAAAAAAAAATGTGGAATTAATGATACGTGTGACTTTTTTCTATCATCAATTGTTGATGAAAAGCTCCTCTCCTAGGATTTTGTTTGCTTAACCACTAAACTCTCCCCTAATTTTCAAAGTAAATAATTATAATCAAGTCCTTAAGGTTAAGTAAAAGGAAAAATATTCAAAAAATTATATATGATATCGTGAAATATAATGAAGTGGCTTGGAAGAACAAAATTACATTCAAGATAACACTAATTTTGATCGCATCTTTGCTTGTAAGTCATGATGAAAAATTAGAAAATTGTACAAGTGTTGGAAGCTTAATTATCAAATAAATTTCAAGGCTTTATTAGATTACTGTTTTGGAAACTTGTTTAGTGACAAATGATAAAGAAATACTCCACATCCTTACCAACAACACCAAACACCAAGTCCATATACATAACCATTAACTCATTAACAAAAATGACCCTGACCCCTTTATACAATTATTATACTTAAATTTCGTAATGGTTAGGGAAAGAAGATGATTAGTTTGAGTAGGTAATTTGATTAACATATTAGTGGTAGGGTTTGGTGATCATAAAGGTTATCATATCCTAGGACACATCAAACTGATTCCAAATGGCACATATATTGATTACTTTCCGTTCGTGTCAGATTAGTGGGAAAAAAAGTTTTAATATGTGTATTTGACTCCTCCAAAGTTCATTTTATATTTAAGTAAATTACCTTGACCGCCCTTGTAAATTAGTGCCGAATATTGGGGCGAGCAAAGTTTGCAGTTGTACATGGTCAAATATTCAAAAAGGTCCAAAAATTATAGCTCCACATTACATACCTAGATTTATTTATCTATTAAGTAAAGAAGTACATAATATAGCTGGTGACTAAGATTATTCGTAGTTTACACTGATTATCCTAACCTTTTACTCGTAAGAATTATACCAATTATCTCTCAATTGTACCTTATACACTAATTTGCGTGCATTTAGTGGCTGTATAGCATCTTAAGTATTGTATTTTTAATCAAAACGTTGACGTTTAGTTTATTATTGTTGCACTATTCACATAATTAATTACAACATCGTTCCGCTGGTAACATGAATTAGAAGAAGAAGATGATCCACAACTTGAACAGTTGGATATCTATCCTCGAAAGTCAATCAAAGTATACGGTAAGATCGTAAATCTAAAGAGAAATTTTAAAGATAACGAGATGGATTAGATCATGAATTTCCTCGAAGGTATGTTCGATAGTAGTGAACAAAAGAAAACAAGCAATGAGGTTAGCAACTTGGAATACTAGAGAGTTTGGCAATTAAGACAAAGCAATAAGGGTTAGTAATTTGATCAATAAATCTTAAATTGAATTTATTGACATTCAAGAAACAAAGGTTGTGAATATGACGCTTACGGAGTTTGGATAGTTCGAATGAGATCGGTTCCATGAGGTGAGAGTTTGGTTACATACAAGGCTTGATCATTATGAAGTTGCAGATTGGCATGTTCTACTGAATTTGTTGGATCCCTTTATGATCCATAATAGTAGCGAGGATGTGATTCAATGGATTCATGTACTTGAGGAGGTTTATGTGATACGCAATAACCTCATATCCTCCAAGATAACTACATTTCATTGGTTAGCGAATCGAGGAGGTTTTCCGGTAAAAGACATGTTAGGATTGTGTTGGGTCTTGTCTTCGTCTATTTTGGAGTTCTCGTTGGATTAATGCAACGAAATGGGTTTAATGGCCTAGATGTTTACTTAATGGACCGGTCACACATGGGGCGATTTGGTTCGATAAAAATTATGTAATGTCTTATGGGGCATACTTGTGTTGTGTTATGCCGGTGTGGTGAGTCATTTATTGTTTATGGTGTTTCAATGGCTAGTGGAACCAAAGGTAGACAAGTTTGGTGTAAGTCAACCATGGATGTTGTTGATCAAGCCTTTCAAAGTCATGCTTCTTTAGTTATAATGGTTAACTGTAGAAGGCTTATGTGAATTGTTTGGTTGTAATATGCTCACATGGTAGGATGCTTAATGGTTTTGTATGTTAATTTATATCGCACCAAGTGGACACTAGCTTCTCTAAGTCCAACTTGGTCAATGCTTTGTACTAAACAATTTTTCACAATTTCGTGAAAGATTATCTTTTATTTCATTCCAGTTTTTTGCCAATAAAAAATGAAATCTTAGTTTGCTCACACTTACCTAGGTTCGATCTCATCTCATTCATTTGTTATTTTCTTTTTAACTTTAGCCAACATCTGTATTGTTTAGGAGTTTTTTTTCAACTTCTTTCTTTCTATATTACAATTATAAATATATTTAGTACAAGATTTGTGATCTTTTTATTTTTTAAAGTTTGTATTAGTCTGTTCCAAATCAATAGTTTATTTTCTCTTTTTGTGTTAACATAAATTAATTTACTTTCGGTAAAAAGTGTAGATTGGCAGGGACACCTTAGCCCTGTGTTGCCTTTGACAACCCATACCGCCCACCCCACAAGGACTAAGTATGCCGGGTGAAACTACTCCCCCCAATACCCAACAGTTGGCGCAGACCATAATTGAACCTACACCCCATATTTGGTAAGGGTATCCAACAGTGGGCCCGGGGATCAAAGGAGGTGGGTACTAATCAAGCTACTTCCCAGTTGGTTTTCTCTTTTTGTGTTAACATAAATTAATTTACTTTCGGTAAAAAGTGTAGATTGACAGGGACACCTTAGCCCTGTGTTAACACATACCA
Organism: Rutidosis leptorrhynchoides; assembly: GCF_046630445.1. Classification (NCBI taxonomy): domain Eukaryota; kingdom Viridiplantae; phylum Streptophyta; class Magnoliopsida; order Asterales; family Asteraceae; genus Rutidosis; species Rutidosis leptorrhynchoides. Next base: position 335,493,236 of record NC_092340.1, on the reverse strand, counting down.
AATTAATTTACTTTCATAATAGAAAAAAAAAACATATACTTATTCTTAATTTTTGTTACTTTTCTTTAATTTAATTGTATTCCATCATTCTCTTCTCTATTATTAGTTCAGTTTTTCTTTCTGGACGGACCTAAATTGATACTTTACCTCCATAAAAATATATAAATAGTGATGTAAAGTTTTTCATATCGTTACTTCATGCATGTAAAACAAAAATTATGTAAAAATTAAAAGGTAAAATTTAAAATTGAGAAGAAGTACAATGTGATAATTATGAAAACTATTTGGACTTTAAAATTGAGAAGTAATTATCGAAATTACAAAACCCCCTTTTCAAAAACGCAGTCTCTCTCCCCAAAAATCAAAACGCCCTTTTCTCCATTGGGTTCGCCTCCGATTGCAGGGGCCTCTACTTTGTCGGTTATCTCTTCTCCGATTGCTGCCGGTGTTGTTTACACTTTTTCTTCGGAAGACTCGATAAATCATGTACCCGTCACATGATTGAAAGGGTATTTGGAAAGGTAGACACTTTGGGAGGTGTTTTGGATTTGAGAAGAGAGATAATTGTTTGACTATTCTTGTAGAGGTAATCAGGAAGAGTGTTTTAGACCACTCCCAACCATGATACCGTCATGGACACTTCCTCAGCGCCACATCAGCTTTCTCTCTCCTCATTTCTCACCACTTCCTCTCATAACACTCTCAGGACACATCATTGACAACCATGACATACTTCCTCCCAATCACATACCTCACAAAATTAATTAAATAAGTAATGTACAAGGTTGTTTATGCTAAAGTACAAGTAAATAAAGCAAAGAAAAAAAGAAAGAAAAAATGATCTCGTGCTGGAAGATGCTTGGGGAAGAAACAGATGAGGGCGAATCTTGTGAGGGCGGACTGAGGGCTTGGGAGGGCACACCAATGCCAATGGAGCCCTCGAGGAAGAATGGTGAGGAAGGGATTGAGGGCGGACCATTGGGAGTGGTCTTAGTAAATGTTGTTATTATGCGTTCCTTTAATTAGTTTTCATTGGTTAAAAAGAAAATCAAGAAAATGATAAATTTTGAAAAGTGTTATAATTCAGTAAGCTTATAACTACCTTTAATGGTTATAAGAACAAGGAGAGAAAAAGAGAGAAGAAAGAGAGAAGAAATATTGATATTGATATTTCAAGAGAAATGGTACACCTTAAATGGTTACCATACATGTCTATTTATAGTATAAAATATTACTATGCAAGAAATATAATAATAATAAAATTAACATCCAATCTAGATATTTTATAACACAATCTAGATATTTTATAACACTCCCCCTTGGATGACAATTTTATTAGAGAATAACTAGTACTGCCTCGTTAAAAACCTTGCTAAAGAAAACCCATTGGGATAAAACTTTAGCTAAGGGAAAAAGAGTGCAGTATAGAGTTGACTCCCCCTCAAGTAGGCAACGCCTGAGTTGTTACATCTTCTGAACATGCCTCATGCCAATATTATGAACGTGTGTTCTGAAAATAGCAGTTGGCAGTGCTTTGGTATAAAGATCAGTAGAGTTGTTGATTGAACGTATCTCATTTTAATCTGGTTGTCTTTTACGAGATCTTGAGTATATGAGAAGAATCTGAGGTTTTCATCTGAAACTGTATCATCTAAATCTTTTATGTACAAGTTTAGCTCCTGTGATTTGTCTACAGTCTCCTTCATGGTTTGCTCAAACCCTTGTTTCAATTCCTATTCCCTTGTAGTCTTTTCTGAGCCTTACCAATATACCATTCTTTTCCATCAAACTTATGACCATTAAGACCGTCTATGGCTTTGGCGCCTCGTCAGTATTTATATTTTGTTCAGTCACTTTTGATACTCTTATTTCATTTGTATTATGCAAGCTGTATTATCTTCATATATAGTTGTTGGTGAAGATAGTTGTTAGTCTTTTATAGCGTTCTAGTCCACAAGAATCAATAATGATTTGTGTCATTGATCTCAACCAAACACATTTTCGAGTAGTTTCATATAATGCAATCACTTCGTCATGATTTGATGATGTTGCAACAAGTGTTTGTTTTAAGAACGCCATGATTTTGTGGTACCTCCATTTAGGAATACATATCGAGTTTGAGATTTATCTTTATGAGGATTTGATGAATGACCTGTATATACATAATCAACCAAATCTTGTTTTGAAACGTTAGAATAAAATAATTTTAAATCAGCAGTTTCTCAAGGGTATCAAAATATGTGTTTGATCCCGCTCCATTGTCATTTGAGCTGAATCTTGCCAACAAATTAACTGCAAGAGAAATGTCAGGTCTTGTACAATCTATAAGATACATAAGAACCTCAATTGCACTAAAATATGGAACTTCCGATCTGTTAATATTTTCATGATCTTCGCAGGGATGAAATAGATCAGTGTCAATATTGAGTGATCTAACAACAATGAGTTTGTCTTTAAAAAAAATGTTTTAAAATCTTTTCGGTATAAGTTGTTTGATGTACAAGTAAATCATTAGGCATATGCTCAATTTGCAATCCAAGGTAATACTTGGTTTTTTCAAGATCTTTCATTTCAAAATAATTCTTTAGAAGTTGAATGATTTCATAGATCTCTTTATTTGTTCATATGATGTTAAGAACATTGACATAAACAACTACGATCTTATATCCGAACATTGTTTTTATAAAACATACGTGCAAAATAAGTTTATATTTATACCCTTTTTTTTTTATCAAGTAGTCATCTAATCGGTTATACCACATAAGTCCCGTTTGTATAAACCCATTTAGAAATCTTTGTGATTTAATGGAATATATTCCCTTGGGTTTTACATTAGATGCTTATGATACCTTAACTCTTTAGGTATATTCATATATATCATTATTAAGTGATCCATACAGATAAGTAGTAACAACATTCATGAGATGCATTTAAATAACTACCAGGTTGATTAAGTATCTAATAAGTAATTGTATCCATTACAGGAGGATAAGTTTTCCTCATAATTCATTTATGGTCTTTGTGGGAAATATTGAGTTACAAGTCTAGTTTTCCTTTTAACTTCATTTGCACATTTCTTTTCGGATAAAAATTCATTTGTATCCCATACGTTTCACATCTTTAAAAGTGATAACGATTGATCCGAAAACTTTTCTTTTATCGAGCGATTCTAATTCAGCTCGTATTGTTCCTTTCCATTGAGCTCAATCATGTCCATTTTGTATATTCAATGACAGATTTTAGTTCCAGATCATCATCTTTATTCATGATGTCATTGTAACATTATATGAAAATATCTCATGGAGATTTTAATTTCATTTCGGTTCCATAATATTGCATAATTTATCGCAATTTTAGTATTTACATTTATCAATATCCTCTGCAGAAGGAATATTGATTTGTGGTTCTTCTTGAACACTTTCTTTTACCTCATTATCAACTGATTTTCTTTTTCGAGGATTTTTATCTTCGGAACCAATTGATCTTCCACGTTTGATGCGTGGCAAAGACTCAACAGTGACATTATTGCCAGCTTTTGGAATTTCAGTTCGAGCTGAAGCATTTATCGCTGGTATATATGATTTAGTCACCTTTTTTTTATATCTGTAAATGCATAAAGTAATTAATTTGCAAGTTCTTGCATATGGATTATTTTTTGAACTTTCGTTTCACATTCTTTTGTGCGAGTTCAATATACCTTAATTGATGTTCACATCATGAAGCATCATTTTATTATTTTTTTTACTTCACCCCCCTAATCTAGGGAACAATGTTTTATTAAAATGACAATCAGCAAAACGTGCTGTAAAAAAAAAATCACCCGTCATGGGTTCAGTATATCTTATGATTGAAGATGTTTTATATCCAAAATATATTACCATCTTTCTTTGAAAAAACATTTTATTGTGTTGTGGTGATACAATTGGAACATACACTGCACAACCAATGTTCTACGGTGGAAAATATTTGGCTCTTAGCCAAAATCAAGTAGTAAGTGAAAATATTTATGACTTCCACGTGGTATAATGCGAATTAATGTCGCAGCATGTAAATTTACATGTCCACATATAAATATTGATAGTTTTGTACTCATTATCAATTGTCTAGTTATTAGCTGCAAGCGTTTATCTATTGATTTAGCTAAACCAATTTTGTGTATGCACATGAGCAACTGGATGTTCAACAACAATCCCTGTAGATATATAATGATCATTAAATGCTTGAGATGTTAACTCACCAGCATTATCAAGTCTCATCCTTTTAATGGTGTAATCAGAATAATGTGTTCTCAATTTAATAATTTGTGCAAGAAACTTTGCAAATGCCATATTACGGCTTGATAACATACAAATATGAGACCATCCGCTAGATGCGTCTATTAGAACCATGAAATATCAAAATGGTTCACATGATGGATGAATTGGTTCATATATCTTACCTTGAATTCTTTCAAGAAATATTTGTGATTCCTTTTTCACAATATACTTTTCATTAATCACCATATGTGTTTTCCATTAATCACCATATGTTTTTTTTTTTTTTTTTTTTTTTTTAAATCACCATATGTGTTTTTTCATCATATATCCTTTTCACCATATACGCTTTTAATCATATGCGCTGTGTTTTTCACCATATGCGCTTTTAATCATATGCGCTGTGTTTTTCACCATATGCGCTTTTAATCATATGCGCTTTTCATCATATGCGATGTACTTTTCATCATATTCGCTTTTTATCATATGCGCTGCGCTTTTCATCATATGCGTTTTTCATCATATGCGCTTTTATAATATGCGCTTTTTATGTGAATAGTAAATTAATTAATTTCGTTTTACTATTCATATGAATTAATTTCGATTTACTATTTTGTTAATTGAGTAATATATATACATCATATATACTTGTGACTCCGAAGGCTCAAATGAATTTGACCATATAGTTATATGTTGTACCTTGCACATTAATTTTCAGTAGAAGCTTTAGATGCATATTTTTTTCTTCTTGATGAACTATTTGTTTCATATCTAGCTTAGGCAATTATTGTGAACATTTGGTCCCTATAAGAGCATTTATCTTTTAGACTTTTAGTTGATTCGTACTTGTCACAATTAGGGATAGCACCCGCGGGTCGTGGATGCGGATCCATTGGATTCATCACCCGTACCCGTGAAATTTTTTTTTTTAAATCAAATAACTGGAAATTTGGAATTTTTTTTTTTTTTTTTTTTAAGAGACATCCAATTGAACCATTTTTATTTGGTTTGTTTATAAGTATATATGCAGTGTTTCTTTTCTTTATACTTCTCTTTCATCTTAATTAACACATATAATCTCTCATCATAAAATAAATAGTGTGAATTCTTTTAAGAAAATGGATTATGTAAATCAAATTTGTTTAGATATTGAACCAAATACCTATTGGAGTATGATACTAATTCAAAGCGAGCGGAAGCATTTTTTAAAACTTTATAAAATCATACTCTTCCACGGATCATTGTACAAAACTTTAGTAAACAAAACAAATTAACGAAATCGAACGAGAGAAGATTAGAATACAACCTTTGTAGCCTTTTGAAAATCGAATTTGAAAACTCAATGAAGAGTTCCTCTAAACGGTAGACACCCAAAGTTCCAACCTTGCTTCGATCTATACCTTCTACTTAACGGATCTTTTCTTCTTCCTTATTTCCACCAAAACCGAACCCAATTATAGATTTCAAGTATTTTGGTTACTTGAAAATGAGAAAGAAAAAAATGGCATTTTGTGTATGTGTGTTTTGTATCTCTTTTTTTTTAACTTTTAAGATTTACTTTTAATAAAAATATAAACTATTTTTTTATTTTAACTTTTAAGATTTACTTTTAATAAAAATACAAACTACTTTTTGTATTTTAACCTTTAAAATTTACTTTTAATAAAAGTACAAACTACGTTTTCTTATTTTAACTTTTAAGATTTACTTTTAATAAAAATACAAACTACTTTTTGTATTTTAACTTTTAAGATTTACTTTTAATAAAAGTACAAACTACTTTTTCTTATTTTAACTTTTAAGATTTACTTTTAATAAAAATACAAACTACCTTTTTTTTTTATTTTAACTTTTAAGATTATAAATTTAAGAATAAACATTAGTATGCATGAAATAAATAATGATTAATTGCATAAGTAATCATAAATGTTAGATAACATATAAAGACCCCATCGTATTCGTATTGATCGGAATTAATCTCGACCCATGGTACCGTGTTGTCAAATGACGTGTTGCGTACATAAAGTACCGTGTTGTTAAATGACGTGTTGCGTACAATCATGGGGTCTTATTAACATAAATATAAATGTTAGTGAAGTTAATAAGAGTTAGATTACAGAAAATATAATTCAGGCGGTATAACCGACCATATAAAACTTAAATAACATAAATATAAATGTTAGTGAAGTTAATAAGAGTTAGATTACAGAAAATATAATTCAGGCGGTACAACCGACCATATATAACTTAAATAACATAAATATAAATGTTAGTGAAGTTAATAAGAGTTAGATTACAGAAAATATAATTCAGGCGGTATAACCGACCATATATAAAGTTAATAAGAGTTAGATTACATAAAATATAATTCAGGCGGTATAACCAACCATATATAACTTAAATAACATAAATATAAATGTTAGTGAAGTTAATAAGAGTTAGATAATTTCTTACCTTGATTAGTGACGTGTGCTTGCTTAGATAAACCTTGATTATACGGAGCACTTCGTGCTGATAACGTGTTATAATTCAGTAAGCTTATAACTACCTTTAATGGTTATAAGAACAAGGAGAGAAAAAGAGAGAAGAAAGAGAGAAGAAATATTGATAGTGATATTTCAAGAGAAATGGTACACCTTAAATGGTTACCATACATGTCTATCTATAGTATAAAATATTACTATGCAAAAAATATAATAATAATAAAATTAACATCCAATCTAAATATTTTATAACACAATCTAGATATTTTATAACAAAAAGACAATTGAGGGGCAATTCAACAGCAGCCAGTATTATAAAAATACCCTCAAAAATTATGTGAAAGGACAATTCAATCCGATTGAAATAGTGCCCCGACAGGAGTAGTAGGCACTTTTTAAAATAGTATATAAGAAGAATAATATAAGTAAAATCAAGTCATTTAAGAGATGATTGGGCCAGTATATATGTATGCTTTTATATTATTTGGACTAGGCCTAGTATATGGATAGAGGCATAGAGCTTCTTTTTGTCTTACAACATATGGGTCATGGAGTATATAAGCCCGTATTCTTTTTTTTTCTTGTTAAAAATACAAAAATCTGTATAGAAACGAAGTACGTCTGTTGGGGTTTCTGTATGTATTTGTTGTATCTATTGGGGTTTCACATCTTTAATTTATTAAAAATATTTAATTTTAAAATCTACTTTTTTGAGAAGAAAAAAAAAAGGAAATGATTGGGTAAAAGATTGTAAGAGCACAAAAAAGGCCCACATTAGTGATCCCAAAACAAGAGACCATACTTGCCCACTTAGAAAAATAAAGCCCCATGAACCATCAAATGACTTTGTTTATAAGTATCCATTGTATTAAAAAGTTGTATTGAAATGTGTTAAAAAAACTAATTCAGTAGTAGTGATTGCAAAATGATGTTTACGAGCAGGGCCGGCCCAGAGGGGGAGCCCAACTGCCCAAGACTTTTAAAAGTGTAGATAAGTTAAGCTCAAATGAATAAATTTAGTTTTTGTTCTTTATTTATCATGACCCAAGTTATTAATTTATAGTGTATTCTTGTTTGATTCCTCACCAATGTGGGATAAAACACATTAACTTATCACTTATCAAGTGGACAACAGATAAAGAGAGACTGTGGCAGAGCATTGAAGATCAATATCAAGAAGTATAAATTATGTTGTATCTGTATAGTTGGTGTGTTTCATCTATTGAATAAAGTAACATTAATAATCTTTAAAATATCTTTAACGATTGATATATTTGTCGTTTTTTTAATTAGCTTATATTATTCATTAGGGTCTAAGGGCCCTTTTTTTCGTTTCGTCCAGGGCACTCAAATTCTCGGGACCGGCCCTGTTTACGAGTAGAACATTATGAAAATCCACTTAGTTGAATTTGATTTACAGTTAAACCGAATTTTAAAAAGTTAAACCGAACGGAAAACTAAAAGCAAATTCAGTTTGGTCTTTGTAAATTCCAATTGGGTTTGTTTTTCAAGTTAATCCGTTTAAAATTAAGTATTGAACACCCCTAGTCCAACATGACTAGGCCCAATTAAGTCACAAGCACTGACGATACGAACATTTTAGATCCACTCCGATTTACTCAGAATCATGAAACACCTCCATAACCACTAGAATCTTCACACTTCTCCACACAAACCTTAAATATTTCATCGATTTTTTTACCATCGTAGCGTTCCACGCGCCGCCACCCAACGCTAAAAAACCTTTTCGGAAATTTTATTCACTTGTCACTTTTCTTGAGTAAAATGGGTTTGAAAGACATTAGTTGTAAGGGTATGAGTAGTTCCTCAAAGACATTCGCCACATCTACCAACAACATATGTTTTGTGTTTTCTACTCCGTATAAGATTACATATTCATATTTTTAAACGTTTTCGCATTTCAAATAACTTAGACAACTTTTATTTGGTATATATATTTTATAAACAAAAACTAATTCTCATAGTTATAATATTTACATGTATCATTCTGAATCCAATCAGTGATATCTATCTATTTTATTCTTATAAAAGGCTACATACATGACATCATAACTAACATTTTTTCTTTTATAAAAAAAATCAAAAAATAAAATAAAAATTGAGAGAACCTCTAAGTGATGTCATAAAAAGAATTATTTTACAATTAAATTTAAACATTATTATTAATTATTTAACTAATATAAATTTAAATTTAAACACTGAAATTAAACCTTATTAATTTTTGTTGCACGCGCGCCCTGACAAAACAAGCACGCTTGCCTGCTGAGTTTAAACAACTTCTTTCTTCTCGCATACAATTTCAAAATCCTTTCTCTAGCTAAAACTCTCCTAAATCAAAAAACCACGACCACCATCTTCATCCTTCATCAACCACCACCACCACCGGTCCACCACTGCCGCTGCTGTTACTTCTTTCGTCTCCAATGCACGCCTTTCAACATCAAATGTGCAGGTAATATTTCAATTTTGATTTTTAGTTTTTTTATATATTTATATATTGTTTCTTCCTTTTTTCTAACAATTACTTGCTTCAGAAATCTTTAGGGTTTAAATTCGCGAGATTGCGAGTAAAACTTTACATTTTAATCTTATATTGGATTCTATATTTTGTGGTTTTAATCCCAGGTATTCTTTAGATTTGGTAATTATAGGGTTTTTTGCTGCTTGATCCGATATCCAATTAAAGTTGTTGTTTTTCTATTGTAGCGCTTACAGATTGTTTGATGAAATGCCCAAGACATAAAGATTATAAAGGTATATATAATTTTTTCTTATTTCACGTTTTTTCTTATAATATGTGTGTAATGATGATTTAGGTTTGTGACTATATTTGAGATTATGTGTTTTTGAAGTAACAAACAATTCATTTTCTTTTTGCTACATGTGGTTTAGCTATTCATTTTGGGTGGAGTATTCGTTTTATGATGCCTATATAATGTAATGTTTTATTATGAGGTTGTTGTAAGTGCGGATGATCTAGGGTTTATATCAAGTATGATTGTTCAATACTCATCATCAAGAAAGGGTATGTGTTCATTTGAAATTCAAAAAACAGAGGAATACTCATCATCAGTGTATGTGTTAGTTTGAATTAGTTTTAGAATTTATGGCATATTGTTGAAAAATGTTCATAAATTCTTACGCAGTAATATTTATTTGCACATCAAGTGTTTGTTTTTATGTCAAAACTAAGGTTGATCATCATTATGAGCATCACCGTCATCAGTCTCTCAAGAGTAGATGTGTTGTTGTTGTTGTTGTTGTTGTTGTTGTTGTTGTTGCAGGATTCCAAGAACAACTGAAAAGTCTGAGAAATCTAAATCGGCTGAACGCACTCCAAATGCATGAAACCACAAGCACATTATTGCTGCAGGTTTAAAATTTTTGATTTTTGTTCATTTTTCATGGGGTTGTGTATTGTTGGGTATACAACATGGCCACATTAACATAAACTCAAAAAAAACAAACAAACACATACCTTGAAAATTCACAAATTCCATATTTCACAAAGTAGCAGTTCATAATTATGGTAGTGTATTAGGTTGATGATTTTCAGGTTTTGTTCAAAATATAATTTGTATTTTTGTATCTTAGGAAAATACTTTCGATTTTTTGATATTAATTTCGTTTAATTATGAATCTGTTTATAGAGAATGGGTCAAGCATGTTTGGTTAAGTTGTTTTATTTAAAATATGAAAGTAACTGTTTTGACACTTTTTATATCAAAATAGCACCAAAGTAAATGAGGACAGTTTTGACACATTTTATATAAAAATAGCATTGTATTGACCCAAGTTGTTAAATTGATCAATGTATTGACCTAATGAGCAAATGAGCATTGTTTAGCCCAATTGAGCACAAGAGCACTGTTTTGACCCAGTTAACACATTATAACAGACTTATAGTTTTTTTTCTTCTTTTTTTATAGTACATTATAACATTTTATAGACCCTAGATTTATGACCAAAATTGAGCAAATGACTTTTGTATGACCTTACTTATTGTATGACCATTTTAAGTAAATTAAATGACTTAAAACAGTAAGTTGGTTAGTGTTGGTAATTGTAATTGTAATGTTTTAGCAAACTGCATTTCTGATGTTATCTGATGGTAAGGTGTCACAGTTTATGATTATAAGTCACTTAATTGACATAGGTTGGCTTTTTATATAGCATACATTTTTTGGTCATAATGTTGACTTAAGTCACATAAGTTGACATTTTATAACGGATATTGTTTTTGGTCATTATAAACCATTATGGTCTTTTAATAAAGTGTCAAAATTTGTAGTCTTTTAGTTAGGTGTTAAAAATTGGTACTATTTTAGTAGACTTTTAAATAGGTAGTCATATTAGTTAGTCAAAGTGACCATACAGTTTTAGGTCATTATAAAGCACACAACAAAAGTTTGTTATATAAAGCACACAATAATGGATAATATGCTCATTTGGTAAAATGCTCATATGGTCTAGATCACGATGATTTGGGGATCCAGATCTTCTTCACTATTCAGGTACATTAGAGTTTGTATATGATCTGAAAAATTTACAAATTTAAAGGCAGTGTTGGTTTTATTAAGTGTTTGTCTCTTCTGCTCATTTTCATGTAATTGTCCTTATATGAAGGTATACATGTTGTACATTTTTATAGATAACTATAGAGATGTTACAAACTTTTATAAGCTTAAAATTCAGAGCAACCATTAAAGTACATTGAATACTAATATTTTGTCATTGAAAACAAGAGATCCATTGACGGAAATGCAACTGCTAATGTTTATTTTATTGATGTTTTGAAGATGAGGAGGGGTAAGTTGATTTCCTTATGTTATTGATGTTTTTGAAATTGTGTTGATAGAATTGGCATTGTATGATGTCATCGCTAAGTGGACTTGCATAAAGTTGTTGATCATACTTTATTGATTTGTTGGAGTCTTGCAGATGCCTATTTTGATCTGACATTATCACCACAAGTGTTGGTATTTATTAGTCTTTATAAAGTGATAATGGGATCATTTATAATGGTACATCTCTTCCATTTTAATAAATATTTGTGTAAAAATTTTTTCGTCTTTGGATATCCAATAGTAGTGAAAAATGAAGTGTTGAAAGTTAACATGGGTGTAGAGATACGGGTTGTACAAGCGCCGGTTAGTTTGATATGGGTAGTGGTTTGAAAGTGGTTTGAAGTTCTTGGTATTGTTAGTTTGAATCTCTACATAATAGTTTTGACTTTTTATGGTCAATATTTCAGGTCAAACTATAAAATTTTAAGGAAGTTGCTTGTATGATGTGTGTAAGCATATTGGATGGAAGCTTTGTACATGACAATGACAAGGATGATTATGATTTATAGCCAAATTTTTTTGAGATAATCAAGTATGAATATTGCTGGATGAAGTAGATCAGGTTGACTAATCAAGTTGAATTATTCTATTTGACTTTGTTTAGTGAATGGGTCAAAATACTCTCTTCATATGTTTATATTTTTGTGTTGATTATAGAAACAGAAGGTGGAAGGTATATTGTTGCATGAACATCTATTATTTGCAGGTAACTGACTTTGTACTATGTTTTTAATATCTCTAAAATAATACTCCGTACTATATATCTTTAGCAATTGTAGTCTAATGAATCATTTTGAATAAACTAGAGATTTCATGTCTTTTTTTGAACAAACCCGTGATTCCACGGGTCTCTTCACTAGTTTATATTAGTACGGGGTAGTAAACAACTAAATTAAACACGGTAAAACAAATTCGAATAATTATCCATTTATATATCGATATTGATATAAGCACAAAATTTATAATAAATCATTCAAAGTGATGCCATTTTAAAAAAATACAAGTTAATTGTAAAAGTAACACAAATATATTTGTTGGATCGACTTAAGGTTAAATAAATTTTTTTCTAAGATAGCTACTCAAATGGTAAAACGAACATTCATCATCACAATCATCAATAATGCATTTTTAAGTATCTAAGAGGTATATTAAGATATACGGAGTAAGTTGATAACAGACTAATAACATGTCTGAAAATCAAGATCCATATTTCAAAAATTAAGTTCACAGAACCAATCAATTGGGTCCCGAGAAAACAAAGAAGTAATAAAATCTTACTTACTAGGGTTTATAAAAAAAACACCTAAATTAATTTTTTCAAAAAAGATAATAATAACTAACAAATTAAGGAATGTAGTATTGATTATCCAAGGATTTCTTAACAAATACCTTGAAGAAATCAAATGGAAAGTTCAAGAGACCGATGCACATGCTCTTTCGTTTCGTCGCACAGTACCAACAATCCTAAATGGTGGACAGTGGTGAGGGGTGGTTGTGCATACATTTTACTGATTCAACATAAAATTACAATAAAAAAAAAATAGAAAAAAAAAACATACATACACATATATTGACTTGAACTTGTTACAATTTAAAAACTGTAGTGCGAAATAAATTAGTAAATACTCCGTA